>NW_027554438.1:0-342800 GCF_053574225.1 Canis aureus | reverse complement strand
ATTCTAGTCTGTTTGTGCCAGAAGGTTCTCCCTGGAATAAAGTTAGAATGGATTTTCTGTATGGGCAGCTTGTGAGAACTACATATCTGCAGTGGCTCTCTGCTAAATGGGTATGTCCATAAGTTAGAAAAGAGGACAGCTTTTGTCTTCCTAGATCTACTCTTCTAGGACCCTCCAGGGAGAGCCTACTCATAGAGACCCTTTGGTCTTCCTTAGCTGGAGGCCCCTTGTGTTCAATCCCATCAGTTTTTACCAGTTACTGCTTCTTTGCTGACAAAAGGACACACGATCTTTCACCATGCTGCTCTTAATGCAAGCTCTCTGAATACAAGCATGCTGGTCTACTTTCACATTCTCAAAATATCTGCTTTATCAAAGGCCTTATTTTTTTATACTTCCTATTTTATACTTTATTTTTTATAATAAATTTATTTTTATTGGTGTTCAATTTACCAACATACAGAATAACACCCAGTGCTCATCCCGTCAAGTGCCCCCCTCAGTGCCCGTCACCCAGGGATTTTGAGCATGCTGATACCTCTGTCTTGGAACATTCTTGCAAACATTCACCTAGTTAAACTTATATTCTTCTTTTTTAAAAATTTTTTTTCAACTCATGCATTCTCAATGAGGTCCCAGACCTGAAACTTTGATCAGAACCCTTTCCTTTGTTCCTTGTACTCTTCCTTTATCATGCACACTATGATTTTAAATGATAGATTTCAGTGATAATTTTACTCTTGGCTCCTCCCATTCACTTGTGAAGTCTAGGAAGGCAAGACTCCTGTCTATTTTGGCTCATCACCAAACCCCTAGGGCCTAGTGAAATGCTTAGTAAATAATTAACACTCAACAGATACTAATTTGACTGAAGACATTGTTGACGTCATACCAAGATCTCTTAGGATGGGTAGCATGGAAATAGTGATGCATTTTCATATTGTATATTCTCATAAGTTTATGTAATCTCATAAACCATGCCAATACACATACTGGAGAGCGGGGCCAAGTCCACACATTTAGGAAGCTCTTCTCATTCACAAATATGGCAGTTGAGAATGCTCAGAAGAGAGTCTCATGAGGAGAATCAATTATGCTTTTATACCTACCTGCTCCACAGTGTCTCTCTGAGGCCTATATTATTCTGTTAAGATTTAGGTGAATTCCATTTATTCTAGTACTCCTTATTTCTCAACTGAGTTACTGGGTTTGAGCTGTGGATATAAATTTTATTTATATTCCCATTCTTTTCCTTTTTCATTTTATTTATTCCAGAAGGTGTATTTTTAAAATTTTATTTAAATTCAACTAATTAACATATAATGTATTATTGGTTTCAGATGTAGAGATCAGTGATTCATCAGTCTTATATAACACCCAGTTCTCATTACATCACATGCCCTACTTCATGTCCATCACTCAGTTACCCTCCCCCCCCTCCTCTAGGGACCCTCCATTTGTTTCCTATGATTAAGAGTCTTTTATGATTTGTCTCTCTCTCTCTGATTATGTCTTGTTTTATTTTTTCCCATTCTTATATTAGGGTGTTTATCACTAAGGCTTTCCTACTTAATTTTTCCCAGTTTTAATGTTCTAAGTTCTACCTTGTTATTTATCTTTCAGCAGTACTTCTGTTGATCATTTACTCTTCTTTTTCTTTGTCTTCTACTTAGTAAGCATGCATCCTTCAACTATCAAGCCTTTCTCAAGAATCTTTTCTTTCCAGGAAGAACACAAAGCAATATTTAAATTCTAGGGACCTATTACAATGTTTCTAAAGTTGGTAAAAATCCAACAATATGCTTAGGTCACAATGCAGAACAAAACCTCTCAGATCAAACAAATATACCAGTGCTTCCAAGTTGCAAGGAGTTATTACTTGATCCTTATGAAAAACTCCCTTTGGGGGCATCTGGGTGGCTCACTCAGTTAAGCGTCTGTCTTCTGATTTCAGCTCAGGTCATAATTTCAGGGTGGTGAGATTGAGTCCCATATTGGGCTCTGCTCAGAGGGGAGTCCTCTTGGAATTCTCTCTTTCCCTCACCCTCTATTCCTCTCCCTGCTCTCTCCCTCTTTCTCTAAAAATAAATAAATAAATCTTTAAAAAATTAAAAAATAATTAAACTTAAAAAATAAACTCCCTCTGGTCTTTTGTAGTCTATCTTTATTAGTTTATATTGGTTAGGATTTGAGGTAAAGAACATTTTAAATGTGTTTTTATTCATCTTACGTAATGATTCTCATGGAAGGTCCCCAAGTAATGGCTTCCCTTTTTAAAATCACCAGAGAGAAAGTATTAAAGGATGGACTGTGCTGGAAAACTTCAGTCTTAGAAATGTCTTTAAAATCATGGAAAATATAGAATTTCTGGAACCCCATACTTAACAATAGTTTTATGCCATTAAGACACGTTTCAAAAAACTTTTTTATAAAATAAATAACCATTGTAGGCTGAAAAAAAAATCGTTTCCTTAGCCTTCCTGGGTTACTCAACTATACATAAAAGGCTGCTACTGATGAAATGTTCTACTTTAGTTGAATGCAAGAATGCCTGTGGTTTGATAGTGGCCATGCTTTTTAAAATAACATTCATGAAGACTTCACTAAATACAGTTCTTAACCTCTTCATCTGTATTTTGTCAACTTACAACGTAAAGAAACAAATAATGAAAAATTCTCATTATTAACATTTCATCTACTCTAAAATATATGAGTGTTTAAAAGCTCTGATAAGCATTTCTCAAAACATTCCCAAATTCACTGATCTAATTAGCAATGAAGCTAAACTTAATACTTATATGAACTTTGAGTGGGAATTCCTGATGGAGCATATTGATAACCATAGTATAAAGCTTTTTTTCTTTCCAAATTATATATGCTAAAGAAATTGATTTTTGAAAAAAGAATTTTCTCTTAGCTCCTTTGTGAGTTTGCATTACAATATTACCACTTTTGAAATTAAAAAACTTATACCACTCATTTCTTGAGCTTATTCTTTTTTTGTTTTGTTTTGTTTTCCAAAGATTTATTGAAGCAGAAACAAGTGGGTCAGATACTTGTTGGAAAAAAGCAGTTTTAATGGTTTTCAAAAATACTTCTTAAAAAGTATTCTAGCAAAAGTTTTCTTTGTAAACTAGATTATGTTGTAAACTTTCTCCTAAATCTTTTAAGAGTGTTGGTTCTTAAGAACTAGAAGTTACTCCTAATTCCAAATCTATCTCGCGCTCCTGAAAAACTGCAGAGAGGCACTTGAAAGCTGTTCCTTTAAGATATGGATTTTTTTTTTTTGAAATTCTAGCGGGTAATAATTGCTGCACCGAATCTGTGCAAGCTTCACTCAAGGTCATCATGATGCTGACAAGTTTCGTTGATAACCTGTCCATCCCTAGTCTCAACCTCTTAATCAGAAGCGTTCTCTTTGAGTGAATGTCAACCAGAGGGAGTGAATCCAGGTTGGTTTCCCTCAGGTTCAGGGAAGAAAAGTTTGGAAGAGGCAGAGCAATCCTGCTCTCCTCGCCTTCCAGCAGCTTCCTGTACGTGGCAATCTCAATGTGGAGAGCATCTTAACATTCGGCAGGTCCTGGTACTCCCGAAGGTGAGGAGCCATTTCTTCCTTCATGTTCTGAATCTCATCCTGGAGGCGGCCAATAGTGTCTTGGTGGTTAGCAGCTTCGGCGGCCAAGTTCTCTTCCATTTCACGCATCTGGCGTTCCAGAGACTCATTAGTCCCTTTGAGTGCATCCACTTCGCAGGTGAGGGACTGCACCTGGCTCCGGTACTCAGTTGACTCCTGCTTCGCCTGGTGCAGGGCATCGTTGTTCCGGCTCGCAGGCTCAGAGAGGTCGGCAACCTCGGGCCTGTACCATTCCGCGCCCTCCTGAAGGTTCTTGGCAGCCACGCTGTCATATTGCTGGCGTACATCACGTAGGGCAGCCGTGAGGTCAGGCTTGGAAACATCCATATCGATTTGGACGTGCTGGTCCTGAATCTGGGCCTGCAGCTCCTGGATTTCCTCATCATGTAGTTTCTTCAAAAAGGCAATCTCTTCTTGCAAGGATTCCACTTTCCGCTCAAGGTCAAGACGCGCCAAAGAAGCGTTGGCACCAGCCTGTCGGGAAGACTGCAGGGTGCTCTCGGCTTCCTCTCTCTGAAGCATCTCCTCTTGCAACTTCTCCCGGAGCCGCATGATGTCCTCGACCGGGTCGTGGCGCTCCACCTCGACGCAGGCCTTGTGGTTGGTGAGCTGGTCCACCCGCCGGCGCAGCTCCCGCAGCTCCTCCTCGTAGACGTCCCCCAGGCGCGACTTGCCCTGGCCCCGGAGCTGCTCGAGCTCGGCCAGCAGGATCCTGTTCTGCTGCTCCAGGAAGCGCACCTTGTCGATGCAGTTGGCGAAGCAGTCATTCAGCTCCTGCAGCTGCAGCTTCTCGTGGTGCGCGTGGGCTTGAACTCGGTGTTGATGGCGGCGGCCAGCGAGAAGCGCGCCGAGTCCTGCAGCAGACGCACGCCAGGCACACTGCTCCGCAGGCCAGCGCGGAGGAGCGCGTGGCGGACGCGCCGCGGGACGAGGCCTAGAGGCTGCGGCTGGTGCCGGGGCGCGGCGCGCCGCCCAGGCTGTAGGTGCGGGGGGACGCGGCCGCGTAGCTCCGCGCGGAGCTCGGCGGCTCCCGGGCCGGCCGCCGCACATCCTGCGGTAGGAGGACGAGGACACAAACCCGGTGGCCGTGGCTGCGGAGGGCGGCGGTGGGCTGCGCGGCTGCGGCGGCGCGGCCCGGCTCAGGGAGGCCCGGCGAGCGAGGGCGCGGGGGTGCGGGCAGAGCTCTTGAGCTTATTCTTGATGAGCTGGTGTTGGAAGATCATTTGTGGGTCATGGAAATTTGTACCTATAGTTCAGTGCAAGAATTCTCACCTTGATGTGATAGTTCTAATTTCAGAAATATAACTATGGTAAGTTTTAGAAAAAAGTGATACATTTGGACATCAGCAAATATTTGTACAAGTGGCATAGATGTTTCAAAATAGATAAATACATTTCATCGCTCTTTTACTAGACTGAGAGAGATAAACCATCATTCCTTACGATAATCCTGAACAGTTACATGTACAGTGCTTACATGAGATGACTCCAAAAGCAAAATAAATTTCTAAAGTAAGCAGTGTTCTCAGTACTTAAAAACTGGGGAAGGTAGTTAATCATTATATTATAATATTATTTCCCCTTACTAGAGTGGTCAGAAGTCTCGCCTATTCCTTTATCCATACCTTCTAATCTAATTCTATCAACCAGATTCCATAAAGCCTACATAAGCCTGTTTGGAGAAAGAAGCTCCATTTACACTCACACTGAACAATTGGACAAGTATAACATCCCCAAGTGCAATAGCTAGATTTCTTTTTTGAGTAAGAGTGTTTGTACTCGGGTGCCTGAGTGGCTCAGTCACTTAAGCCTCTGTCTTTGGCTCAGATGATGATCCCAGGGTCCTGGGATCAAGTTCTTCATTGGGCTCCCTGCTCCATGGGGAGCCTGCTGTTCTCTCTCCCTCTGCCTGGCATTCCTCCTGCTTGTGTCTCTGTCTCTCTCTTTGTCTCTCAAATAAATAAATAAATAAATAAATAACTTTTAAAAAGGGAGAGAGAGTGGTTTGTATTGGGGGTGCCTCGGAGGCTCAGTCAGCTGAGCATCCAACTCTTTTTTTTTTTTTTTTTTTTTACTGGAGTGCAATTTGCCAACATATAGCATAACACCCAGTGAGCATCTAAGTCTTAATTTCAGCTCAGGTCACGATCTTGGGGTCCTGATATCGAGCCCCAAGTCAAGCTAAGCACTCAATGCCAAACCTGCTTGTCCTTCCTCTCTTCTCCCAAACCCAATCTCGCTCTCATGTGCTCTCTCTAAAACATACATAAATAAATAAATAAATAAATAAATAAATAAATAAATAAATAAAATCTTTAAAATAGTGGTTTGTATTGTTATTGATGGCCTTCAGTTTGGAAGCACATTTGATTCTGGGACAATCTAAAGATGAGGCAGAAAGAAAGAAGATACTCAATGCTTGATCTATATTAATAATGTGCTCCCATGGGCTTTTGTCTTGGGTGCTATTGGCAAGAAGGCTTTTCCAGAATTCCCCCCCACCCAATCTGAAGTTCCTGTTCTCTATACACTTAGTACTTACAAATGTTCAGTGTATCCCTCTAGGACAGATTGTTCATAAGATGGACTAATCATTTGTGTCTACAGTAGAGTGAGTCCTTCATAATAGAAGTGGCATCTTTTTCATTTTTATCCCCATCATCTTATTTAGTTCAGAGCTTGCTATTGAATGTGTATCCAGTAAATAATTCTATGAATGAATTAATTACATTATCTAAGCTTGAGGAACTGGAGTGAAGTAGGAAATGATCTATGAAGAGCAATAAAGCGGACCTTTATGTTTTAGTCTAGGAGGCCAAAACTAGGTAGGAAAAGCAGCATGAATTCTGGGACAGAATAAAAAATGTACCTGTAACTAGAGAACTTCTTATGCTATAACTCTCAGGAGCCCCAGAGTAGCAGGTGATGAATGTTTCAGTGGAATGTTTCAGTTAGAATGTTTCCAGTTGCAATGATATTAACCACGTTAACTCTGAAGGTTGACATTAATAATGCAAATTTATCTCACATATCAAGGAGTGAGGAGATAGGGCTATTTTAGCGTATTAAACTTAGCACAGAAATAGTTCACCAAGGGTCATATTTAAGCTCTGACACCTCACTGTCTTGGTTTTTTACAAGTTTGTTACTTCATGGTGACAAGATGGCTATACCAATGTCAAGCACCTCATCTTCATAGAATAGCTTCCATGGTCAGGAAGAAGTAGTTATCTTCAATATAATATATACTACTTATTTTCCTTTCCCAAAAGATATTTAACAGAAACCTCTTCACAGCTCATTGGCTAGAACAGAGTCACATGAGAATAATGAGGATAATCAAACCAGCCAAGGGCAAAGGGATCTCCAGCCTGGAACTTTGGAGGTGTCCAGTTCCTCTGAAATACTTGACCCCCCCCCCCCCCAAATTCATGACCAAAATCTAGGTTCCATAAGGAAGAAAATTGTTTGGAACTTCTGTATATAAGCAACCAACAGTAAATGAGAAATCTCAACATTAAGCTTTTGTCTCACTGAGCCTGATGAAGCATTATATTAACGCTAAACTTCAAAGGTCTCGTAAATTTGTTAAAGTGAGTAGAAAAGTTAATCAGCCATTCATTTGGACTGGATCTCTCTATCAGTTATATTTGGGCCATCACAAAAATGTCCAAAATATTCTTTCTTCTAAGCACACTGTGTTTTATGATCTGGCACCTGACCTATCAGCTAGTGTTCTAATTTCTAAATCCTGAACATGATTACATTTTTGGCTATGATCCACAGAATGTATTTTAAAATCTTGGCACTGGCACTAGCCTCGCTTGAGCCAAAATTTCTTTCATGATTCATATTGATGAATCCCAATATAGGAAGTTTAGAGGAATTAAAAATATGTTCTTCCCAAGTAGAGGACAGGCATCATTCCTCCTCTAATCCAGCCTCCCAAGAGAAATAGCAAACTGGTCTTAATATAAAAAGTACATTGTTCATCATCAACATGTCTCCAACTCAAAAAGTGTTTACTGTGAGTGACTCAAGTGGAGTTGACCGTGAGTACCTTCAAAAGATGTTACATAAATTATGTGTAGTTTGGGAATGGAGATGTTACTTGGTAAATTATTTTAATAAACAGCTCATTTAAAGATAATATTTATCTATCATAATCCAGAAAATTCCATTTAATACAAAAAAATATAAGTAAATTAAACACAATTTTAACTGTTTTTTTGTCTGATGTAATAGGTCTTAAGAATTTCAAGTATGTAACTTCCTATAAGAAACTTACTAAAGTTCTCCTAGTTCAGCATCTTATGAAATAGAAATCCTCTAAATAAAATATAGCCTTACATTATCTGTCACATAATACGGGAAAAGGAACCCATATATGAAATGAAAACAATAAATGTAAGACTTACCTATGAATCACTAGAAAAAAATTGGTAAGATCCTCCTTCCCTCTCATTTCCCCTGAGGCACTTGTCCCCCTACCCCCACTGCAGACATATTAGTCAAATATGTACGTGCTTATATTATATCTCTTTTGTGTAGAATATAGGAATCCAGTGTAACTTGCTAGAGCTGCCTCATGATCGGTATGTGCCCTTATTCATATTCATTCCTTCATCTACCAGCCTTGATTTTTCCCCTCCTCTTTCTCCCCCTTTTAACATAATGGTCTTTCAAAGTGGATATTGTTAGCTTGAATCCTGGACCTGCCAATTGCTACCTTTTTGACCTTGGGTTATTTGATTAGCCTTTTCTTGTATTAGTTTCCTTGTCTGAGAATGACAGTAATACTATCTAATTTAGAGTTGTTTTGAAACTTAATATATGGATAGTGGATAACACCAAAAAATGTAGCTTAAAATAGCATCCCTAAAATTCATCAGATGCTTTTTATAGTAAATGGTGAGAAATCTTCTTTGTTGGCCTAATAATTCAATCTTAATACCTATTTAAATAATCTTCTGAGCAAAGGGCACTTCAAACACTAAATTACAGATGCTTTTTCACCCAGTATAAAGGAGCTTGGATTACATGATTCCTGAGGTCTCTTTCAGCTCAGCATTCCAAGGTTTTCCATTACACTAAGCATTTGCTGCATGCTGCAAATAGAACTCCTCTTGGCCAGGTATGATGGAGAATATTAAATATATGGAAGCTACATGGTCCCTGTCTCTATAGAAGTACATATTTGGGCAAACTAATCAAAAGTATAACAGGTCTATTTACTTTCAACTTTTATTTGTGCTGCTTTCTGAAAATCCAATACAATCTTTTTTGACAGATCATGTCACTGCAACATCTGTTAGTTCTGCTAGTTCTCTCTCAGCACTCCTTAACTTTAAAAATTGTCCTCTCATTTTTTTTCAAATTTTGAAGACTTGTTACTTTTAGCAATTGCTGTAAATTGCAAATATAACCCAGAAAATGTTAAAAGATGATGTCTATTTTTTCCCCTGCTAATCAACCTGCATAGTAAATGCATTGACAAACATGCCATCTGATAAATTCACATCTACTCTCTGGAGTTCAATCTTAGTGTCTGTGGCTTCTGCAAAGAGAAGGAATGTATATTCATCAGTTTATGGTTGAAAATCTCAGCAAAAGTATATGACTAATGGTTCTTGATGGCAACCATCTCCTGGAATAAGATGATGGATGTGTTAGCCATTTTATAACCCTGACCACCCCAAAAATGAAAACAGTGACCTATGCAGAGAGAATCCCCAGCCATGAGAAACAGAAACAAGAATAGTCAGTGCTACAAAAGGGCTTGTGTTACTCATCTTCACTGTGAACCTACGCAGCTACTCAGATTTCCCATCATGAGTGCTGAGGAACAAAGTAAAGTGATTGTACTAAACTTTCTTTCTCCAAAGTCTCCTACAACCATCTGTAAAATGGTTGTCTTTTACAAATTAGAACTTTGAAAATATCTAGTTTAAAATAGAATGAAATAAAACTCTGTAACACTTCATGCTGAGGTAGATGTGATGCTCTGAGAGTGTGGGGAAAACCATCTGGAGAATCAGGGTCTAGCTCTTCACTCACCACCTGCCTGTACAAATTGTCACAAATGTCTTAAAGACGTGTTTCCTCATCAGGACAATGGATAATTATACAGACCAACAATTCATCTGAGGTCCAAGGACCACTGCCCCCCACCCCCCCACCCCCACCCCCGGGCATCTGAATAGATTTGACAGAGTCTGTGAACTTGGGCAGAAAAATAGTACATTTTTTATTCTCACTCATACCTCACTAAAATTTAACATTTCCTTCAATTATGGTTGTAAGCAACAAATGTATATTAGTAGTAATACTACCTCTCACTTTGTTACCTATAGAAGTTAAGGTTATTTTTACATCATAATATAATGGTTGTAGGAGTTGAGCCATGGGCTTCTTCAGACTGCCAAAGCATTTGGGCATACAAGAAGTAAAGAGTCCCTGCACTAACAAAATTCTAAAAGTCTTTTAATTTCAAAAAGTCAATGACTGTAGTTATAAAAGATTTACTCTAAATTCACTAAGTAGAAATTATATTTGACTAAAAAAGAACTGTACAACCAATAAAACCTATTTCTTAATCTGACCATATAAAATAAAAAGGCAATTGTCTTTCATGACTGAATGACACATCCCTTAAAAACTTTGTCAGTTAGACCGTGCCATATGAATTTTTGAAGGTTTTGTTGAATGTGATTAGGATGATATAATTAAGTTCCTATCTCTTCACTAAAATTAGTTTCAAACATTAGCTAATGAATAAATTCAGCCTTTGTCCAGATTTTGTCTTCATTTGAATTTCTTGTTCTAGGCACATAGGGAACAATCCAGAACTTTAGAATGTGATTTAATGGATAAATTACTACAGAATGAATTACCTCATCCTTTTCAAATGATGAAATAGGTAACAGAAAGAATTACCGTCAAAACTAATAGAATATAAAAATCCTGACTTTGGTCCATTTCTATCATCATCACAGCAACTATTAGGTCTGTACTCTTTATATCTCTCTGAAAAACAATAATCTATCTTCACAGCTTCAGGGAATGGAAGAGCACATTCAACAGGTTTTGATGTAAAGGAAAGGGCATGTTTTCTAAGAATGTTTTATTACGATCATGGTTGTCACTGTACATGTGATTAATTGGCTTTTTGTCACCAACAAGCCTTTTAACTCTGAGACAGTGACAAAGATGAATAATGAAAAGACTTCATCGTTCTGTGAAGCTACAACTTCAAAGAATGCAAATCTTATGATGAAAGAAGGAAGTTGGCTGAATTATGGGCAAACTGCAATTTGACCATATTGTTTTTCATAATAACTACTCTTAATGTGTCAGCCATATTTCTTTCCTTGCACCAAAATCATATTTCTTTGAAGTGACAGTAAATTATTTTTTCCTGTCTTTATTCACTTCAGTCAGGTGGTGCTGAATGATTAAAATGAAAACCTACAAGTTTCAACATATACATTTTCTTTTTTTTTAGTACCTTCAGTTATCATTGACATCAATTCATTTTGGTCACAAACATCTTGCTCTTGTCTATTCATTTCTAGCACATTTGGTGTAGTTTATTTTCAGTAAACTGATGTAGCAAACTACTTTCAGATTCAAGTATCTCTTAAAAAGACCAACAGATGCTTTAAAAAAATCACTACACTTGTGAAGATGCATTTGATTAACAGTAAAAGATTCTCGCTATTTAATAAAATATCCCAGGTCATACTCTGTAGGTTTGAAAGAGAGGATTTTACTACGTGATTTCCCCCATGTTAAGAATCCTTTAATATATCTTCAACATTTTTAGTATATATTTTGGATTTGAAGTTTAAGTCTAATTGTATAAAGTTTTTATGTATTTAATATCTTAATATTTGTGTGATTTTTTAATCTCAAAAGCCTAACGTCAAAGAAATAACCAATCAACTCCTAGAGTTAAATAAATGAAAAATAGTTATTTTTTTCTTTTAACTCATTAAACTATCTACAGTAGCTTTCAATGAAAAAAAAATATCCTAAGAGACTGAGATGTCATTATCCTTGAAATCCAGAAATCCATTAACTCAAGGCTTTTAAAATATTTTCCTATCTCCCCTTTGCAAAGTTTCTCATTTGTTTAATATGGGTAAAAGAGTATCATAAGAGGATGAGTCAGAAGAAGTGCATAGTTTGGAGTGATTAACTCCAACCATTATTTTATTTTTTAAAGAAAGTGGGCATGGGCTATTTTAGTTTATAGGCTGTTGGTCTCCTAAGTTAAAAAAAATAGGTAAAATTATTTTTAAAAATTGGCACAGGGAGCCCAGCAAGATGGCGGAAGAGTAGGGTCCCCAAGTCACCTGTCCCCACCATATTGCCTAAATAACCCTCAAATCATTATGAAAACCTATGAATTCAGCCTGAGATTTAAAGAAAGAACGGCTGGAATGCTACAGTCAGAAGAGTTCACACTTGTATCAAGGTAGGAGGATGGGGAAAAAAGAAATAAAGAAACAAAAAGCATCCAAGGGGAAGGGGCCCCGTGAGGAGCCGGGCTGAGGCCAGGGCGAGTGCCCCCAGGACAAGAAAGCCCCAGGAAAGCCCCGCCTGGAGAAGCAGGGGCTTCACCAATCTTCCGGACAGAAAGGCACTCTCAGGGAGTTGGAGCAGGACCCCAGGAGGGGCGCGGATGCCATCAGGCTCCCAGGGGCACTAACAGACACCTGCCCCCCGGTGAGAGCACCCACACCCCGTGGCCGAGCTCCCTAAAGGGCTGCAGCGCCCGACCGCTAGACCCGGGAGCAGCTCCAGCGCCTCCTGCGGCGGCTCTGAGCGGAGGGCGCTGCGCAGCCAGGGGCGCATTTCCAACAGCACAGGCCCCGGGAGCCCAGGGCGCCGGGGACACAGCCCAATATCCGGCTTCCCCCCCGGGACAGGCAGAGGCCAGGAGGGCCCAGGACAGCAAGGACACTCCTGCCACCAGGTGGCCCCGAGCTGAGAAGATCAGTGTCCCCGCCCCTGGAGCCTCCAGGCCCCTGTAGACAGAGAGCTCCGGAGTTGCTGCGGGAGCTGACTCCAAGGCTCCAGAGCTGGCCGCCGCCACTGTGGTTGTTACTCCAGGGGCCTCTCCGGGTAAACAACCCCCACCGAGCCTCACAGTGGCCTCACCACATAAAAAGGTTAAACAAATGTTACTGAGCCCTGCACCAGGCCGGGGGCTGAGCAGCTCCCCCAAGCGCTGACACCTGAGAATCAGCACAGCAGGCCCTTCCCCCAGAAGAACAGCTAGACCGAGAGGGGAAAAACAAATTATTGACCAAGCAGCACAGGAAGGTTTCAGGGGAAATCGAGGAATCTACAGTATACAGAATCAGATGATACTCCCCCTTGTTTTTTGTCTTTCGATTTCTGTTTGCTCCCCCCCTTTTTTCTTTTTTTCTCTTCTCTGCTTTATTTTGCTTTTTTTCTCCTTTTTTTCTTTTTCTTTTCTTGTTTCTCTTCTCTATTTTTCTCCTTTTCTCAATTCAACTTGTTTTTGGCCACTCTGCACTGAGAAAAATGATAAGAAGGAAAACCTCACCTCAAAAGAAAGAATCAGAAACAGCCCTCTCTCCCACAGAATTACAAAATTTGGATTACAATTCAATGTCAGAAATCCAATTCAGAAGCACTATTATAAAGTTACTGGTGGCTCTAGAAAAAAGCATAAAAGACTCAAGAGACTTCATGACTGCAGAATTTAGATCTAATCAGGCATAAATTAAAAATCAATTAAATGAGATGCAATCCAAACTAGAGTTCCTAACGACGAGGGTGAACGAGGTAGAAGAAGGAGTGAGTGACAAAGAAGAAAAGGTGATGTCAAAGAGGGAAACTGAGGAAAAAAGAGACAAACAAAAGATCATGAGGATAGATTAAGGGAAATAAGTGACAGCATGAGGAAGAAAAATCTACATGTAATTGGGGTTCCTGAGGGCGCCGAAAAGGCCAGAGGGCCAGAATATGTGCTTGAACAAACCACAGATGCAAACTTTCCTAATCTGAGAAGTAAAACAGGCATTCAGATCTCGGAAATAGAGAGATCCCCTCTAAATATCAATAAAAACCGTTCAACACCTCGACATTTAATAGTTAAGCTTGCAAATTCCAAAGATAGAGAGAAGATCCTTAAACCAGCAAGAGATAAGAAATCTCTAACGTTAATGGAGAGAAATATTAGACTAACAGCAGACCTCTCCACAGAGACATGGCAGGCCAGAAAGGGCTGTCAGGATACATTCAGAGTCCTAAATGAGAATATGCAGCCAAGAATACTTTATCCAGCAAGGCTCTCATTCAGAATAAAAGGAGAGATAAAGATCTTCTAAGACACACAGGACCTGATAGACTATGTGAACACTAAAGCAGCTCTGCAAGAAATTTTAAGGGGGACTCTTAAAATTCCTGTTTAAGAAGTCCAATGTAACAAGCCACAAAAACAGGGACTGAATATGTATCATGATGACACTAAATTCATATCTTTCAATAGTAACTCTGAACATGAATGGTCTTAATTCATCAAAAGGAGCAGGGTTTCAGACTGGATAAAAAAGCAGGACCCATCTATTTGCTGTCTACAAGAGACTCATTTTAGACATAAGGACACCTACAACCTGAAAATAAAAGGTTGGATTACCATTTACCATTCAAATGGCCCTCAAGAGAAGCAGGGGTAGCCATCCTTATATCAGATAAACTAAATTTTATCCCAAAGACTGTAGTGAGAGATGAAGAGGGACACTATATCATATTAAATGATTTATCCAAGAAGAGGACTTAACAATCATCAATGTATATAACCCGAATGTGGGAGCTGCCAAATATATCAATCAATTAATAACCAAAGATAAGACATACTTAGATAATAATACACTTACACTTGGTGACTTCAATCTAGTGCTTTTTACAATCGATAGGTTTTTTAGCACAACATACCCAGAGAAACAAGATCTTTAAATGATACACTGAACCAGATGGATTTCACAGAAATCTACAGAACTTTACAGCCAAACTCAACTGAATACACATTCTTCTCAAGTACACATGGAACTTTCTCCAGAATAGACCACATACTGGGTCACAAATCAGGTCTTATCAAATACCAAAAGATTGGGATCATCCGCTGCATATTCTCAGATCACAATGCCTTGAAATTAGAACTAAATCACACCAAGAAGTTTGGAAGGACTTCAAACACATGGAGGTTAAGGATCATCTTGCTAAACGATGAAAGGGTGAACCAGGAAATTAAGGAAGAATTAAAAAGATTCATGGAAACTAATGAGAATGAAGATACAACCGTTCAAACTCTTTGGGATACAGCAAAAACAGTCCAGAGGGGGAAATACATCACAATACAAGCATCCATCCAAAAATTGGAAAGAACTCAAATACAAAAGCTAACCTTACACCTAAAGGAGCTAGAGAAAAAACTGAAAAGAGATCCCATACCCAGCAGAAGAAGAGAGTTAATAAAGATTTGAGCAGAACTCAATGAAATCAAGACCAGAAGAACTGTGGAACAGATCAACAAAACCAGGAGTTGGTTTTTTGAAAGAATTAAAAAGATAGATAAGCCATTATCCAGCCTTGTTAAAAAGAAGAGAGAGAAGACTCAAATTAAGAAAATCATGAATGAGAAAGGAGAGATCACTACCAACACCAAGGAATTACAAACGATTTTAAAAACATATTATGAACAGCTATACGCCAATAAAGTAGGCAATGTAGAAGAAATGGACGCATTTCTGGAAAGCCACAAACTATCAAAACTGAACAGGAAGAAATACAATACCTGAGCAGGCCAATAACCAGGAAGGAAATTGAAGCAGTCATCAAAAACCTCCCAAGACACACAAGTCCAGGGCCAGATGGCTTCCCAGGGGAATTCTATAAAACGTTTAAAGAAGAAACCATACCTATTCTACTAATGCTGTTTGGAAAGACAGAAAGAGATGGAATACTTCCAAACTCGTTCTATGAGGCCAGCATCACCTTCATTCGAAAACCAGACAAAGACCCCAACAAACAGGGGAATTATAGACCAATATCCCTGATGAACATGGATGCAAAAATTCCCAACAAGATGCTAGCCAATAGGATACAGGAGTACATTAAGAAAATTACTCACCATGACCAAGTAGGGTTTATCCCTGGACACAAGGCTGGTTCAACACTCCTAAAACAATCAATGTGATTCATCGTATCAGCAAGAGAAAAACCAAAACAGTAGGATCCTCTCATTAAATACAGAAAAAGTATTTGACAAAATACAGCATCCATTTCTGATCAAAACTCTTCAGAGTGTAGGGATAGAGGGAACATTCCTCATCATCTAAAAGCCATGTAGGAAAAGCCCACGGCAAATATCACTCTCAATGGGGAAGCACTGGGAGCCTTTCCCCTAAGATCAGGAACAAGACAGGGATGTCCACTCTCACCACTGCTATTCAACATAGTATTGGAAGTCCTAGCCTCAGCAATCAGACAGGAAAAAGACATTAGAGGCATTCAAATTGACAAAGAAGAAGTCAAACTCTCCCTGTTTGCCAATGACATGATACTCTACATAGAAAACCCAAAAGCCTCCACCCCAAGATTGCTAGAACTCATACAGAAATTTCGCAGCATGGCAGGATACAAAATCAATGCCCAGAAATCAATGGCATTTCTATACACTAACAATGAGACTGAAGAAAGAGAAATTAAGGAGTCCATCCCATTTACAATTGCACCCAAAAGCATCAGATACCTAGGAATAAACCTAATCAAAGAGGTAAAGGATCTATACCCTAAAACTATAGAACACTTCTGAAAGAAATTGAGGAAGACACAAAGAGATGGAAAAATATTCCATGCTCATGGATTGGCAGAATTAAGATTGTGAAAATGTCAATGTTACCCAGAGCAATGTACATGTTTAATGCAATCCCTATGAAAATACCATGCACTTTCTTCAGAGAGTTAGAACAAATTATTTTAAGATTTGTGTGGAATCAGAAAAGACCCTGAATAGCCAGGGGAATTTTAAAAAAGAAAACCATATCTGGGGGCATCACAATGCCAGATTTCAGGTTGTACTACAAAGCTGTGGTCATCAAGACAGTGTGGTAGTGGCACAAACACAGACACATAGATCAATGGAACAGAATAGAGAACCCAGAAGTGGACCCTGAACTTTATGGTCAACTAATGTTCGATAAAGTAGGAAAGACTATCCACTGGAAGAAAGACAGTCTCTTCAATAAATGGTGCTGGAAAATTGGACATCCACATGCAGAAGAATGAAACTAGACCACTCTCTTTCACCATACACAAAGATAAACTCAAAATGGATGAAAGATCTAAATGTGAGACAAGATTCCATCAGAATCCTAGAGAACACAGGCAACACCCTTTTTGAACTTGGCCACAGTAACTTCTTCTTTTTTTTTTTTTTTGGCCACAGTAACTTTTTGCAAGGTACATCCATGAAGGCAAAGGAAACAGAAACAAAAACGAACTATTGGGACTTCATCAAGATTAGAAGCTTTTGCACAGCAAAGGATACAGTCAACAAAACTAAAAGACAACCTACAGAATGGGAGAAGATATTTGCAAATGACATATCAGATAAAGGGCTAGTTTCCAAGATCTATAAAGAATTTATTAAACTCAACACCAAAGAAACAATCTTATCATGAATTGGGCACAAGACCGGAACAGAAATCTCACAGAGGAAGATGTAGACATGGCCAACACGCACATGAGAAAATCCTCTGCATCACTTGCCTTCAGGGAAATACAAATCCAAACCACCATGAGATACCACCTCACACCAGTGAGAATGGGGAAAATTAACAAGGCAGGAAACCACAAGTGTTGGAGAGGATGCAGAGAAAAGGGAACCCTCTTGCACTGTTGGTGGGAATGTGAACTGGTGCAGCCACTCTGGAAAACTGTGTGGAAGTTCCTCAAAGAGTTAAAAATCGACCTGCCCTATGACCCAGCAATTGCACTGTTGGAGATTTACCCCAAAGATGCAGATGCAATGAAATGCCGGGACACCTGCACCCCCATGTTTCTAGCACCAATGTCCCAATGGCCAAACTGTGGAAGGAGCCTCGGTGTCCATCGAAAGATGAATGGAAAAAGAAGATGTGGTTTATGTATACAATGGAATATTCCTCAGCCATTAGAAACGACAAATACCCACTATTTGCTTCAACGTGGATGGAACTGGAGCGTATTATGCTGAGTGAAGTAAGTCAATCGGAGAAGGACAAGAATTATATGGTCTCATTCATTTGGGGAATATAAATAATAGTGAAAGGGAATAGAAAGGAAGGGAGAAGAAATGGGTAGGAAATATCAGAAAGCGAGACAGAGCATAAAGACTCCTAACTCTGGGAAATAAACTAGGGGTGGTGGAAGGGGAGGAGGGTGGGGGTTGGGGGTGAATAGGTGATGGGCACTGAGGGGGGCACTTGACGGGATGAGCACTGAGTGTTATTCTGTATTTTGGCAAATTGAACACCAATAACTAAATTTATTTTTAAAATGAAATAAGTCAAGAAAATTCATCTACCAGCTTTACAAATCTTTGTTTTCAAAGATAAAGTTACAGGATGTACCTAAACAGCTCCTAACTGCATTAAAATGAGTATTGTTTACAAGTCATCTGATTTCAAATTCAATCTTCCTCTGAATGTGAAGACAGCATGACATAAAGTGAACAAAGTCTCTGTAAGAATTTCAAATGAATTCATTTACCCTGGGGGTTTAAGTATTGTCATTTTTTATGACTGAGCAGAGCATTTGGTACCTAGGAATGCAAACATGAGGCATTCTCTTAATCTGAGTTAACCTGTTAATCTGAAGATTTTGCATGTGTTTCTGATGTCTTGATGCTTTACAAATCGACAAAAATAAAATTAATACAGTGGCTCTTTCAGAGAAGGATATCCTTCCCCACATACACATGTACTCAATTGTAACCATTTTTAAAAAGAAAACTAGGGATCCCTGGGTGGCGCAGCGGTTTGGCGCCTGCCTTTGGCCCAGGGCGCGATCCTGGAGACCCGGGATCGAATCCCACATCAGGCTCCCGGTGCATGGATCCTGCTTCTCCCTCTGCCTATGTCTCTGCCTCTCTCTCTCTCTGTGACTATCATAAATAAATTAAAAAAAAAACTATATTGTATTTCTGTTCTTAAACTTTTGGAGATATAACTAATAAAACAAAATATATCCAGTGTAGAGACTACATTATGTACAACATACACTTATTGAAAAAAACTCAAAGAGTTATATTAATGGTATAAAGATCATAGAATTAGAGACAAAATGGCTTGATTTCCTTCAGCTTCTCTTTATATAACAACTTTTAAGTTTTTACCATCTTAGTTGATCTTCTATAATGGATCATTGGCCAACGATAGCTCTAAAATAGAGCCAAACAAGATAGACCCATAGAAACCTGACTTTGTAAATTTTTAAAATTTCTTTTAGTAGTCTCTGTACCCAGCTTGGAGCCCAGAGCTGGGCTTGAACTCCCAACCCTGAGATCAAGAATTGAGCTGAGATCAAGAGCCTGAGGCTTAACTGACTCAGCCACCTGGGTACCCCAAGACACATGAGTTTGTATATAAAGGAGATGTAGGTTGTTAAAAATAATGGCAAACTTTACCAGTTTGCTTAATTTCTTAAAAAGCAATAGCATTATTGATCTTCCCCGTCAACCGAAAACATTTTAACTATGAAAATTGACACTATCCAAGATTCAGATAAACAATTCTTCTTAGGGAATGGCAATACTATGTTTTAGATAACGGCTGTAATAAAATTTGGTCAGTCAAAAACGCAGGTTAGTACCCTACTGTGTTAGAGAATTGAGAACAACTACTAAAATAACCTCTAAGGGAAAAAAAAAACCTATTATATTTCACCATTGTGAAAAATATTTCTGACAGTGTAATAAGATGTTTATTTTTTAAAGATGTTTAACATAAAAATATGATACTACTAATCGGATGGCTAGTGTATGAGGCTAGCAAGTTTCCCTTCTTTAATGAAGCCATGGTATATATTGAAAGCTTATTGCCTTATAAAAAGAAGCAGAGTATCCATTTATGTTTCATCGACCCTTGACTCTCAGTCCTTCTACTGTCAAACATGTGTCCTCCTGGAACCTGGGTGTCGTTCAGCGGTAGGAAAGCAGTGACGAGCTACTGTATTAGTCACTGAGCCCCTATGGTGTGCCAGGGCTGTTTTTACTAACTGGAGGTTCCATAGCAAATGATCCCTGGCCTCATAGAACTTAAGTTTCCTTTGGAATAAATGCATTTGCTGTAAAGAAAAGCAAAGCAGCATAACACTCAGGCAAATACTCATGCTGGTGTTACAATTTCATACATGGTAGAAAGGAGAACCTCTGATGCCAGATATTTAAGCAATAAGCAGAATGAAGTGAGAAGGTACAGATAACAGGGTGAAGAGTGTTCTTGGATTTCCCCCCAAAAAACAGTAAGTATGAAGCAAGTACTTTATTATGAGGAAGTGCATTAATCAAAAGTCCTGTAACACCTCCTAGAACCCACATAGAGGTCAGCAGGCAGTGGCTAGGCCACAAGAGCAATCTGTACTAATTGTTCTTAGCAATCTGGCTTCTAAATAGGAAAAAAATGAAGCTAGAGAACATATTACACATTGTGAATTCAGCTTCAGGATCATTAGCAGCTATGCATTTCATATATAATGGGGCTGGGTTATGAGACTATGATAAAAGAAAACACAAGATATTGTGGTTTAATTTATATTTTTGCTCATTATAACTCTGCAGAAGAATTAAACAGGTGAAAGGTTTGCATTACTTGGGGAGAGAGAATAATTTAGATTATTAAAGTATACAGATTAACCTACCTATAAAAAGTGATGATGAGAGATACGAGTAAAAAATAAAGTAGCGAATTTTTCAGATGATTTTTATTTTATAAGTTGATCCTTTGAGAATATTGTTTTCTGATTCCACAATTGGTCATTCCATTTGGTTGAACCTAACATATTACATTCATGTGCAACATTGTCTGATAAGGCAATGGTTCTTCTTTTAGACAATATTTGGAGCCAGATTTTTCTGTGTTGTTCCTATGAGCCTTTATCACTCTATGTGGTTGGTTGGAAGTAGCACAAATCTAAGGCTTTGTATGAAGTGAGTAGAACGCTGAATCTGTCAGACTATTTAAGGACAGAAAGTACTGGCGAAGAAGC
The DNA here is from genome assembly GCF_053574225.1 of Canis aureus. NCBI lineage: Eukaryota > Metazoa > Chordata > Mammalia > Carnivora > Canidae > Canis > Canis aureus. The sequence continues at coordinate 321,883 of NW_027554438.1, read as the reverse complement.
TCTAGACTAACATCCTTTCTCCACTCTCTTCCTGCATGCCAACCAGCTCTGTGCAACTCAGACTAACATCTTGAACTCATTCATTAACTTCTACTGTATGGTGGTCTATAAGTTAAATCAAGCAGATGTATTTTTTGATAATTAATTTGTAAAGAACTACATATCCTATTCACAAATAATCTAATAATATAGAAAGAAAACTATGATATTTCCAGACAGTAAAGCAAAAACTGACCATTTTTTGAAAATTTTAGCAATTTAAATGTCATAAATATACAAATCCATCAAAGCCAAATCATCTGTCTCAAAGGTAATACATTAAACAATATTAGTATTTAAGCATCCTTCTTTGCACAATCAGAAAAATACACATTGTGGCCCTCCCTTAGGTATTTCTCCTAGCATTGCCACTTTGATATTTAAATATAAAAAGCATTTTTCTCTAAGTTGTTCTTCAGATCTGTCACTTTCTGTATTAGATTTGAAGTTGGTTGATGAAGCACAAGAACGGTGTTCTGACCAACCAATGCAGCAAGCTCCTTCTCCGTGATCAACTTCAATCCACTATCACCCTCTCCAGTCAAATGAGTGTTAGAGTCTAAAAGCAAATGAGTGCAAATTGCTATCAAGCTCTCTCTCCTGAGGGGTCAGGTGGGTGATGGAGTACAGATTGTGGGTCAAGGGCAGAGGACAGGAAGTGAGAGCTCCTAAAATTAGCCTGACTCACAGGAATCTATAGACTCCTGGGGAGAAGGTCAGTCAGTATTCAATATCGACTCACTATATTGGGAGCTTGATTTCATAAAAGAGGCCAGGACAGTAAGAGATACAGGAATACGGTGATTTCCTCCACAGCTCAGGCAACCAGTGGCCTTCCTGATGCTTTGAGGCTAAGCCCGTGTGAGACTTTTCCATCCCATGTGATATTATCGCCAATAAAGAGATATCATCAAATAGACTGAGGCTCAGTGAATAAACACAGAGAAAGCACCACATATCTAAAGGGCTCAAGTAGCCAGAGAGAGAAAAATTAGTTTCATGTTGAATGGAATAAATAAGGGAAGAGACAGTCTACTTAAATTTAACACACACACACACACACACACACAAGTATTTGAGTACACACATAAAAAAGGTACAATAATACTTTCTAGATGGAAAAACATGATTTCCCAGACAAGTAATCCCGTGGGTGAATTATAGAGAGAATTGCCACTGTGGAGCATCAAATTAATGGTCTAGAGAATCAAGTGCAAGGAATGTATCAAAATACAGACCAAAGATATAAAAAGATTGAAATCATGAGTGAAATCAGAAGCTTAAGAGTCTCATATCCTCGCTTGGTAGATAAATGAATCACTTATAGTTAGGAATAAAGTTTGACCAAATGCTCACAATTGCCCATTACTCAGCCACTGAACTTTGGCTTGACCAAACATTAGCCACGCTTTTCTTTTTCCCCAGACACCTAAACTCTGGCTTTTCCACATGCTTGAGCAAGAACTAAAGCGCTAAGATACACAAACTCTTTTCTGACTTGATTTACTGAGAATCTGCTGAGCAGGGGAACATTATTCCCTGTTAAAGTGCCCAAATTCTGCTGCCTGCTTACACAACACCTTTGGCCTCCTCATCCACAAAGGTATTGCTGGCCTGCTTACTCCTTCCTGTAAAAGAAAGACTTTTCTGCAGAGTCAAAGTTTAACTTCTTCCTTGTCAATTTCGATGCCTTTTATTTCTTGTTGTTGTCTCATTACTGAGGCTAGGACTTCTGATCCTATGTCAAACAACAGTGGGGAGAGTGGACACCCCATCATGTTCCTGACCTTAGGGAAAAGGCTCTCAGGTTTTCCCCATTGAGAATGATATTATCTAGGGTCTTTCATATACGGGCTTTATGATGTTAAGGCATGTTCCTTCTACCCTACATTCTTGAGGGTTTTTATCAAGAAAGGATGATATATTTTGTCAAATGCTTTTTTTTCTTCATCTTTTGAGAAGATCATATGATTCTTACTCTTCATTTATTAACGTGGTATATCACATTGCTTGATATTTGAATATTAAAACATGCCTGTATCCCAGGAATGAATCCCATTTAGTCCTGGTGAATAATCCTTTTAATGTATTGTTGGATTCTATTAGGGAGTATTTTGTTGAGAATTTTCATGTCGATGTTCATCAGAGATATTGGTCTATAATTCTCCTTTTTGGTGCAGTCTTTGTTCCTTATAATCAAGAGTCTCTTATGGTTTGACTCCCTCTTTGTGTTATCTTATTTTATTTTTCCTTCCCTTCCCCTATAGTCATCTGTTTTTTTCTTTTGTTTCTTAAATTCCACATATGAATTAAATCATATGTGAAATTGTGGTACTTATCTTTCTCTGACTGACTTATTTTGCTCGCCATAATAACCTCTAGTTCCATCCATGTCATTACAAATGGCAAGATTTCATTCTTTTTGATTCCATTATAGATAGATTAGATAGATAGGAATCTCACATCTTTTTTATCCATTCATCTGTTGATAGACATCTGAGCTCTCTCCATAGTTTGGTTATTGTGGACATTGCTGCTATAAATATTGGGGTGCATGAACCCCTTCAAATTACTATTTTTGTATCGTTTGGATAAATATCTAATAGTGCAATTGTTGGGTCTCAGGATAGTTTTATTTTTATCTTTTTGAGGAACCTTCATATTGTTTTCCACAGTGGCTGGTATTATTTATTGAAATTTTTAGAAGAATTCCCCAAGGAAGCCATTCAGCCATAGATTCTCATATGTTGGGAGATTTTTTATTACTCATGCAATTTCTTTTCCAGTTATGAGTCTGTTCATATTTTCTATTCCTTCCTGCACCAAAGACCATAAGATACCTAGGAATAAACCTATCCAAACAGGTGTGCTATGAAAACTATAGGGCACTTATGAAAGAAATTTAGAAAGAGATGAAGAAATAGAATAACATTCTGTACTTATGGATTGGAAGAACAAATATTGTTAAAATGTATATCTTACTCAAATCATCTACACATTCAATGTAATCTCCATCAAAATAACGTCAGCATTTTTCACGGAGCTGGAACAAACAATTCTAACATTTGTATGGAAGCAGAAAAGACTCTGAATAGCCAAAGCAATGTTGAAAAAGAAGACCAAATCTGGAGGCATTATAATTCCAGAATTCAAGCTGTATTAAAAAGCTTCAATCATCAAGACAATATGGTACTGGTACAAAAATAGACACATGGATCAATGGAACAGAATAGAGAACCCAGAAATGGACCCTCAATTCTATAGTCACTAATCTTTAACAAAGTGGGAAAGAATATCCAATAGAAAAAAAAAGACAGTCTTTTCAACAAACGGTGTTGGGAAAATTGGGCCGCAACATGCAAAAGAATGAAACTGGAACATTTTCTTACAGCATACATAAAAATAAACTCAAAATGGATGAAAGACCTAAATGTCAGATAGGAAACCATCAGAATCCTAGAGTAGAACACAGGCAGCAGCCTCTGTGACCTGTGCCGAAGCAACTTCTTGCAAGCATGTCTCTAAAGTCAAGGGAAACAAAAGATGGATGGAGAGATGAGGAAATTGGGATTTCATCAAGATAAAAAGCTGCTGCACAGCAAGGGGAACAATCAACAAAATTAAAAGGCATCTTATGGCATGGGAGAAGGTATTTGCAAATGACACATCAGATTAAAGGGCTAGTATCCAAGATCGATAAAGAACTTATCAAACTCAATACCCAAAACACAAAAAATCCAGTTAAGAAATGGGCCAAAGGCATGAACAGCCATTTCTCCACAGAAGACATACAAATGGCCAACAGACACATGAAAAAAATCTCAACATCACTAATCATTAAGGAAATAAAATCAAAACTGCACTGAGTTTCCACCTCACACCTGTCAGATGGCTAAAATTAACAACTCAGGATACAATAGATGTTGGCAAGGATTCAGAGAAAGGGGAATCCTTATACACTGTTGGTGGAATGCAACCTCATGCAGCCATTTTGGCAAAGAGTATGGAGGTTCCTCAAAAGGTTAAAGATAGAACTACACTATGACCTAGCAATTGCACTACTAAATATTTACCCAAAGGATACAAAAATAATGTTTCAAAGGGGCACCTGCACTCCTACATTTATAACAGCAGTGTCCACAAGAGCAAACCATGGAAAGAGCCCAGATGTCCATCAACAGAGGAATGGATAAAGAAGAATGGATGAGCCCAGATGTCCATCAACAGATTAATGGATGCATGGAGCCTGCTTCTCCAAGGACTATTTCCTTCTGATATCTCGACAAATTGCAAAATACTTTGTAGAGCATTGGTCTCATATTTAACTATAACTACAATCTATTCCATCCTCTGTAAACACAATCTTTATGTGTATGCATGAATGTGCAGGGGTGTGTATGTGTATTTTTCCCCTATCTTCAGATGGTATTCTCAAATTAGGTTATAAAATCACTTAAGAAATGTGTATTGTGATTAGCTTAGGAATAGTAAGTGCTTATATAAATTATATATTACTAAAATTTTTAGAAATAAAAAAACCTTCTAATGAACTTAATGTTTTAAAAAGACCATTTCTTCAATAAGTGGTACTGGGAAAACTATAGAACTACATGCATAAGAATGAAACTGGATCACTTTTTAACATCATATACAAAAAATGAACTCAAAATGGATTAAAGATATGAAACCATGAAACCTGAAAATCCTCGAAGACAACATTGGTAGTAATTTCTCTGACATTGGCCATAGCAACACTCTATAGATATGTCTTCTAAGACATGGAAAACAGAGGCAAAAATAATCTATTGAGACTACATCAAAATAAAACACTTTTGCACAGTGAAGGAAACCATCAACAAAAAAGGTGACCTACTGAATAGGAGAAGATAATTGCAAATGACCTATCTAATAGAGGGCTAATATCCAAAATACACAAAGAACTTATGCAACTCAATATCAGAAAAAAAAAACAAGCAGTCTGATTTTTAAAAAAATGGGCAAAGGACATGAATAGACATTTTTTCCAAATAAGACATACAGATGGCCCATAAATATACAAGAAATGCTCAACATCACTCATCATCAAGGAAATGCAAATCAAAACCACAATGAGATGTCACCTCATACCTGTCAGTACAGCTAAAATAAGGCAAGAAACAACAAGTGTTAGTGAGGATGTAGACAAAAAGAACTCTTGTACACTATTGGCAAGAATGTAAATTGCTAACATCACTGTGGAAACCAGCATGGACATTCCTAAAAAAAATAAAAATAAAAGTACCACATGATCCAATAATTTCACAAAGGTATTTACCCAAAGTATACAAAACATCAGTTCAGGACCCTGGGTGGCTCAGAGGTTAAGTGTCTGCTTTTAGCCCAGTTCTGTGTCTCTCATGAATAAATAAATAAAATCTTTAATTTTTTTCATTTTTATTTATTTATGATAGTCAGAGACAGAGAGAGAGAGAGAGAGAGAGAGAGAGGCAGAGACACAGGCAGAGGGAGAAGCAGGTTCCATGCACCGGGAGCCTGATGTGGGATTTGATCCCGGGTCTCCAGGATCGTGCCCTGGTCCAAAGGCAGGCGCCAAACAATTGCACTACTGCGCCACCCAGGGATCCATTTTTAAATTTTTTTAAAATTTTTATTTATTTATGATAGTCACAGAGAGAGAGAGAAAGAGAGAGAGAGAGACAGAGACACAGGCAGAGGGAGAAAATAAAATCTTTAAAAAACAAAACAAAACATCAGTTCAAACAGATAGATGCACCCTTATATTTACTGTAGCATTATCTACAAGAGCCAAGATATGTAAGCAACCTATGTTCATCAATAGACAAAAGGCTAAGGAAAATGTAATGTATACATTTAATATTTATAAATTATATATAATATAAATATATATTTATAAATTATATGATATATATAATATAAATATCATATAGCCATGGATGATATAAAGGATGTTATACTAAGTGAAATGAGTCAGACAGAGTAAGAAAAATACTACATGATTTCACTTACTTATGGAATCTAAAGAATGAAATAAACAAAAAGTAGAACCAGATCTAAAAATACAGAAAAGCCAATGGTTGTCAGAGGACTGGGAGGTGATGGGCTGGACAAAATGGCTAAAGGAAAATGGGAAGTACAGGCTTCCAGTTATGGAATAAACAAGTCATGGGAATGAGAGATACAACATATGGAATATAGTCGGTAGTAATTTAATAGTGATGTTTGGGACACATGGTAGGTACATTTCTGGGGAACCTAATGTCATGTATAAAGAAGTTGAATCACTATGTTGTACACCTGAAAATAACATAACATTGTAGGTCAACTTAAAAAAATTTAAAAATTTAAAAATTCAATCAGCATTGTATAAATAAACTTTTGTACAAGAAACTAGTTTAATATTTTTTAATAAAAAAAACTGGGATGCCTGGGTGGCTCAGCTGCTGATCCCAGGGTCCTGGGATCGAGTCCCATATTGGGCTTCCCATAGGGAGCCTGCTTCTCACTCTGCCTGTGTCTCTGCCTCTCTCTCGCTCTCTCTGTCTCTCATGAATAAATAAAAAACCTTTAAAAATTAATAAAAAAACTGTATCTTCAGAGTTATCAGCATTACATATAATGTAAGCATACATTTATATTCTACTGGAACATATTTGTCTTAAATTGAAATAGGTATATTGATTCAATAAGTTAGCATTACATCTACTAGAGAAATTTAAATTTATGTACTGTTTGCCTCTAATTTTTATGATTCAAACTAATTTTGTAGTTTCATTTTTATATATTTGGGTATGTTAATAAACATGTTCATTTTTGCAACTTAAAAAGCTACATATAAAAAATGATATGGGTATAAAAAGCATAAAATATATATTTATAAATCCTCTTAATCTGCAAAATACTAATGCATGACAGTTCAAAATTATCTACTTCATAGTTTTCTTTTTTTTTAATTTTTATTTATTTATGATAGTCACACAAAGAGAGAGAGAAGGAGAGGCAGAGACATAAGTGGAGGGAGAAGCAGGCTCCATGCACCAGGAGCCCGACGTGGGATTCGATCCCGGGTCTCCAGGATCGCGCCCTGGGCCAAAGGCAGGCACCAAACCGCTGCGCCACCCAGGGATCCCCTACTTCATAGTTTTCTATATAAAATAAAAATTACTGTAATTTCAAATGATAATATCTATATAAGTGATACTCTAGTAGGAAAAAATAATGATATAAGCAACTTGATATGCAAGGTATGAAAGATATGACTTTGTTAAAAAACATAGTTTTATTCTAAAATAAAATGACTTACTGTTACAAAAATGCATAAGACCAAATGGTATATGAATACAAAAAATTATAAAAGGATCCTTGAAACTATTTTCATAGTCAGGACTCACTAATATTTGAAAGATTTATTATATAAAAAATTAAAATTATTATCAAATATTATACAGATGTAAAACTAAAATTTTGTTTCTCTTTTAAAATGACAATTTTCTCTTAGATTATTGGTCTTTTCTTAAGCAGAAATTGTGATAACAAGGTTTTCTTTGTCTTCTGGGTAATCTATGGCAAACATTCTGTGTTTTATCAGAATATTTTTCTGTGCTTTTTTTTCTGTGCTTTTTGTTGACTTTATTGTTATATCTTGATTATAAAAGTCACTCAGTTTTCTTACCGTCATATTGAAAACTCACAGCTCAATTATGGATGCTTACAAGAAAGACATTTAGTTCTAAGTAATAAAGAAAGATTGACAAAAAATGTTGCCAAATATATTGGGCAAATGCAATAAAATTAAATGTAGGAGTGATAATATTACTATCAGATTAGGTGAAATCTGTGCAAAAAAGCAGTAAGTAGAATATAGTATCATAAAATAAAGTGATAAGCATAATTTATTAATGGATAGAACATAAATAAATCTATATATTTAAGAAATAGAGTAGCAAGCACATATAGCAAAAACTCCCCAAAATACTAGAAGGAATGATTAAAAACAATTATAATGGAAGTCATCAATATACCTTTCCTTTCTTAAAATGGAACTTGTAAGTTGACATAACAAGTGGTTTTCCAGGTGTATGTGTGCTGTTTTGTTTGGTGCTCTGTACTGAATCGTGTCCTCCCAAAATGCATACGATGAAGTCCTACCCCCTAGCTGGATGGCATTTGGAGATGGGCCTTTGGGGGCAGTTGGTCATGAAGGTGGAGCCTACGTGAGGGGATTGGTGCCTTCATAAGAAGAGGCCCTAGAGAGATCTTTTTCTGATTCCACCATGAGAAAAGAATCCAGAATCCAATCTGCCAGCACCATGATGTAGGACTTCCCCAGCCTCCAGAATTCTTGAAATGTCAACTGTTTAATCCACCTAGTCTATAGTATTTTATTAGAGTAGCCTGAGCTGAATGAGTCATTTTATATCGTTTTGCTGTATGAAAGTTCTCCTCCACTAATATTTTATGTTCAAATTCACTACTAATCAAGGGAATGCAAATGGGATTAATAATGAACTATAACAGCATGCTCACCAGAATGGAAACGTTAAAAAGAATGGTTAATATTGTTGCTGCCAGGGATGAAGACAAAAGGTAACTCACATGTTGTGAGTTACCCTAATCTTAGAAATACCTTAAGATTTTTTTTTTTTGCAAAGCAACCTGCAACATCTATTATCATTTAGCATTTGAACTGCATGCACATGTTGACCCATCACTTGCACTTCTTGGAATCTTTCTTAGAAATAAAAGCACAACAATCAGCTGCAGAATTGGTCGTCATGGAGAAAATAATGGAAACAATAAACAATCATTCTTAAGAGGAAAGCTGATTAAATTGTGGTACATCCAGGTAATGCAGAATTTGATGGTTTCTTTGTTTCTTCCATTAATACTAGTATTTGTTTTTATTTAGCAGTGCTATGTACCAAACCACTCTACTCCTATAGTACAATGGTCAGTAAAGATTTCTGTCATCTAGTGTGTGTGTGTGTGTGTGTGTGTGTGTGAAAGAGAGAGGGGGAGGGGAGAGAGAGAGAGAGAGAGAGAGAGAATCCAAATAAACATGTAGATTACTACTGCAGTAGATACTGAGAAATGCTGTGAAGGAAAAATAAAAATATGAAGGAAATAGAATATAATACCATGGGTTGGTTCACAGATTAAGTATGATTTGAGTCAGGAAAGAATACACTCGGATGATGTCCAATTCTGAGGAATTGAGGCAGTCCTCCATTTTTCTTCTAGTGATTTGTCTGATCTCTGAATGGATTTCATCTCTTACTCCTAGTTGGCCTCTGACCATTTCAAGTAGTAAAAATAATCCTATGTCCAGTTTTTCATTTACTTTCCAAAGATATTCAGCTACCTACAAGTTTCTTGTAAATAACCCACTATATCAAGAGTGCCTCATTTCTTGAAACAAGAAGCCAGAAAGAAAAATGGTATTTATGACTGTGTACAATTAACCAGGCACTGTGCTGAGTGTTCTAGGAGCTCTCCTTCTATCCACCTCCAAATATGGGAGAGATCACTAGTCTTAAGTTTAAAGGAGAAATTTGAGATCAAGAAATACAAATATTCAAGTCTGAGAATTGGTAGGGTAGGTGTAGACATTAATTTTTAAAGATCGATATGTAAGGGTCTGGAACAAACTTTTACACGACCCCAGATGTGTTTGCTTTATGAATGCAGAGACAAACATACTCTGTTGTTTCTATTAAGTAAGGTTAGTCATTTTACCTATACTCAAGGTATCCAAAAAATTAGCATCTGGTATAAATGTAATCAATGATTCCAAAGACACACCTGAGACACACCTGAGAAACACTCCTACAGGGTAGGGGAATACTATAATCTCTTTCTGAAGCTCATGAGAAGAAACATATATACATCGTCATCACATGTTCAAAGATAATTATTATGTCTATCACGGTAGCTGAATTAGTTTAGTTAAAAAGAACTATTAAATTAGTTAAGAACATATATCAGATTCATAAATACAAAAGGTTGGGATTTTAGAAAATCCCTGGATGAGAAGACAAAAAAAAAGTGAGGTATTTGGAGACCATAGAGAATGGATAACCATGACCATCTATGAGGTGATTTTGTTAGAAAGTGCTATTGAGGGGACCCCTGGGTAGCACAGTGGTTGGGCGTCTGTCTGTGGCTCAGGGCGTGACCCCTGGGGTCCTGGGATCGAGTCCCGCATAGGGCTCCCTGCATGGAGCCTGCTTCTCCCTCTGCCTGTGTCTCTGCCTCTGTCTGTGTGTCTCTCAGGAATAAGTAAATAAAATATAATAAAAAAAGAAAGTGCTATTTGAGGATTGCAAAGTAGAGTGAATGGGTCATGTCACAATAAGCAAAGAAGGGGGCACACTTGGGACTTGGTCAACTAAAAGATGCTGCTTCTAATTATTGCCCCACCACCTCTTCTTATATTTCAGAGCAAATATTCAATCTTTGAAGCCTCCTCAGATTAAGCTCATATTTCAATATCTTTCTTTTACATGTATTGAATGTGTAATAACATTTTTATAAATGAAAAATATAGAATTAAAGTTCATACAATTTTCATAACAAGTGATTTACTTCAATCACCATTTCCTACTTCTAAGGAATTAGAAAACACTGAGGAAATTATACAGATGATAAAAGATTCATATAATCTTCATATAGCTTATTTTCTTCTTTTAAAAATGAATTTGATTTGCACTCTGTTGTTGAAAGAACTCTTGTCTACTGGCTTTTTGGGTCAAAGTAGAAATGCCTGCAGAGTCATCACATAAAGGGTGGCCTGTGTGTGTGGAGGGGGGACTAATTGTGTCTGTAAAAATCTCAAGCACTCGAACAATCTTACCTTTATCTCTAGTGTTGTTTTATTCTTTACCACTGCTATCAAAACTGAAAAATATTCCTATTCTTTCACTTCAACTGGAAGTTAATGTCGTCTCTGAGGGGATATGTCTTTTTTTTTAACCAATCAGAGTTGTCACAAATGTTTTATTTCCTTGCAAAATACTATGAGTGTGCTTGGAAGTAATAGCAATGTTCTGATTTTTGTTCAGCACCTAGCAAAGAAAAAATTTTGAAATATGTGTTTTGATCTAAGTGATTCATTGGAAATGAAGTTCCATGTCAAAGACAATGGCACATGTCATATTTACAAATCTTACTGCTTCTCTCAGGCCTCAGTAATGCTTTTGTCATCTTGTTTTGGCTTCCATTTTCATGAAGGGCCTTGAACCAGTCCCGCAATCTGTTTGCCAATTCCCTGAACTCCAGGTCACTGCATGCTGAAAACAAAGCAAAACAACACAAATCTTGAATGATAATTTAGCATAATGCCAATGCTAGTTCTCAAATTATTTCAATAATGAAAAGCAACAGTAATAAAAGAAAGAAATGTAGTACAATTGTGTTTAAGCTTTTTAAAAATGAAAATTAAATATATGTTTCAAATATAATGAGATGTAATATAATGATGACATTTTGTCCAATAAAGGGAGATTATTAGTGGAGGTCTACTTCTACTCCTCAGTGGGGTATGGCACTTGATGGAACGTTCTTATTGATAATATCACATAAATTCAGTCTTAATATTTGTACACTGAACAATTTTGTTATGGTAAGAAGGTAGATGATCTGGGGAAATAATGGGCTGAAAATCCAAAATGAATATTTACACATTTATTATAGGCCATAGCTATTATATGCTATGATTTTATAAATCTGCATTAGTATATTAAATCCAGGTTATATATAACCCTATATATTTTTGAGCATAGAAAAGCAAAAGCTATTTTATTTAACATCAGAAATGATTGTAAAATATTTAAGAAAACAATATAAATTTCTGTTTTAAGAATAAGGTGTTAGTGAACTTTGACATTTGGAACTTGAATTAATTCTTTTAAAAATATTGTTACCTACCAATAATTATATTTCTAGAATAGTCTCTGCAATAGAGTAGTAGAATATTATAGATATGTATCTGTATGTATGTGTGTGAGAGATGAATGATAAAATATGGTGTGTCAAATTTAGTCATTTGTTGCCAAAATATTTTGAAAATATAAAAATATATTTATATTGTTTAGAGGACATCATTACTGTGGGTGTAACTCTTCTGCAAGTAGCATATATGTGATTTCCTGAACTGACTGCAAACACTCTTTAATAGTACTCTTGTTCATTTTGAAAAAAAAAAATAATAACTTACATGCTGATTTATAAATGTCACATCACATTTAGTATAAACTACATACATCATCACTGTATGTATTATACACAATAAACATGTATAACATAATTTAACAAATGGAATATTATATGATGCAATATAATTTAAGAGCATTTACTAGTATTAAAGAGAATCGAATTCCAAATTAACAGGACCTTCCAAGTACCCAGTAGGATGGGTGAGCCAGACCAGTAATGCATTCTGATATTTTAGGACAGTAGAGGCAAAAAAAAGAAGATCCCAGAAGTTGCCATGGTGGGGGAGAGTGACAAAAATTTCATAAACAAAGAATGAAGAATCAGAATGTCTGAATTTTTCATTAGCAACATTGGCAATCAGAAAGCTGAAAAACTGCTTCGGAAGTCTATATCCAGAAAAACCAGCTGAGAGAATTAGCTAAAGAGATGTGCTAACGTACAAGACTTAAAAAAATAGCCACCCCCTTAACGTTTCTTTAGGAAGCTACTAGGAGATGTAACACACTAGACACAGAACTAAGAAAGAGGATGGCCAAGACACATGAAATAAAAGATTTAGAGGAGTAGTGAAAGCAATGTCTCTAATTATGATGAAGAGGAATCCCAGAATGCACGTTGCATGCCAAGCGTAGAGGCGGATGGCAGGAGGTTTGAAAATCCTTGGTGAGGAGGTACAGAATTCATCACTATCCCTTCTTCATTCAGGGAAAATGGTGCCCTATAGTGAGATTCCCAGGAAGCATCACTTTTCCTGATAAGGACTACGATGGCTGAGACTGAATGGTAAGGCCACATGATGTGCAATCCTGGGTGAACAGTTACCCTCGAGCCCAGTATCTCTGTTTAAACAAACATCTAGGCAAGAGTCTTCTGATGTCATAAGCTGTTTTGCTACAGAAAACAACACTTGCCTGAAAAAGAGGGATTCTTCTCCGTACACATGTACACATTACCTGTCTCTGGAAGGATATTTAGACATAAAGCGGGTAAGCCTGATTATCTCTAGTCCAACAAACTGGATGAATATAGGAAAATGGTATGAGAGAGTCTTATTTTTACCATTCATTTTTTTCCTTTTGAGTTATGTGCTAAATGCCTGTATTAATATTCAAAAATAAATGTAAAATTTCTTTTAAAAATTAATTACCATGCATTATCCTTGACCTACCAATTCCTTTCCTTGGAATTATCATCCAGTATACTACATACATACTAACTGATTTAAATTGGACAATACTATTTATTCAGTACGTTTATAACAAGAAGTTACAGCTGTTAACGAAACTGTCCATGAGCTGTGGTCTGTCTGATGACATTGGTTAGATATATCCATCCAGGAAAGCTGTATAAGTCATAGAGTTTACAAGCTTACTAAGTGCTGATATAGACATCAACACACTATACAGCTTTTGGTGAAAAAAAAAATGAGAAGGTAAGAGTGTTTTGTATGCTTGCATTTGTATGAAAAGGAAGGAAAATGCATTTGTTTATATATGCCTAAAATATGTCTGGAAATACACATAAGAGATCAGAACATTGTCACCTGTGTAATGAGAATGCAGGAGGTATAAATTGCCCAGAGACATAAATGAGTACATTTATACTTTTAAGAGTTAAAGCATGTATTTTTAATCTAAGACTTAAAGCATATTAGTGCAGTAATTACTTTAAGCAAATGAGCATTTAAAAATGAATTTTAGTTCTTTATTTCCTTTACCCATCTTATGATTTGCCCCAAACCACACTCAACAAAAACCCAAAATTTATACAATAAAATATCTGTTGAAGAATGATGAAGTCTGTTGAACAGATTGGCATCTATTTTCTTGTCTTGCGGTTGTAAATACAGCATTCATTAGAGCATTAGAATGTTAGTACAGATGTTTTAAAAATTTGCCCAAAAGTGAAACATTATATATATCTATTGTGTGTCATACACACCTCAGTTTAAGTTTCAATATAAGGTCATGAATTTATTGTAATTAAATGTTTTAGGAATTAAGAATCCTTCAGTAATAATTATAATAATAATAATGGTAATAACAGCTAGCACTGCATACTTACTGTTAAATTATGTACATTACCATGCTTAATCATAGAAACTTTATGAGGATTGAGGAGGGGCAAGATGGCAGAAGAGTAGGGTCCCCACGTCACCTGTCCCCACCAAATTACCTAGATAAGCTTCAAATCATCCTGATAATCTACGAATGCGGCCTGAGCTTTAAACAGAGAACAGCTGGAATGCTACAGTGAGAAGAGTTCACGCTTCTATCAAGGTAGGAAGACGAGAAAAACGAAATAAAGAAACAAAGGCCTCCAGGGGGGCGGGGCCCCACGAGGAGCCGGGCTGAGGCCGGGGCGAGTGTCCCCAGGACAGGAGAGCCCCGTCCCGGAGAAGCAGGAGCTGCACCAACCTTCCCGGGTGGAAATGGCTCACAGGGAGGTGGAGCAGGACCCCAGGAGGGCGGAGGTGCCCTCAGGCTCCCTGGGACACTAACAGACACCTGCGCCCCGGGAGAGTGCGCCGAGCTCCCTAAAGGGCTGCTGCACGCGCACGGCTGGACCCGGGAGCAGCGCGGAGGTGGCTCAGGCGGCTCTGCGGAGAGGGGGCTGCGGGGCCAGGATCGCAATTCCAACAGCGCAGGCCCAGGAACACAGGGCGCCGGGGACACAGCCCAGGATCCGGCCTCCCCCCAGGACAGGCAGAGGCCAGGAGAGCCCAGGACAGCAAGGACGCTCCTGCCCCGAGATAAGCAGATCAGCAGCCCCGCCCGGAGCATCCAGGCCCTGCAGACGCAGAGCTCCCTAGTTACTGCGGGAGCTGACTCCAGGGCTCCAGAGCTGGCCTCTGCCACTGCACTTGTCCCTCCTGGGGCCTCACGGGGTAAACATCCCCACTGAGCCCTGCACCAGGCAGGTGACACAGCAGCTCCCCCAAGTGCTAATACCTGAAAATCAGCACAACAGGCCGCTCCCCCAGAAGACCAGCTAGATGGCCACGTTCCAGGGGAAGTCAAGGGACTTAAAGAATACAGAATCAGAAGATACTCCACCGTGTTTTTTTTTTCTTTTTGATTTGTTTGCTGCCCCCCACCCCTTTTTTCCCTTTATTTCTTTTTCTTTCTCTTTTTCTTCTCTTTTCTTTTCTTTTTTTTCCTTTTTTCTTTTTCTCTTTTCTTTCTTCTTTCTCTCCTCTCTTTTTCTCCTTTTCCCAATACAACTTGTTTTTGGCCACTCTGCACTCAGAAAAATGACTAGAAGGAAAACCTCACCTCAAAAGAAAGAATCAGAAACAGTCTCTCTCCCACAGAGTTACATGATTTGGATTACAATTCAATGTCAGAAAGCCAATTCAGAAGCACTATTATAAAGATACTGGTGGTTCTAGAAAAAAAGCATAAAGTACTCAAGAGACTTCAAGACTGCAGACTTTAGATCTAATCAGGCAGAAATTAAAAATCAATTGAATGAGATGCAATCCAAACTAGAAGTCCTAACGACGAGGGTGAATGAGGGGGAAGAACGAGTGAGTGACAGAAGACAAGTGGATGGCAAAGAGGGAAACTGAGGAAAAAAGAGAAATAAAAGACCATGAGGATAGATTAAGGGAAATAAATGACAGCCTGAGGAAGAAAAACCTACGTTTAATTGGGGTTCCCGAGGGTGCCGAAAGGGACTATGTCCAGAATATGTATTTGAACAAATCATAGCTGAAAACTTTCCTAATCTGGGAAGGGAAACAGGAATTCAGATCAAAGAGATAGATAGATTCCCCCCCCTCAAATCAATAAAAACCATTCAAAACCTTGACATTTAATAGTTAAGCTTGCAAATTCCAAAGATAAAGAGAAGATCCTTAAAACAGCAAGAGACAAGAAATCTCTGACTTTTATACATTATATAACTGACATACTAATTTTAGTAGCCATCCCTTTGGTATTTAATTTTTAATTTTCATATTTATTTTTTAATATTTTAGTTATTTATTCATAAGAGACACAGAGAGAAAGGCAGAGACACAGGCAGAGGGAGAAGCAGGCTCCATGCAGGGAGCCCGATGTGGGACTCGATCCCAGGATCCCAGGGTCACACTTTGAGCCAAAGGTAGACGCCCAACTGCTGAACCACCTAGGTGTCCCTAATTTTTTCTTAAAGATTTTATTTATTTATCCATCAGGGACAGAGAGAGAGAGAGAGAGGCAGAGACACAGGCAGAGGGAGAAGCAGGCTCCATGCAGGGAGCCTGATGTGGGACTCGATCCTGGGACTCCAGGATCAGGCCCTGGGCTAAGGCAGGTGCTAAACCGCTGAGCCACCCAGGGATCCCCTAATTTTTAATTTTTATATTTTATTTTACTGAAGTATAGTTGACACATTAATTTTAGGTGTACAACACAGTGATTGGAAACCACTTTCAAACATTTTTCTTATTTATTTATGATAGTCACACAGAGAGAGAGAGAGGCAGAGACACAGGCAGAGGGAGAAGCAGGCTCCATGCACCGGGAGCCCGATGTGGGATTCGATCCTGGGTCTTCAGGATCACGCCCCGGGCCAAAGGCAGGCGCCAAACCGCTGCGCCACCCAGGGATCCCGGAAACCACTTTCTAAGGACTTACTTTAGATATAGGAATATTATTATTATTATTATTATTATTATTATTATTATTATTGGAACATTAAAAATTATCTATTCACTTGATTTTTTAAAATGGTGGTAAAAAATGCATGAGATAAAGTTAACCATCTCAACTCTTTGAAGTGTATGGGTAAGTGGTTTTAAGTACCTTGACATCGTGACACAGAACTTCAAAATTTTTCATCTTGTGAAGCTAAAACTCTGTACCCATCAAACAACTCCCCATCCCCACCTTCCCTCAGCTCCTGGAACCACTATGCTATTTTCTGCCTCTATGAATTTGACTATGCTAGGTGTCTCCTGGGAGGGGAGTGATGCAGTGCTTGTGTTTTTGTGATAACATAATATCTTCAAGGTTCATCCATTATAGAGGATGTCATCATCCCCCTTTTAAAGGATTAGTAACATTTGATTATTTGTAAAAACCATGTTTTGTTTATTCATTCACCTGTAAATAGATGGGAGTTGCTTCCACCTTTTGGCTGTTGTAAATAAAGATGCTATGAACACAGGCATACAAATGTCTCTTTGAGACTCTGCTTTCAATTCTTTTGGATATATATCATCCAGAAGTGAAACTGCTGGCTCATACAGTAATTCCACTTTTAATTTTTTGAAGAACTGCCATACTGTTTTCTACAGCAGCTGCGCCACTTCACATGCTCACTATTTCCAATTTTCTCACTTCCTCATCAACACTTGTTACTTTCTGTTTTACCAACAGTAGTCACACTAATGCGTGTGAAGTGGTACCTCATTGTGGTTATTTGCTGATTTAATATCAAAAAACAAATTTGAATGAAATGAAAGTTCTATATAGCAATGTTGCAAGATAGATGGGGTCTGGATGTTGAAGGATCTTGAATATGAAGCTAAATAATTTGGAATTTATTTTAGAGAAATGGAAGTTAGCAGAGATTGTAAAGAAAAGAGGTTTTCAATGCAGAGAAGCATTATATGAAATTGAATAAACTAAATAAAGCATTGAAAATGTAGTTAAAATGGTCATTAAACTTTATGCTGGATTTTAAAATGTTATTCTGTATGTTGGCAAATTGAACACCAATAAAAAATAAATTTATTATTAAAAAAACTAAAAAAATAAAATGTAACTATAAAGAAATTTATTATCTTTTTCTAAAATCTGAATTAATGGAACTTTCTTTGGAGTAGATGTGGGGAGGTTTGTGTTGTAATCTCAATCTCTGCACTATTCACTTTTATTTTTTTTCTTTTACAAAATAAAGAATCTAAATGATCATTTAGATTCTCAAAAGCAAAAGTCTCAAATCTCATCTTCCACTGATGATGTCATCAAGTTGAATGTTAAAATAAGTTGCTAATATTTCTAAAAACTCAATTGCATATTTTAATTTATTCAATTCACAAAACAGTGATTAAAGAGGTACTAAAATAAAATGGCAATATGTGAAATTCAAAGTCAAATTTAACATAATTGAATAATTACTTTACTGTAAAAATGAGTATAAGACCATTTCTTAAATTGTTCACATCAATTTAATAACATATAGGTAAAATTTGAATGTTAAGCAATATGAAATGTCTCCTCTGTGCTGGGCTCCTCTTATTTGATAAACTACTCTCTTACTGGACTATATATATATTTTTTTAATATCTATTTATTTATCAAGAGAGACACAGAGAGAGGCAGAGACACAGGCAGAGTGAGAAGCAAGCTCCCTGTGGGGAGCCCAATGTGGGACTCGACCCTGGGACCCCGGGATCACTCCCTGAGCTGAAGGCAGATGCTCAACTGCTGAGCCACCCAGACGTCCCAGGACTATATATTTTTGAAGCTTAAATAACCCTTCAAAGCCACTCAATAGTATTAATTTGTGATACAACAAGACACTAAAAATCTTCCTCAAATGTTCACTCATATGTTTTCAAAGTACATTATAGGATGAGGAATGCAAGTAAACAGAAATTATGCAGACTTCTGAAAGTCATCCACAGAGAGAATTCATGGCAACATTAGTCAAACATAAAGCACATAAAGCATATATTTCAAAAAATGTAAAGCCATCTTTTAAAACAATGTTATATTGAGCCATATGAAATTGCTAATATTCTATGATTTTGACCTACCAAAAGACAATTTCATATAGCTCAATTTAATATATTGTATTTACTGGCATGGCAACTGTTATGGACATATTGAACTTATACATAAATAAACCTTCCTTCCTGAAAGAAAAATATAATTGCCTTGGGGCACCTGACTGGCTCAGGCCATGGAGCCTGTGACTCTCGATCTTGGGGTCATGAGTTCAACCCATACATGTTGAGTGTTAAATAACTAAATTGAATTGCCTATATAGACTTAAAAATTAGAAATGTCCTATATTAGCAATGCATAGGATGTTAGAACTCTCAGTGTATTTGAGTCTATGTTTTGTGCCAATTCTTCGGGTCAGAAAAGGTTTCTGATACTCATTATATTTCCCACCAGCACATTAACATGGTAATCTGTACATCACATGCTCTGAATAAATACATGATCTGATTTGGAATACAAACATAATCTATTTTCAAGTGTCTAAATCCTGACTTAGCTAACAGATTATGTTTGGTATATTTTGCTCAGCTCTGTTCACTGAGCTGAATAATTAAGGAATACCTAATAGTTTCAACAAATCAGATTCTTGACTCTATTAGGAAAAGTTACAGGAGATGTATGGTTTTGCCATCAGCTATGATTTATTTCAAGATTTCTGTCACTGATATTTGTAGACTGTACATCCTATTTAGAATATTACATGCTACTTTGTTCTTATAACTTAAGAATTTAGCTCCTAAAAAATTATACTATCCAATTATGTTGTTGAATCCATTATTTAAATGGGAAGGGGAGAAGTGATGGTAGAGGTCTAGAGTGTCAAATATGGCAAACTCATTTTCTAATTGCAATTACAGTGATAAGAAAGATACTTATCTTTCTGAGTTAGTTGATAGTTTCCTTGCAGACTGACAAAAATACACAGTTGATTACCGAGCAGCATCTAAAGAATGAACAAGTTTGCTAGTGATCACCAAGAGGTGGGACAGTCTGTTCTTCTATCACCAGCTGGACCCATCAGTCACACAAATGTTCATGAACTTTGCCTTTGCTTAAGAATTGCAAACTATTTTTTGAAGTTAATATACCCACATGCGAAATCAGAATAAATTATAGCTGGCAACAACCACTAATATATGAAAGGATAAAACAAAAGCTCAATGGCCAGGTATAAAGCAACTACATCCTTGCCCTGAGAAACAGATCTTCACTGGTAACACAGGGTTAGAGGTAACTCCTGATTGCTGTGAAATTTATACCAGCATTTCTGCATGTAGTGAAAACTGTGTTTCTTAATAAACCAGTCCAGTTATTCTTTATTTACATTATAAAAATTCATGCTGTAAGAGAAACACCTTTCATCAGTGTTTTGCATATGTTTTTACAAAACAGAAATGTTTACTCTCTTATGTTATTACTGCTTCATCCTTTAGCACATCTTGATATATGTCTACTATGTGCCAGGAATATCTTGCATCAGAATCCCCTGGCAGGCTTATTATAACACAAATTGTTGTATCCCCACTTCCAGAGTTTGTGATATGATAGATAAGGAGAAGGGCATGAAAATTTGTACTTCGGATCCTAACAAGTTTCTAACAATTTCCCAGGTGATACTGATCCTGCTGGTCTAGAAAACCACTCTCCTGTGGGTAGGAGTTACAGGGCAAGGAGGACATAGCTTCATTCCTCATCAAATCTACATTCTAATAGAAAAGACTTGAACATATTAGTAGAAATAGGAACCTCCCCATTATTATCTTAAGGAAAATTACCTGAATTGCATTCACATACATACTATAACACCATTTCCCCTGGGCAGCTTGATTTTCCAATTCTCCATGTTTCCATGGCTAGATTCCTATGCCTGCTGTACTAACCAAACACAAGGCACTAAATCACCTGGATGCCACATCTGGGCAGGTTTCAAGGGTAAGATAAATCAATCAGATGCACCGATTTCTTGTTCGGACCCTAAAATGGCTAAATTATATTACACAGAAGCCTGTCTTTTAAAGTTTTAAGACTTTAATTTCTCTCCTCTGGTTTCTCAGCTTACTCATGCTGGTGGCAGGTCCTCCACTCAGGGGTCAGCAGGAACTGCATTGAATTCCCTGGGAAACATGCCTCTGTATCGCTGTCTTCAGGCTCAGGCTCCACCTCTGCACTGAGTTCACACAGGTGGGGACAGAAGTCTATACCAAATAGGTGGTGCAGCTGGGGAGAAGAGGGATGCCTTCAGATACAGATGGTCAGAGCATCTATAGGAGCCATCTAGAAATTCCTGTTGCTCCAGCTTCAATATTTCATGTGTCTGGGGTGAAACTAGGCCTTCCGTTCACTCATTACTGAGGTCCAGAATGTCTCAGACCCAAACTTGTCCAAGAAATAACCATAGACAGGAATCTCAGAGTCATCTTTTCTGCAGCTGAGATGAAACTTGGGAGAAAACTGAAAAGTTGAATTTGAATATCCTATCATAGGTCGTTTGATAGACTAAGAAAAAATTAATTTTCTGGAGAAATGTCACGGCTAAAATTACATTCTTTCCTTTTATGGTTAGTAGCTCCACACATAAAATCTTTTGAGTGATGTACTCACAGGCAGAGGAGGAAGCATATTGTGGGAGCCATCCGCCAGGTGTCTCAACCGCAGTCCCCTGGGGATCTGTAGTCAGTGGCTAGGCTTTGGCCCATTTTACCAGGTAGAGCGATGTGTATCATCCCATTCTGTTACAACTACATTCTCCTTTTCTATGTACGTTGGAAATGACATCACAGTATATCTCCTCAACCCACAGTCCATAAATAGAACTAACCCAGGAGTAAAAATACTGTTAGCCAGCAGATTTTGATCCTGGCCTTAGCAATGCTGATTTCATAACATAATTATGGAGCATATAGAAAATAAATATTTATGGATATTCCTGTAGCACCTAGCAGAGGCCTGTGTGTGCAAAACAAGCAGACAGATACCTTTTCATTGAATGTGACTTCTTTCATTATACCTACCAGCCACTGTGGATCCAATTTAATGCCAAATACAAGGTAGTTAACATCTGGAAGGCTAAGTCTGAAAGGGTTAAGTGTCAACATTCCACTCAGAGCTTGGGAGGCTCTCTATTTCACCAAACTCTTTGTGAAATCTTATTGCTATGAATTTGGTCAGGTTCCTTTCTCTGTCTATGCTCTTCATGCTTCTAGGTCAATACATTAACTTTGGTCTATGTCAGATGCCAACTCCTCTATTTAGCCCACTCTAATTTCTTCAGAACTGCTGCAGAACTTTATCTGCATATTTTTATGATTTTTATTAGTCTTTACTTCTTATACTACTTATGTACTGATTGCATAGCCTGTGGATTCTTGGAGAAGAAAAAGATCTACATCTTTCTCAATCAAAACTATATCTGGCAACACAACCTAACATTCAAAGAAAGATTTTTCTGCTGATTATAAAATAAAGGCAGACTTAAACTGTTTGAGAATATTAATTTGAGTATAATTTATGTGAAATAAATGGCCAGCTACTTACATGGAAAATAGAATAATTTAGAGATTTCATAAGAAGACAAAGGACTACCAAGAGATGTACTGCACAAGCAAAAAATTAATAATTTATTTAAAATAAATATGAAATATATAAGTCCATTATCTCCTCTCTGCTCTCTGGTGCCCTTTTTAGAATTATGGACATTAATAAATACATATATATATTTATACATGTATATGTATATTTATATACGTATATATGTATACTCACTATATGTGATAACATTATACATATTCATATACATATAGAGGGCCTGGGTTGGTATTCAGATATGAAGAATAACGACCAATATTGTCTCTAACAACGATTTATATCTTAACCACATCTACTCTGTGGGAGCCATTAGTTTCCATTACATCCACTTGAGTTTAAAATTGCACAAATGTATTTACCTTTCTTTAGTCAATAATTGCAAAGAAAACAGACTGGTCGGGGAAAGGCCATGTGGTATCTGACAAACAATAAAACAACATAGGATAACCAATGACTACTTCTAGTCCTGTGACATCTTAATATCTTTAACCACCACACACATATGCTAGTCATAGGAGCTATTTTGTCGCAATTCATACCTCTTAGAACCAACTAGAATATCATTGTTGCTATGAGTTGGACAAGTTAACCATTGTGCCATGGTAATACAACAAAACTATTATTTTTCTTCCCGAAGAAAGATCAGAAGGGGAATGTTTTAAGTGTAATTAGTCCTCCGGAGTTTCCTGGTACTAACTAGGATACACCTTCAGAAACGGCACCAAATTTGAAAAAGTCACTCTCCAAAGACACTTGGTCCAGTAGAAACCTACACAGCCGACAATAGCAGAAGTGCCTATTTTTTAGAGTACTTAGCAAGAAAGAGCATTATATGTGCATCAGTGTCCAGAACAAAGTCCCCATTCCTATCAAGAAGAGCAGGTGTGATCTATGTAGACTAAATACGGTGGCTAGGATTCACCTTATAAAAAATACCAATGGAACGTAAGAGATTCTAATAAAACTGCAGTCTATTCAGGTAGGTATCACTGTGTGGCAGAAATTTGTGTCCTCATAAATCAGGTATATTACCTTAAGAAGTGGAAAGGCAAATTAAGCCTCCTGTTGGCAGTGACCCCAATCTCCAGTGCCCTCCAGGGAAGGTTATGCCTTGAATACCATACACAGGGCTAGGGTGGTGTTGTTCACATTAGGAGATTTTCTCTGTTCACTGTCCTAATGCCAATCACTTCTTCCCTATGGTGGAGATATTTCAAGCAGCATCCACCAGGCAACATTTCTATGGCTGGAAAAGTTCGACAGGAAACTTCAAACTACCACTAGAGAAAAACACGGACCAAGCTGACAGCATGAAAACAGAAAGGAGAGAAAGAGAAGGAGGGAGAGAGGGAGAAAGGGAGGGAGGGACAGAGAGAGGCTACTTGGGGGGGGCTGCTATTTGGGGAGCAACTATAGAAATGATTCCTGGCAGTGAGAAGAGCAGACCTCACAGAGTCAACAAGATTACTATTGAAGTCCAAGTGCTGCAAACAGAAAAACTGCTGCCTCCCAAACTGTGTAAAGTTTGTCAAAGAAGAGCGCAAGCCATCTGTGAAGGACCTGGTACATGTTTAAGAAGCTCACTCAATAATACAGAATCAGGAAGATGGGATAAGGGGCAGCTCAGAGACGCTCCTCTCCACATCGGACAAGAGGTTCCAGAAGTAGCGGTGGGGAGCAGCTGAGGCTTCCAAAGACCTCTCCCATCCCTCATCCTCACACGCATATGGTCCACATAAATCTGGAAGATACAGATCCATGTTAACTTAACTGCATTCCCAGTGTGTGACTTCTGGTAGACTGTGAGTTTGGTGATTCTCTGTCATTTCTAGGGATATAAGTCTGGAATAAAATGATGATTTTGGATATAATTACAGATACACATTTTAATGGTAAGGGTCTCCAATGGCACCTATGGTTTTCAGCTCCCTGGGGAAGGAGCTGGAGCACTCAGATCTCCTCACCCTGGGAATGAAATGACCATGAAGATCATCCCAGGGTCATGGCTGATTCAAAATACACTAGGAAACGGCCTACACAGAGCTCTCTTGAGGAATGCATTAGGCAAGGAATTGGGTTGCTTTGAATTAGTCCCACAGAAAGAATTACTGAGACTTGGATAATAAAACTAAATGCGGGGACAAGACCCAGTCCTGAGGGTCATTCCATCAAGGAGGAAAGGAACAGTCTTTCTGACGCTGGATGCTATGGCAGCTACAGCCAGTCTCGCCCTCTCTCAACTCTGCTCCCCACACCCTTCTCCGCGTCCTCTACTAATAACACGAAACACATTTTTCTCCTGGATCCACTTCAGGAAAAGCCAATCCTACTCTATAGAAAGCCCCTTTAAAAGGCGAAGTCACCACTTTTAAAATGGCAAAATCCTCCTTCAGTAGAGGTCTAAAAATCAGGCCAAAATCGCCACAAGCAGTTAAGTTTGCTTAAGATTAAATAGGGTTGAATAAACGATCTCTGCAGAGTGGGGTCCCCATTGTCTTTTCTCTGCGAGTCCTGTGGCTTCTAACACTTGGTACCTTCCAGTAGCACTGACCTTGAACCACACTTTTCATCTGCACTGGGGTTTCCCAGAGGCTGTTGTAAATATCCTTCCATGGGATAGAAATCCACTCTCCTTGTGCAGACTTTCCTGATTGAACATTTTCCTTGCTGTATGCATTAGGAAAAACATTTTGTGCATGCACGCACAAAGGTGGGGGTTTGGGCGGTGGCTACCCACCTCTGTGACACTTATTGGTGTGGGATCTTCCTTGGCATCCTCCCTTTAGCTTCTACAGAGTATAAGGAGTTGCTTTTACATCTGTGGATTCACTACCTCCATGTCACTAATCCCCAGATGATGTTGCATCCCCGTTTACCCCCCTAGGTAGACACTTCAGTTGCATGCCCTAGCTAGCCTGAGTGATGGCATTTGTCCCCCACACTGGGCTTAATCAAAGTAGGTTTTCTCTTTCCTTCTGTGAAGTCAGCAGTGTTGTTCTAGCACAGCGACTTAAACTGCATGCGTGTATACCTTCAGGAGTTCAGGCGGCAAGTGGGTTGGAATTGGATCGCGCTCCCTCAAAAGCCAGAAATAGAAGCTTAGAGAATGAGCACAATGATTAAATTAAGAACATGCAAGTAGGACCAAGGTAGATTTCCTACTCCGTGCACGCAGCACGTCTTTTGTGGTGTGCATTTGAAGGTAAGAAAGGTAAGACTCAGAAAGGCAAAAAAAGGGATCCCTGGGTGGCACAGTGGTTTGGCGCCTGCCTTTGGCCCAGGGTGTGATCCTGGAGACCCGGGATCGAATCCCATGTTGGGCTCCCGGTGAATGGAGCCTACTTCTCCCTCTGCCTGTGTCTCTGCCTCTCTCTCTCTCTCTCTCTCTCTCTATCATAAATAAATTTAAAAAAAGAAAGGCAAAAAAATAAAAAAGGCAGGAATACTATGAAAAATACCTGAATGTAGACAATTAAATGGAAAATAAGGTGAAGAGGATACACTTGTTAAATACATGGACAAACAGTAAATCTGGAGAGTTAAGAGAAATAAGAATTAAGAGAAAATGGCCAATTTGGTTATAAATCAGTTGAGTCATTATCTCTACATCTTATACAACAATATACTAAACAGTGACTTGAAACCTTAAAAACTGAGCCACCCACTTACAAGAATACTCCATTTTAAGTCTGTAAAATGCTAATATTAACAGTACGTAGGGGTGCCTGGGTGGCTCAGTTGGTTGAGCATCTGACTTAATTTCGGCTCCGGTTGTGATCCCAGGGTCCTGGGCCTGAGCCCCCCCCAAGGGGCTCCCACTGGGTGTGGAGCCTGCTGAAGATTCTCTCTCCCTCTGCCCCTCCTCCCCGCCCAGGTGTGCTCGCTTGCTCTATTTAGAAAACAAGTAGTACCTAAATAACTTTCCTTCCTGACTGTAGGTGATGCTGCTTTCGCTGTATCTTGCAGGAAAAACAAGTGAAAGTGAGTGTGGACCCAGAGCTCTACATCATTTCTTTGCTTTTCCTTTAAAAGCTTTCAGTGGCCATCCCGTATCTACAACAGGACTCATGTTTACCCAGTGATTTCGTTCATATTATCGTTTGCAGTTGGTGACCACCAATAGTAAAATTTTGCAGAATTAGTACTGTTCCAATTTCACACATATTTCTGTGGCCAGGAAAAGGACACGCAACTTAAACTTATTTTACAACTATTTAGTCAGGTAGCATTAGCCAATTTATATACATGGACTTTTGTTCATTTAATAAAAAAATTTTGGATGTAATATTTTATTTCCTATCTCATAAGATTCCAAAATATCAAATTATAAAATGTAATAAGCCCTTATATCTAGATAACTGTAAAATACCTTCAATTATTAAAATCTTTGTTCTAATGTTTCTTTATTAACTAATCAGGTGAATAACTGTAGCTGTTAGGTAAATGTAGACTATTTATAAGACAAATTCCTAGGAGAATTGATGTATTAAGAAAAAAATTTCAAAAATTATAGCTGTGTATACAGTATTGATTAAGAAGTGTGTGGAACAATTTAATGACATATATCAGTTATACAGAATTATATGATTTATAGTGAAGTACACTCATTTCTTCTTTTACTTAAAAAATCAAGAGCAATTATAATAAATTACACTTCATTTGATCAGAAAATGTGTCTACACTGAAAGCACACACTATTATCAGTCTACTGTTGACTATGAAATTATCCAAAATAATTTAACACATTAAATTTTATCCCTTTGTTCCAAATAAAAATATACAGTAATTCAGAAAATTGCCTTAAAGAAGAAGATGTATTGACTAATATGTATAACATTCTAGGGAATTTGTCTTTTTTGGAAAGATAAACATTGATACGAATGCAGTAACATAATTGGAGTTTAATATTCCTAAAACTTAACTTAATGTCCTTATTAAAAACTAGATGTGCTTTATTTATCCATCCCCATGTTATTGGACACTTAGATTTTCTCCAATTTCCTATGTCACAGTCTTTGTCATCAATGAACACTTGTGTTCTATAATAAATTTGTGATCTTACCACCACTTGAAATCTATGCTCACAACTGGTAATACTAAGTCAAAAATTAAGAGTTTTTTAAATCCTCTAATGTGATTTGGTTTTCAGAAGTTTTATACTTTGTAATACCCTCTCTATATGTTCTCATTCACCACACCTTTCCAGCCTGGTACTATTATTTTATAATTACGGTTTTATTAAATGGAGAATCCAAAAACCATATCATGTTCTTACTTGATTTGTTGGATTATTGATGAAGTTGGACAGACTTCTGGATGAAATTTCTGTATAAATTCTTTTGCTTATTTTTTCTAACAGAATTTGATAGTTTTCTATTATGGTGTGATCCCCAATATACTGAAAATATTAAATCTTAGTCTACAATATTTGTTGTTGATATTCCTTACAGTCTACCTAATCGACTTGGAAATTGTTTAGGTTATTTGATCCAGTAAAATTATCTTGTAAATGTAAACAATGTCTTCATTTCTTTAATTGTTCTTATATGTTTAAAAATATCTATAAGCTATCAGCTTGAAATTTACCTGTATTTTCTTCTTATTTAAAATGTTTGTTTATATGTGTATTTCATCCACCATTAATTTTGTTTAATAGTAGGAGGTAAGAATTACTTTTTTTCCCCAAAAATATAATCCATGATCCAGATATTGTCTGGTCTGGTGAGCTTTCTTTTTCCAATTAGTTGTGCTGCTGCCTCATGTATCAGAAACTAAATCCCAAAGCAAAAGTTCTTTTACTTATGAAAGTTTAGTTTCCAAAAGATGCTTCTAGTTTCATTTGTTAGAATTACATGATTGAACAAATGTAGGTTGGCAGAGATAGTGTATCTTTATTCTATATGTAGTTCTGATTTTAGTTACAAAAATCTAGATGGAAGACTTTTTTTAAAGATGTATTCATTCATTCATTCATTCATTCATTCATTCATTCATGAGAGACACAGAGACAGGCAGAGACACAGACAGAGGGAGAAGCAGGCTCCACGCAGGGAGCCTGATGTGGGATTTGATCCCAGGACCCCGGCGTCACGCCCTAGGCCCCCCAGGGGCCCCAGAGAAGGAAGCAGTTCTTAATGAAGGGAGAGTCTACAAAGAGCAACATTATCTGTGC
Organism: Canis aureus; assembly: GCF_053574225.1. Taxonomy (NCBI): domain Eukaryota; kingdom Metazoa; phylum Chordata; class Mammalia; order Carnivora; family Canidae; genus Canis; species Canis aureus. The sequence goes on along the minus strand of NW_027554438.1, from coordinate 293,134 downwards.
TTCTTAAATGCACATCTACAGAGATTTATTTCCATCTATCAAGACCTATAAGAATGCCGTGCAGTGTTAGCTATATAAACCCCTTTCTAAAGGTAGGAATTGCAGGATATATAAAACTTGGAGCTCTTCTTAACCATATTTTTGTCAGGTAGAGAAAAATGACTAAATTAAATGTATCTTGAATTCCTGGGATAAATTCAAAATACACTTGCTGCACCATATATGTTATTACCTAAAACGACTTGCTAATCTTTTGACATTGACATTTACAACTGATTTTTTAAAAATTTACATTATGCCTAGTTTTGAAATTCTTTCATCACAAAGAATTGAGAAGTGAGTCCTCTTTTAAGGGGTATATCTCTGGACTATTGTGGGTGAGACTGGAATTACACATTTCTTGCATTTTCAGTGTTTGGCAAATCAGTTTGTGAATGGTATTTTATTGTGAGTTGTTTTATTGTGGATTCAGTTTATTTAATATTATGTATTTATCCCATTTTTGTTAATCCCTTTGGTGGCAGTATTATTTCCTTATGAATTTATCCACTGAAGGTGCATTTTCAAATGTAATGTGATAAAGATAATAATACTTTATGTAATTAGTCTAAAAACTAACCTTTTGTTTTTCAAACTTATTTTATCTTTTTTTCTAATTCATTAATTTTTGCTCTTGTTTCCCTTCCCTTCATATTCATTTTTTCCCATTATTTGAAAAATAATTAAAATTCTAGGGGATCCCTGGGTGGCGCAGTGGTTTGGTGCCTGCCTTTGGCCCAGGGCGCGATCCCAGAGGCCCAGGATCTCTTCCTCTCTCTCTCTCTCTCTCTCTCTCTCTGTGACTATCATAAATAAATTAAAAAAATTAAAAAAAATAAAATTCTATCTTTAATCCCTTCACTTTTAGCCTTTTTTCTTTCCCAAAATAAGTACTTAAATTTATGTGTCCCTCTGAGTCCTGCTATAAAGTCATCCTGCAAGGTAAATGATACATAATTATTATTTTTCTTTTTTTTAGTTTTAAGGATGTTCTAATATTCATTATTTCTTGAAGCCATGATTTATCTATATTTTTATTTATGGTTTGATTAAGTCCATTATGTTCAGACCACATATCTAAATTATAGCAATAATCTTTATTAGCAGATTCTGTGTTTGCATATTTGTTTACTTGCCAAATCAATACTCATGGTTCTTTCACAGTCGCTCATGGATGTGTGCAGAGTGGGAAAAATTTGAGTCTACAAATGTGCACATTCCTAATTGAGACTGACCAGGGATACGCGCTGGTTTTCTGTTTCAGGTCTTATACTGTTAATACATGTCTTTCTTGTGATTTACTTAGGGGCACATGTTTTGCATTTCTGTGCTTTTTGTTGGTGATTTCACTTAAAATGGCCCCCAAATATACTGCTGAAGTGTCTAGTGGTCCTGAGCACAAGACTGTGACATGCCTTATGGATGAAATATGTGCTACATAAGCTCCATTCATGCACAGGTTATGCAGCATTTGGATGTGAGTTCAATATCAATAAATCAATAACATATATTAAACAAGTTTTTCTTTCTAAAGAAACACACATAAAACAAGGTTGTGTCTTGCTCAGTTGACAAAAATTTGTAACCGGAGGTTGACATGAACCCACCTCTGTTTCCTGTAGGAGCAACTGTTTAGTATTCACTAATTCAGTATCTGCAAACGTTTATAGAACATGAGCACGATAAATAATGAGAATAGACTGTACTTTGAGACTTGAAATTTATTTTGTGTATATACACGGAGTTACTTTTAATAAATATTCTATGAATGCTGGTATAGTACATATCTGATTGATTTTGATTTGTGGATGTGTTTTCTATACATGCCATTGATATTGAATCTGCTAAGTGATATGCAAGTAGTCTATATTCCAATTTTTTTCTCTGATTATCAAGTGTAAAAATCAGTATGTAATCATTTTCACAACTTCTATCAAAATTCTCATTTTGTATGTTTTGATGCTATTAGTATAGAGTATAGAGATTTACAAACTCCTCTTTATGGTTATTTTAACATTTTATATTTAATAGTACCTAAATTCTCTTCATCAAAAACTTTTTTTTGTTTTCTTTAAATGTTTTTGCATGTGGTAATTATACAGATGTACCAGATTTATTTTATAATTCCTGTTATGGCTTTGTCTATTCTGTAAACTTGAATTTTATTGAAAAAAAGTAAATATATAAAATGCATCTCTGTAACAGATGTCTTAAAGAATACTGGTAATCTTTGTTTTTTTACTGGAATATTTAGGTTTTTGGCATTAATACTGATTCATTTTATGTTTAGTTTTATGGAGTATCCAGTATTTTGCATAATTTCTTTTTTATTCACCTCCCATTTTTGTCAGAGTATTTTGTTCACTATATGACTTTTCATGTAAGTAAATATCTTTAAATTCACATAAAATTAATTCATCTGACTTTGTTTTATTACCTGATTTTGGGTATTCAGTTCACTTTTCTGTTGCATCCTGATGCAGAGAACAGAGTTAATTATATTTCTCTTTTCAAGAAACACTGTCTCCCTCAGACCATGGAAACGATATCTTTTTACTTTTTTTCATTATATTGTTCCCCTTCAGCAGAGATCACTATAATCTTTCCTTTTCCCACAGGTATGCATTTTATTATTTTATATACTTCTGAAATACATACTATTGATTTTGCTTATTTTAATTCACATAAATGTTATTGTTTTAGAAATCATCCTGTGATACTTATTTAATGATAATTTTTAAGTGTACTCATTTATCTCTTTTTATATATTACATACATAGAAAACATCTAGTAGTTGTAATGTATTTTCTTGGTAGTTCACAGGAATTTCACATAATTATTAATGTCCTGTCAAATCTAGACATTTTAAATATCTTCTGCTGTGTCACACACATGTTAACTAAATGCCTTTTTTGGAATGGAAACCCTTACATCTGATGTAATAAGATCCATCAATGTTTCACATTCAGATTGCATTTTTAGAGTCTTTTTAAAAAATCTTTCCATATTCTAGAATCACATAGATATTTTCCTATTTGATTCTATTAACTTTATGGTTTTGTTGTTCAAATTTAGGTATTTAACAACTGGAGTTGAAGATATAAATTATAAGCTAAATGTTTGACTTTGTATTTCTCCATATATGTCAAGGTCCCACATTCACATTTGTTTGTTTCAGAATTATCATTATATTCTATTAATTCATTTATCCACTTGGGTTCTATTTTTATGACTACACTTTTTATTATGTGTTAGTAGCTATTAAGTGTCCTTGTCTATGATACTATTTTTTTTCTTATGTTATTCTAAAATTCCCCTGGCTATTCGGGGTCTTTTCTGATTCCACACAAATCTTAAAATAATTTGTTTCAACTCTCTGAAGAAAGTCCATGGTATTTTGATAGGGATTGCATTAAACGTGTAAATTGCCTTGGGTAACGTTGACGTTTTCACAACATTAATTCTGCCAATCCATGAGCATGGAATATTTTTCCATTTCTTTGTGTCTTCCTCAATTTCTTTCAGAAGTGTCCTGTAGTTTTTAGGGTATAGATTCTTTACCTCTTTGGTTAGGTTTATTCCTAGGTATCTGATGCTTTTGGGTGCAATTGTAAATGGGATTGACTCCTTAATTTCTCTTTCTTCAGTCTCATTGTTAGTGTATAGAAATGCCCTTGATTTCTGGGCATTGATTTTGTATCCTGCCACGCTGCGAAATTGCTGTGTGAGTTCTAGCAATCTTGGGGTGGAGGCTTTTGGGTTTTCTATGTAGAGTATGATGTGTTTGGGGAAGAGGGAGAGTTTGACTTCTTCTTTGCCAATTTGAATGCCTTTAATGTCTTTTTGTTGTCTGATTGCTGAGGCTAGGACTTCCAATACTATGTTGAATAGCAGTGGTGAGAGTGGACATCCCTGTCTTGTTCCTGATCTTAGGGGAAAGGCTCCCAGTGCTTCCCCATTGAGAATGATATTTGCTGTGGGCTTTTCATAGATGGCTTTTAAGATGTCGAGGAAAGTTCCCTCTATCCCTACACTCTGAAGAGTTTTGATCAGGAATGGATGCTGTATTTTGTCAAATGCTTTCTCTGCATCTAATGAGAGGATCCTATGGTTCTTGGTTTTCTCTTGCTGATATAATGAATCACATTGTATGTTTTACGAGTGTTGAACCAGTCTTGTGTCCCTGGGATAAATCCTTTTTGGTCATGGTGAATAATTTTCTTAACGTACTATTGGATCCTGTTTGCTAGTGTCTTGTTGAGAATTTGTGCATCCATGTTCATCAGGGATATTGATCTATAATTCTCCTTTCTGGTGGGGTCTTTGGTTTTGGAATTAAGGTGATGCTGGCCTTATAGAATAAATTTGGAAGTACTCCATCTCTTTCTATCTTTCCAAACATCTTTAGCAGAATAGGTATGGTTTCTTCTTTAAACGTTTTATAGAATTCCCCAGGGAAGCCATCGGGCCCTGGACTTTTGTGTCTTGGGAGGTTTTTGATGACTGCTTCAATTTCCTCCCTGGTTATTTGCCTGTTCAGGTATTCTATTTCTTCCTGTTCCAGTTTTGGTAGTTTGTGGCTTTCCAGGAATGCGTCCATTTCTTCTAGATTGCCTAATTTATTGGCCTATAGCTGTTCATAATATGTTTTTAAAATCGTTTGTATTTCCTTGGTGTTGGTCGTGATCTCTCCTTTCTCATTCATGATTTTCTTAATTTGAGTCTTCACTCTATTCTTTTTAATAAGGCTGGCTAATGGTTTATCTATCATTAATTCTTTCAAAGAAACAACTCCTGGTTTTGTTGATCTGTTCCACCATTCTTCTGGTCTCTATTTCGTTGAGTTCTGCTCGAATCTTTATTAAGTCTCTTCTCCTGCTGGGTGTAGGATCTATTTGCTGTTTTTTCTCTAGCTCCTGTAGGTGTAAGGTTAGCTTTTTTACTTGAGTTCTTTCCAGTTTTTGAATGGATGCTTGTATTGCGATGTATTTCCCCCTTAGGACTGCTTTTGCTGCATCCCATCGATTTTGAATGGTTGTACCTTCATTCTCATTAGTTTCCATGAATCTTTTTAATTCTTCCTTAATTTCCTGGTTGATCCTTTCATCCTTTAGCAGGATGGTCCTTAACCTCCACGTGTTTGAGGTCCTTCCAAACTTCTTGTTGTGATTTAGTTCTAATTTCAAGGCATTATGGTCTGAGAATATGCAGGGGACGTTCCTAATCTTTTGGTATTGGTTCAGACCCGATTTGTGACCCAGTATGTGGTCTATTCTAGAGAAAGTTCCATGTGGACTTGAGAAGAATGTGTATTCAGCTGAGTTTAGATGTAAAGTTCTGTAGATTTCTGTGAAATCCATCTGGTCCAGTGTATCATTTAAAGCTCTCGTTTCTTTGGAGATGTTGTGTTTAGAAGTCCTATCGAGTGTAGAAAGCGCTCGATTGAAGTCACCAAGTATAAGTGTATTTTTATCTAAGTATGGCTTAACTTTGGTTATTAATTGATTGATATATTTGGCAGCTCCCATATTCGGGGCAAATAGATGGGTCCTGCTTTTTTTCCAGTCTGAAACCCTGCACCTTTTGATGGGGTCATTAAGCTTGTTCACATTCAGTTACTATTGAAAGATAGGAGTTTAGTGTCATCGTGATATTTATTCAGTCATTGCTTTTGTGGATTGTTCCATTGGACTTCTACTTAAAGGGGAATTGTGAGAGTCCCCCTTAAAATTTCTTGCAGAGCTGGTTTGGACATCACATATTCTTTCAGCTCCTGCCTGTCTTGGAAGCTCTTTATCTCTCCTTCCATCCTGAATGGGAACCTTGCTGGATAAAGTATTCTTGGTTGCATGTTTTCCTCATTTAGGACCCTGAATATATCCTGCCAGCCCTTTCTGTCCTGCCAGGTCTCTGTGGAGAGGTCTGCTATTACCCTAATACTCCTCCCCATAAAAGTCAGGGATTTCTTGTCTTTTGCTGCTTTAAGGATCTTCTCTTTATCTTTGGAATTTGCAAGCTTCACTATTAAATGTTGAGGTGTTGAACGGTTTTTATTGATTTTAGGGGGGGATCTCTCAATCTCCTGGATCTGAATGCCTGTTTCCCTTCCCAGATTAGGAAAGTTTTCAGCTATGATTTGTTCAAATACATATTCTGGACCTCTGTCCCTTTCGGTGCCCTTGGGAACCCCAATTAAATGTAGGTTTTTCTTCCTCAGGCTGTCATTTATTTCCTTTAATCTATCTTCATGGTCTTTTAATTTTGTGTCTCTTTTTTCCTCAGTTTCCCTCTTTGCCATCCACTTGTCTTCTATGTCACCCACTCGTTCTTCCACCTTGTTGACCCTCGTCGTTAGGGCTTCTAGTTTGGATTGCATCTCATTCAATTGATTTTTAATTTCTGCTTGATTAGATCTAAATTCTGCAGTCATGAAGTCTCTTGAGTTCTTTATGCTTTTTTCTAGACCCACCAGTAGCTATAATAGTGCTTCTGAATTGGTTTTGTGGCATTGAATTGTAATACAGATTTTGTAACTCTGTGGGAGAGAGACTGTTTCTGATTCTTTCTTCTGAGGTGAGGTTTTCCTTCTAGTCATTTTGCTCAGTGCAGAGTGGCCAAAAACATGTTGTATTGGGAAAAGGAGAAAATGAGAGGAGAGAAAGAAGGAAAGAAAATAGAAAAAGGAAGAAGAAAAAAAGGAAGAATAAAAGAAAAAAGAAGAAAAAGAGAAAGTAAAAGAAAGGAAAAAGGGTGGGGGAAGGATACAGAAATCAAAAAGAAAAAAAAAACACGCGGGAGTATCTTCTGATTCTGTATACTTTAAGTCCCTTGACTTCCCCTGGAACTTGTCCATCTAGCTGGTCTTCTGGGGGAGGGGACTGTTGTGCTGATTGTCAGGTGTTAGCACTTGGGGGAGCTGCTCTGCCCCCTACCTGGTGCAGGGCTCAGTGGGGGCTGTTTGCACCGTGAGGCCCCAGAAGGAACAACCACAGTGGCGGCAGCCAGCTCTGGAGCCCTGGAGTCAGCTCCCGCAGTAACTCTAGAGCTCTCAGTCTACAGGGGCCTGGAGGCTCTGGGGGCGGGGCTGCTGATCTGCTGAGCTCCGGGGCAGGAGCATCCTTGTTGTCCTGGGCCCTCCTGGCCTCTGCCTGTCCCGGGGGGACGTTGGATCCTGGGCTGTGTCCCCGGTGCCCTGGGCTCCCGCCGCGCAGCCCCCTCCACGCAGAGCAGCCGCCCGAGCCCCTCCGAGCTGCTCCCGGGTCCAGCTGAGCGTGCCCTGCAGCCCTTTAGGGAGCTCGGCCTGGGTTGTGGGGCTCTCCCAGGGCGCAGGTGTCTGTTAGTGTCCCAGGAAGCCTGAGGGCATCCCCGCCCTCCTGGCGTCCTGCTCTAACTCCCTGAGAGCACCTTTCTGCCCAGCAAGATTGGGGAAGCTCCTGCTTCTCCCAGCCGGGGCTCTCCTGTCCTGGGGACACTCGCCCAGGCCTTAGCCCAGCTCCTTGCAGGCCCCTCCCCCTTGGATACCTTTTGTTTCCTTATTTCTTTTTCCCCGTCTTCCTACCTTGATAGAAGCGCGAACTCTTCTCACTGTAGCATTCCAGCTGTTCTCTCTTCAAATCTCAGGCCGAATTCATAGATTTTCAGGATGATTTGAAGGTTATCTGAGTAATTTGGTGGGGACAGGTGACTTGGGGACTCTACTCTTTCGCTCTCTTGCCCCTCCCCTCGTATCCTCTCGTTTTATTAATTAACTCTGTACTACTATAATTAAATGATTCCTGGGGTGCCTGCGTGGCTCAGTTAGTTAAATGTCTGCCTTCCACATAGGTCATGATCCTGGGTCCCCCATAGGGGCTCTCTGCTTTGCGGGGAGTCTGCTTCTCCCTCTGCCCCTCCCTCCCTCTCAAATTTTCTCTCCATCTCTCTCTCAAATAAAAAAAATAAAATGTTTTTAAAAAATGATCCTGAAATTAGAGCTTCAACATAAAACAGAAAACCTTGTTTACTGTCTTGGAAAATAGTCTGGAGGCTTGCAGTTCAGGACTGGTAGGATCTCTACACCCACTGTGGTTTCTCAAGATCTTCCAACATATTCATAATGTAGTGGGGAAGGAGTGAAAAATAAGTTCAGTATATATCTATTCCTTTTAAGGACATGAACTAAAATAGCCACATAATATTTTGGCTCACATTCCTTCAGGTATAAATTAGTCATAGGGCCATATCTGGATATAAGTGAGTCTTGCTGGCCCTTCCTGAGTGACTATGCACCAAACTAAAATTTGGAAATGTACTTTCAAAAAAAAAGAGGTGAATTAATTCTGGTGGAAAAGCTATTTCTCTGACTGATCTTTACCAAGAGCCATACAATACTTTCTAGATTTATGCAACATTTTAGGCAGTTTTTTTTTTTGCCATATAACCCACTAGATAGACATAATTATTAAAGATGATAATTGACTAATATGCTTTATTTATTTAAACTAAATTAATCAAATAGAAGTCTATTGTGCAACAATAAATACAAGGTACTATACAGGGCAGCCCCAGTGTCGCAGCGGTTTAGTGAACCTGCAGCCCAGGGCGTGATCCTGGAGACCCTGGATCGAGTCCCATGTCGGGCTCTCTGTATGATGCCTGCTTCTCCCTCTGCCTGTGTTTCTGCCTCTCTCTCTCTCCCTCTCTGTCTCTATGAATAAATTTTAAAAATCTTAAAAAAAGAAGGTACTATACAAAATTCTTTGTAACAAAGCAGAATAATTCCCAGTACAAATGAGGATAATACTATTAAATAGTTTCTTTAAAGGCTCTTGAAAGTGTTCATCAAACTATTTCAAGTTTATTGGCATTTTCCTTTATTAATTTATTTTAATATTTTTAATAATTGCTATTATTTTGATTATTTAATAATTTTATGATTATTTTAGTAATAACTATTAGCATATATATGGAACATCATCTTTTTTTTAATCAGCTACATCCTAAAATTTTTAAAAAGATTTTATTTATTTATTTACCTGAGAGAGAGAGAGAGAGAGAGAGAGAGAGAAAGAGAGCAAGCAGGAACAGGGTGGGGTAGGGGTAGAGGGACAGGAGGAAGCAGACTCCTCACTGAGCAGGGAGCTCAATCAGGGCTCCATCCCAGGACCTTGAGATCATGACTTGATCTGAAAGCAGATGCTTAACTGAGCCACCCAGGTGCCCCACATCTAAAAAAACTTTCAGGAAGAAGGAAAGGGTTCAAATAAATTAGATGATTTCCAATTTTTGAGGAAAATAGACATAAACTATGAAAACAATATCAAGGAATAAAAGGATACATGAAATATCTTTTCGATATACTCATTTAGTAAGGAAAAATAGACAAAAAATATTTTAAAAATTGCTATAATTAACTACAAAAAGATTGAATTACCAAAAATATGTTGATATTAATTTGAAAGTGAGAGTTATATACTAACATGGAATGATAGAAATAACATCAGTGTTTTGCTTGAAATACCCAAATAATCTCTTCAATCTTATATTTGCCTTTAAAAAATTCTTTTGGATCAACAACTGAATACAGTAACAATAGATAGTACTGTATTTTACTATTTCCAGAAGATAGACGAATTGGCAATGTTAAATAGAATGGCCAGATAGCCCTCAGGGGAAATGCTATGAAGCAGGGAAATAATCTGGGGAAAGAGAGCCAGTATACAGGACTTAAGCTGGGAGACTGCCTGGAATGTTCTCGGAAGGTAAGAACTCCCAGAATGATATAAAGTAGCAGACATGGAAAGGCCTGAAGGGAAATGATCTGGGCAGAGGACTCTGAAGCTGGGAAGAGTTGGCCAGTGTGGCTAGAGAGACATGTATGAGTCTGAGAAAATGCCAAAGGCTTGAGTACAGAAACCTTGCAGGCCACAGGGAGGATGCTGAATTTTATTCTCTGTGCATTGAGAGACTATGGCAGATCTGTAAACAGCAGAATGATGTTATCTGGTTTAATTTTACGGAATTGTATGACTGCTGAGTGCAAAACAGAATGTAGAGGCAAAAATGGAGGTGTGTATAGGAGTCTACTGAGAGGTCCAGAGCTAGACAAAATGGACCTGCTGGCTTAGACCAGCAATAGAGGAAGCGGTCAGTAAAGGTCCGTTGAGGGTTAAATTTTTATTTATTTAATTTATTTTTTAAGGATTTTATTTCTTTATTTTTGAGATAGCATGAACAGAAGTTAGGTTCAGAGGAAGAGGGAGAGCCAGGCCATCAAACTCCTCACTAAGATGGGAGCCTGACAGGACCCTGGGATCATGACATGACCCAAAAGCAGATGCTTAACCCACTGGGACGCCCAGGTGCCCCAGGCATCAAATATTTAAAACAGAGTGAACAATATTTGATAATGGATTGAATATCAGATATGAAAAATAAAGGATGGCTCCTAGATTTTCTCCTAAGCAACTAAGTAAATTGAGGTAATATTTACTAGGCAAGTCCCCTTCATTTTGTGAAAGATTTCACTGCATAATTCTTTTCCATTACAAGTGTCACGTGTGCATTAAAAATATAATGAGAATAATGGTTAGATTTTGCACATCATATCAGAAATAAAACTCCAGCTTGAATCAAGAGATATATGTTTTTATTTAATATTTCTTTTCTGTGTTATATATAAATGCTAATTAAAAATTTAATAGATATTATCTATAAATCTACCAACGCAGAGAACAGAAAAATCTGGAGACTAGTTTTGAATAATCTAACATTACTGTACTTTCTGCCTAATGAGAGTGAAAATGAGGTAACCAACACTACACACCTGCTATTAATCTGAAAAAAAGGCCATTTTATAAGCATTAAACTCCTGTGGTCTGCCAAATGTTCCTAGTCACTCACCTATTGGGAGGGTAATTACCATTCTAAGATTGCTAAAGCAATAGAATATGCCTTTATCTATTTTCCTTCAGGCTGAAAATTTTTAAATGTTTTTGAAAGTTCACTTTCTGGGCTTCTTATTTGATTTATGGGAATTAAGGTGACATTACTGCATCACCTTAATCAAATATGACAATACTTTTCTTAACCTAATAAAATCTCCCCCCATAATAATAACCACAAGTTTATTTGCTGTGAGGCATTTTTAATTGCATAGTATATGGCTATAATTGAATTGTACCCATTTTTGGTTGACATTTTAATTATCCCATTACCAGAAAATAGATGTTGGGAAACTTTGAAAAAACAACTTTTGGTAGTTCAAAACTGTTTTTAGCCATTCTTATAAACATTTAATTAATCTTCTCCTGAAATCTTTTAAACTTGGGAGAAATTCTTCAAGTTAATTTCTTTTCTCTTAATACATTTAGCATTTTCCCTTAAGTATTAATTTCCCTCTTGAAGTTCTCAAGAAAAGTTAAATCTTATTACATCTTTCTCTCCTCTTTAATCTGACCCTCTTTTTGGAACCTTTTTTGCCCTCAGTTTTGACCAAAGATACCTGTTTCACATGGTTCAAAGAATGTCCAAACTTTTAAAGCTCACAGCTTTTTATCTTGGCTCTGTGGTGATGAAAAATGCATGAGAAATTTTATTATTATTTTTTCCAAGAGGCTCAGTAGCAACAGAAAAGGACAGGTAAGCCTAGGGCCTAAATGACATTAGAGTTTTCACCTAAGAAAGGAGCGTAGCCCAGGAATAGTCAGGAAGTAAGCCTTAAATTTAGCTCTACTAAAATGTTTAATGCCCAGCAAGAGATTAATCAGACCTAGAAAGGCAAAACTCACCAATGTAGAAATCTTAATGATTTCCAGAAGGACTAAGTGTATTGGGGGTTGACCTGGGACTAATGCCCCCTTTGAGGAATGATACCCCAGCTCTTTTTTACCTATGCTGTTGTACATAAGACAAAGCAGGGAATGTTTCTGGGTGTTAAGGGTTGGAGGAGAGAGAACATTGTAGTTATTTCACAAACTTTTGCCTCATCGTTTAAACTTTCACTGATGAAAAAGGGAAAAAAATCTGTCGTGAGGCAGTTTATATGTGGTGTTAGTTTCTCTGGACTGGGTGATGAGTATAGTTGGCCAGAAGGAAATCAGTTAACTCACTCAAGTGGTACCAGAGAAGGCTGGAATCTCACTCTCCTCTATGTCTCCTTGTGACTCTTAAGTCCTCTCCTCTTACATCCTAGATTTTAGGATTCAATCCTTAATTTTTTTTCTTTCTCTACTCTCTCTCTCTCTTTCCACACAATATGTATTTCCAAAGATCTTCCATTGTCAGGCGCAACATCAGCAAAAGATACATGTAACCTCAATATTAAAATGTACCCTAAATTCAAAATTATGAAAATGTGAAGCATAGAAACATTTCAATCAAACAACATGATACTGTGTATTAATGATTCCAAAATTTAAAATTTATTCCCATCAAATCACCCACTAGTCATTTTTAGGTACACATCCCACCCCTAAACCCTGTTTTCCCTCTTCTCTTTGCTTTTTACAGAAATAGTAAATAAAGAGTGCTATCGTTGCTCTCCAAGTCAGAGATACTCTTTAACCTCCATTTCCTATGTTCCACAACCAGTCGGTCATCAACACTTTAATCTATTAAATCATACATATTCCTTTCTTTTCTAAGTTACAGTCCTCCTCAAGGCATGGCTAGAATATTGATAGAGCATCGCAATATCACTTTGCCTCTAGGCAGAAGCAGGGCAGGTATCATCAGGGTGTGTTCTTAAATCACATTTCCTTATTTTACTTCACAGGTCCACCACTTAATATATGTGTGTAACTTTGGGCAAATTATGTTCTTCTTATGATTCTTTTCCTCACCTATAAACGAAGTGTAAGAATAGTACTTCCCTCATGTAATTGTTATGATTATATGAAGGAAAACATAGAAAATGTTAGAACAGCATTTGAAATTTTAGCAAGTCTTCATAAGATATTAGCTACTAAGGCATCACATTCCAATCCACTTGATACAAATGTGTTAGCATCAGCCTTACTAAAATATCAGTTAATTCAGCCACTAAACATAAATGTACTTAGCAAATGAGTGTCTTGTGCTTAAAGAATTTATTTATTTATTTATTTATTTATTTGAGAGAGAGAGAGTGCATGAGGGAGAGAGGATGTCAAGAAGACTCCCCACTGAGCACAGAGCCCATCTTGGGGCTTGATCTCACGACCCTGGGATTATGACCTGAGCTGAAATCAAGAGTCTGACACCCAACTGACTGAGCCACCCAGGTGCCCCAAGTGTCTGTTTTACAGTAAGCATTGTAGGTAAATAAGGTAAATAAAATCAACAAATTCAGCAACAAACAGATGAGAGTAGGAGGAGATAGGGATACTAAATAAGAAAACAAATATATGAACAAATAGTTTAATGTCAGTTTCATTTTCCAACCTTTTTAGCATGGCCCATACCTGTCCCATACATGAGCCACTTACTTTGGCATGGGGTGGTCACTGGTAGTCCATCCATTAGTTCTCAGCATCTTTTGTTATGTGTTTAGAAACAGATCCACAGTTTCAGAGCTCAGGAGCATACCCAAGGGTTTATAATGATTTTATAGTCTCCCCCTTCAAAGTTTTGCATTTTGGTCCTTTACCAGAAAGCTGAGATTTTAGTTAGACTCCACTCTGCTATACTCTGTCTCTGACTGTGTGCACATTCAGGAATGATGGGCAGTGGGTCAGAAGGAAGAAAAGCAATAGGGGTTCACTCCACCTTCTTGGAATCTCAACTCCTTCAATTAGAGAGGAAGACCTTCTTCCCTTTGAATTTTCTTGTTTTTTTAAGATTTTATTTATTTATTCATTAGAGACAGACATTGGGAGAGGGAGAGAGAGAAAGAGAGGCAGAGGGAGAAGCAGACTCCCTGCAGAGCAGGAGCCCAATGCAAGACTCAATCTTTGGACCCTTGGATCATGACCTGAAGCCAAAGACATATGACTAGTTGCTTAGCCACCCAGGGGCCCCTCCCTTTGAATTTTCAATACCTCCAGGCTCCTATTGCCACTCATTGGTGCTGCTCATTCCACAGTCACTGTAAGTTTGTCTGGTAGCTAGAGAATGGGAGAACTGAGAAAAGAGAAACATAAGGGACTCCCCCAACTCTCAGTATTTAGACCCCTTTATTCCACTCCTCAGACAGAATAAGAGGGTTTCTCCTGGAACTCTGTCTGCACCTTGCTGCCCTCTTCTGGTGTTTGAGCTGCCTTACATTCAGGCCAGGGTACATCGGAGGAAAATGGGAAACCCTTTGCCAATCTGGTGTACCTTGAATTCTGATCTTCTTCCCCTGTCCACCAGCCACTACTTATTTTTCAAACACCTCAAGTGAATTCCATTCTATAGGGTATATAAGACAGAATATACTTCATCCATCTCGCCTCAAATCAGAATTCCCATTGTGCTCTTTTTAGTAATTAATTTTCAAATAATGTATCTATTTGCTGCTGACTTGAATAAGTATTTGGTTTCTTTTTATTTTTAAGATTTTTTTTTATTCATGAGAAACACACACAGAGAGAGAGGCAGAGACACAGGCAGAGGGAGAAGCAGGCTCCATGCTGGGAGCCCAATGCAGAAGTCGATCTGGGGACTCCAGGATCACACCCTGGGCGGAAGGCAGGAGCTAAACCACTGAGCCACCCAGGCGTCACAGTATTTGGTTTCTTAAAATAGGAATAAAGAATGTGGTCAGAGAGAAAGAATGCAGAGGGATCTAGTGGAATAAGTAGATCCTGGTTCCAAGAGCCAAAGTAATATGCAGACTGCAAGTACTGAGTCAAAAAGCTAGACTGAACCATGTGTTCCTCATAACAGGAACTAACATATATTCATTCTCTTTGCACCCAGCACCGCTATAAAGTTGTATAAATGGTACCCATCAAACATTTGTTTCTTATTGGGTTGGTCAAGAGGTGATAAAGAAATAAGAAGGCAAAATGTACCACCAGAATTCCTGGGGGTTTCAATCAGCAAATAATTGGTGTAATCATATTACCATCTATGGAACATTTGTATTTCTTATCCTTCACGGGCAAAATTTGTCCTAAAAGATGTTGTCAAATAACTTGTTGAAACAGATAAATGTAGTTTCCATGTCCTTCTGATCTAAAAGTCTAGTGCTTATTTTTAAAGAAAATGGGATTTATTTTGGAAAATTTACATTTAATAAATACATTTTGGCTCCAAGAGATGATGGTGTCTTTTGAATGATTATTACCCACCAGCTTTTTAATTCCACCCTCAAAAATTTTGTAAAAGCTTATTTATGGTTTCTGAATTGGCAGTGGCCTATCATTGCTGAAAAAGTGAACAAATTATATTGCTATTTATACTTAATGCATTCTAACTGAAGTAATTTAGTAAGAAATATTATAATCTTTTATCTAGCCCAATGCACTTATTTTAGAAATGAAAAAATTAAGACTCATAAAGACTAAGCAACTTGCACAAGATTATACAGAATAATAGGAAAAGGAGCAGGGAGGGCCCTGGTACTAATCAAGACTCAGAAGTTCTCTTGATCTTGCTCTAACTTTTCTATTTTTACTGTGTAGTCTTTTAGTTATTTTAACAGCTGTGACAATATCTGAAAGAGTTAAACCAATGTTACCTGTAGAGTTTAAAGCTAGTTCCTCTATTTTACGGTTTTGGAAGATGTCAGTGGTTGAGAAAAAAATTTTTTTTTTTTTGTCTCAAGATAACTGTAGTTCTGAGCATCATATTTTAAACTACATATGAAGATATAAATGTGTTGGAGGACACACCATGCCAACATTTCTTCTAAATCACCAGGTTATAATCACTTCCTTCCTACATTCCTAACACTTATACCTTTCTTTCTAAGTTTTTTGTCTGGAAAATATCATAACTCTAAGATAAAATGAATCTCTGCCTTTTCCACCATTTTACACTGATTTCTAATTGTAGATGGAAAGAAACATATTGCCATGCCAACTCCAAAATATCTATCTCCAGACTGGACTTCTCTCCTGAACTCCACATTCAGAGTTCTCTACCTGACATCTGCACCCCAATGTATAATAGACATCTCAGTGTTAACACACCCAAAAACTAAGCTCCAGCTATTTCCCTGAAAACTTTACACATGGTGCCCCTTTGATTTGTTAAATTTTTTTTATTCTTAAATTTCTATTATTTTGAATACTTTAGATGAATGTTTCCTATACTCTGGCTTTCCTATCTTTAACTGTATTAACATAGTTGCTCTCCAGTATGACTTGGTCATTCCAATATCTGAAATCTCAGCAGGTCTTTTCCTGATATCTGCAATTCTGCTGAGCCTTGCCGTTTCCTGGTGTGCTTGAGCATATTTGTATACCACTCATTATTCTAGTTCAAAGTTACACACGAAGGCAGACCAGCTGGGTATAATGAAGTATTGGCTGATGTTGTCTCTCTAGCGGTTTCTAATCTTTAATCTTTAGGAAATTAGAGCAAGTCCCATACATCTATCTTCCTTTATTACAGTATTTGCAATTAGAATAATCACTTATTCATCAACTATTCGGGAGAGAAAATGTGTTTCTTAATATTTTGTTCTACTATGGTTTTGCCACACAATATTTCAGGAATTGTCTGTAAAAGGTTTTTGTTTTTTTTTTTTTTGTAATAGAATTTTGCTGAAAAACGCCTAGGTGGAAAAAACAAAGTATATTTTGTTAGTGATTCCTCCTCTCTTCATTTTGTTTGCTCTAAGTCAAAATAAACGACAGTACATAGTTAACTTTATTTTTATTCTCAATATATGTAAACACTTAAGCATTTTTCCAAAACTCATTGATATTCATTATAAAATACCCAGTGTCAAGATTTGTAAAAACTGAATAAATAAAAGTACTAACATCTTGGTTGGGAACACTCAACTTTGTAATCTGTAAATTCCCAAAAATTGTATCTGAAAATTTAATGTGCTACCAATCAGTATCCCATGAGATAATATTTCAGAACTTGACAATATGACTGTAAAGGTCACTTTAAAGCATGACTAATAAAAAGAGAAGAATACTGAAAAAGAATAAAGTTAAGGAAATTTGTCCAAACAGATGGTAATAGATATTCCTAAATCAGAAATAGATAAATCAGTAGATGAAATAAAAAGTCCAGAAACAAAGGTAGTATATGATACAAAGGTCACAGAATATCAATGTTGAAAATAATTGATTATTTAATTATTGGTCTTTGGACAACTATTTAACCACTTGGAAAAAATAAATAATCCAAATACTCACTATATCCATTACTAAAAATTACAGAGTAATAATAATTGAGAGCAATAAATATGCAATGCAATGCAAGTGGTGCCCTATAAACTTTTGTAATGTGGCAGCCTGGGAATTAGAGATTAAAAAGTGGTAGAAAAATATATGGACAAATGATCAGATAATCTTAGAGATCCTATGCTAAAAGCAAAGATAATGAAAGGAAAATGACTTTACTACATATAATTTTAACACTAGATACTGAAAAACACAAAAAATTGAAAACATTTGGGGCAACTGGGTGGCTCAGTCAGTTAAGTGTCCAACTCTTGATTTTTGCTCAGATCATGCTGTCCACATCCTGGGATCAAGCCAGCATTGATCTCCATGCTCAGTGGGGAATCTATTTGAGGATTCTCTCCTTATCCCTCTGCTCTTCCCCTGCTCATGCACTCTCTCTCCCCAAAATAAATAAACAAATCTTTTTTTTTTAATGGAAAACATTTTAAGGTAAATGATAAACTGAGAAAACATGTTTTCAACATATTTAGCAGACAAAATATCTATATGCTATGTTAAAAGTTTCTACAAAACCTGGAATAAGAAAGATATACATCTTCCCAATAGTAATGGAAGTATAAGAATATATTTACAAAGAAATAAGCAATAAATAGTATGCAGAAAATTATTTAACTTCATTATTGATAAAGAAATGCTTAATAAAATACTTTTCTAGATGTGGTTTATGTATACAATGGAATATTACTCAGCTATTAGAAATGACAAATACCCACCATTTGCTTCAACGTGGATGGAACTGGAGGGTATTATGCTGAGTGAAGTAAGTCAGTCAGAGAAGGACAAACATTATATGTTCTCATTCATTTGGGGAATATAAATAATAGTCAAAGGGAATATAAGAGAAGGGAGAAGAAATGTGTGGGAAATATCAGAAAGGGAGACAGAACGTAAAGACTGCTAACTCTAGGAAACGAACTAGGGGTGGTAGAAGGGGAGGAGGGCGGGGGGTGGGAGTGAATGGGTGATGGGCACTGGGGGTTATTCTGTATGTTAGTAAATTGAACACCAATAAAAAATAAATTAAAAAAAAAGAAAAAACAAAAAAAATAAATAAAAAAATAAAATACTTTTCTATCATAAAATTGGCGAGTATAAAATATTTATACACAATACTAAAATTGGTGACCTTTTAAAGAAAATGGTCAATTTTGTAATTTATTCATGAATAAATTGTGTTATTTTTCTGAAAACTTTAACAGTCTTGTTTCATCTTTAACCTATCAATTTCACATCTAACAATTTGCTCAGATTTTTTTAAATTTTCTGTACTTATATTTAACTCTTTACTTCTATTTAACAAGTAATTTTAAAGTAACCTAAATATACAATGTATTTAGCAAATAAAGACTAATAGATCCCTGCATAGATATATGTTGTATATTAATCTTTACCACTAAGAAATATGTTTAGCTATCACCAAATTAAAAAGGTTGCAGGGCAGTATTTGTAGTTTGTCTTTATATACACTCATGTATGATCAGTCTTAAGGTAGGATAGAATTGGGTAGCAGGGGACTCTAGTGAACCTGGTAGCAAACCTGAAGCGGTCACTTGCTAGCTATATGAACATATTCCATGGCAATAAATTTCTACTCCTTTGACATCTGATACCCACGATTTTCAGGAAACATTTACAATGTTGTTCCTAATAACTTCATCCATAGTAGAATGGGTAGAAAAAAGGAAGCATATCACAGAAAAACAAAAGTAAACAGAATACAGCTACACAAGTATGACTCTAATAAACATAATAGTAGGCAAAAGAAACATGACACATGCATACAGCATGATTCTATTTATATACAATTTAAAATCTAGTAAAGCAAAATCATATTATTTTGGCAAACAAGCATACATGAAAAAATTATGAGCAGACATAAGAAGGCATGATAACCAATAATCCCATGGCTTCTGGCATGCTCACAGTGTTCTTGACTTTGGTGAAGACGGAGGGAAGTGAATGGGAAATCACATTATAATAATTTACTTATTCACATATTTATATTTGTATGCCTTATATATATATTTCATAATAAAATAAGGATTTTTAGAAGGATTCTTGACATTTGTTTCTCTATCAGAAGTATGCTGGTCCTTTGATCATCTGATTATTTGGCTATAACATACAATGGGGTGAGAAGGAAGGACATGATCCCCACAGTGTCTATCATTCCATTCTGAGCCAGCGGTCATATTTTTGTCTCCACTTGTAGAGAATAAACTTGAGTTTTTCCAGTAGCAGGATGCATTTTGCTGCACCATACCTATGCCTTAGCCTTGTTGACATAGGGATTAACATAAAGCATTTATAAAACAGATGGCCAGCTTTGCATGCCATCACTCTCACAGGCCCAGATGTGGCCTGAACCCATGACCTTGTTAGTACCAACAGTAAATAACTGGAGTAACCAACTAGAGCATGTCCTAAAAAATGGTAAGTGAATAAAAAAATAAGGAAAATAGTAATGCCATTTAAAGTAAATAGTTAAAATATCTATTAGTTCTAGAATGAAAAATAGATGAATAGAATCAAGGCAGGCAACTCTTACATGGAGTTAAACTATAATATTGAGTTTTATCTTTCATTTGAGCAAGAGAAAGAAAAATTTTTTAAAAAGGTTAAGCAGCAGCTTTATATGTGAGATACAGTACATTTTTATTATTACTCTCTATAAGAGTATAGTTGACTATAGCTAATGGCACTTAAAAATTATTTTTTCATATCCAGAAATGAAGAAAAATATATAGGAATACTAGTAACTCTAAGATATTTCTTAGAAGAATAACTGTTGATAAAACAGAATCTAGATGACATATTTATATTTTTTAAAAGATTAAAATTTTAAGGAAGTAAAAAGTGAATGCCAAAAATATAAAAACATACTAAATATTTTATACCAACTGTTATTTAAGTAACAAAATAATGCTGTAATTAAATTTGAGAATTAGTATTATAATTTCCTCAAAAAATGAGCTATCTTTGCAAAGTATGCTTGTTTATAAAAATTATCGGAATCATTTTTTGCTTTTTTGCTTTATTGTAGAAAATTTAGACTAAACTTCTTGAAGGTCTCTTGAAAGCTCTTGAAGTATCTTAAAGACATTTTCTTAAATGGAAAATTTCAAGATTTAAAACAAATTGCTGTTTCTAACACACATTATATACTTCTATTTTCTTCACTTTTCATTGACCATTGACCAATTTTTTATCCATTTCCAACCACTCCCTATTTCAAATGCTATCTCTTTTGTATTTGTACATTGTTCTAAAAATGGAAACTTTTTTCTGATTTGAAATTATTTAAACATAATCTGCTTTAGTGCTTTGCCTTAGTTTAGCCTTCAGCTCCCTCCATCCCCCTTGATGTAGAAATGATGAAAGGTAGAATGAACACTGAGAATGCATCCCATCTCTTTAAGCCTAAATATTCAGGAATGGACAATGTTTCTTTTCAAGGGAATGACCCTTCCTGATTTATTAGCTTCTCCTTCTGGATTTATCCACATGGGAAAACACTGCCAAAGCTCATTTGTCTTTTCCTGCCTGTATCCTTATGTCATGACATTGAGGTACTTTGTTCTGCAAAAGTATTTTTAAAAGGTGACAAGCCTTTCCCTGTGGAACATTTAAATAAAAATAAAAAACACTTTTAATTAGGATCTGAAATAACTTCGAAGAAGAAACTGGGAACGGAACACAGCTCTCCACAGCTCCCACACAGTAGATTGATTTTATGTTTCTTGTCTACACTTGAACATAGCCCCGCTATATTGAAGTTGCTTTTCTTTAAGAATATTCATATCCAGCTCTCTCTTTCTCTGTAAGGCTGAACATTTTCTTTATTAAGGACTGCAAGGATCATATATCATTGTTCCTAGTACTATTTACCAAAACATTTCCACTTCATCTCTCAAAGGCATTGTTCCTCTCAATATTCAATTTAGAACATCAAGAAGAAAGAATAGTGGGGCACCTGGGTGGCTCAGTTAGTTAAGCATCTGGTTCTTGGTCTCAGCTCAGGTCTTGATCTCAGTCAGGGTTATGAGTTCAAGCCCTATGTTGGGCTCTGTGCTGAATGTGGAGCCTACATTTTTTTTTTTGGTGGGGGGAGCCTACTTCAAAGAAAAAGGAAAAAAGAATACTAAGATGTTTTTTATCATCCTAATATTTAATATAATGTCTTACTATATGTCTAGCTAAACGTTTGGAATATTTTTGTCAGGAGAAATAAAACAAGATTATATAATCGACCTTAATCATTTTATAGAATAGGAAACCAAAGCCAAGGAACAAAGTGGAAAATTCAGAATGGAGTTAACAGACAGTATTAAATCTCTTTGGCTTTCCATTAAGCATTTGAGGAATATTAATATAAGGCTGTTTAACAATTCTGTTTCAAAATAAAAATAAAGACAAAAGAACTTAGAAACAATTTAGACTGATGAAATTCAGGGAAAAAAATCAAAATTTTTGCTCTACTATCTATAAAATTCTGTCATGACTATTATTCAGACATATGACTTTTCTTTATAAATAAGATTTCTTCACCAAAAATAATTTCCTTATCTCCTCTTACTCTCTATTCTGTGTGCATGATATGTCCCAAGCACAGAAGGGAATGCAAATGACACTTCATCTATGGAGTCTTCCCAAGACTTCCCAAGAACACCTCACAGTGTTTTATTTCTCCCACCACCCCAAAGTGCTCTTCCATCACATTGTACTCTTTCATTTACTCATATTATGCTGCAATTATTGGTTCATATTCCAGTCTTCTCTATCTAAAATGTAAATTCACCCAGGGTAGAAAATATGGCATTCATTTTTATATCTATGGTGTTAGCACCATGGTAATTATTCAATTACCATTTACTAAGTGAATCAACATATGAATGATTGCCTCTTAGTAATTTTCCCAAGTATTCTTGAATATATATATATATATATATATATATATATATATATATGTGTGTGTGTGTAGGATATATATACATATATGTATGTGTATATATATATATAATATTTTTTTTCAAGATGTTCTCAGTGTGAATTAATCCACCTACCTAGGTGGATGAAGAAGGGAACTATAAAATGGGAAATATTCCTAGATATTTTCTATCAACACATACAGAACTAAAGAATATGATATCAAGAGGAATTATTTAGGTATACAGAAGATTATGAGAGTGAAGGAAGGGTGTTCACTGTTTATTAATTTCTGTAACATTCAAAAAATCAAATGAACGTATGCTACTTTTATAATCATAAAATAAATAATTATAGAAAATGTCCCATACTCATAGTTCTTAAGCATTGAAACATTTTACGGCAAGAGGTTCTGAAATATCCATCCCTGGAGATTATTAGAAATAGGATAGAGACAGATTAGTTTGGAAAGGTCAAGTAAAACTTGCTTAAATGGTGACCTCTACATCTGCCTTCCATTCTGTAATGTCTATGATTGATCCTAAGTGTTGCTTAAGACAGGAAAATTGCTATTTTTAAAGAAACATAATCTAGCAGGCAATAGAAATAGTTTTTTTGTTTGGGGAAATTGTAAAATCCTTAAATTCATACTTTACTACATTATCTAATAAATCTTTTTCCTGTTTTCTGAGATTTCTTTAAATTTTGGATCATATTCTCCTTCTCTCCCCTCCAATAAATGATCCTTCAGAGAAAATTCAGAAAAAAAATCATAATAAAACCACAACTGATTATTAATGCAAATCCTTGTAAAGTATAAGTATAAAACCAGAGAATTGGATAATGGTCTGAAAATGGATAAATGGTCTGACCCACATATTAACCGAAATTTATAAAACACTATGCATAAGAAATGATATCACATACCAAAGAAATCAAAGATTTCTCAATACTCCAAAACCATTACCCAATAAAAATAGGTATGAGACAAAAAATGAAACTTTGGCATATTTATAGATCAAATACCTTGAAATTATTGACATTTGACTGTTTTGACCTAAATAAAAGTCAATTTCTTGTGATTCAAAGTAAGGCATGTTTATTCAAAAAAATCACAAAAGATGAATTATTATTATTATATACTATATATAATATATATTATATTATATATACTAATATATATTTCATTATATATCATGAAATAAATAGCATTAAGATAAATACTGTTCAGATACAAAATGGAAACTTTTTGTTTCATTCCTTTTAGCTATTTTGATTTGGAAATTTTGTTTGTCTTTTCCATAACTATGTTAATTAAACCCACTTTCTGATAAATTCCTAAAAGGAAGCAAGCAAGAAAGAGAATAGAAACAGTTTCATGATGGATAGAGATGGACATGAAAAAATTGTACCAAAAATTACATAAACCAGGCAAAATGTAGTTTTCATTGGTAGGTAATAACTTGCATATCATATGACATAATTTTAGTTTCAAACTTCAAATGAACCTTGGCTAAGTGTTACTTTTCTAATAATTTTCATGTCTTATATGATTGGTACCAATATATATTGATCAAAACAAGTAATATATGCTTGCAATTGTGTGAGGATATCACTCAACGATTTTTGCTGCATTTTCTTTATTTCATACATATCTTTTGAAGTTTCTAGCTTTAGTTGATAAAATCCTCAACCTAGAGCACTGAAGGTATTTCTCTCAAGATGAATAGAATCAATCCTAAAATCATTAGGTTATACACAGATCTTAAGATCTAGAAAAAGTATTCTAAATGAAAATTCTGGGTAAGTAACATTAAGATATATTATTAATTAAGGGCACGTAGGTAGATCAGATGGTTAGGCATCTGCCTTTAGCTCAGGTCATGTTCTCCAGGTCCTGGGATGGAGCCCCGCTCTGGGTTCCCTACTCAGTGGGGAATCTGTTTCTCCTTCTCCCTCTGCCTCTAAAACCACCCCCACTTGTGCTCTCTCTCTCTCAAATGAATAAACAAAATATTTTTTAAATATATATTATTAATTTATTGAATATTTAATGTATTTTTAAAGATTTACTTATTTGAGAGAGACAGAGAGAGAGAGGGAAAGAGAGGGGAGGGGCAGAGGAAGAAGGAGAGGATACTCAAGCAGATGGCTCACTTAGCATGGAGCTTGTGACTTGGGGCTCAGTCCCAGGACATTGAGATCATGAGCTGGGCCAAAATCAAGAGCCAGATGCTTACCCCACTGGGCCACCCACATGGCCCTAATTAGTGTATTTTAAATATGCAACACAATCCCTCCTACAATGGCAAGCAATATTTACAGATAGTTATTCTACCTTTGATTCATAAGAAGGTACACACTCTCCTCTACTTTGTACTAAAAGCCTTCAGCCAAAGTAAGAGCAGCAGCAGTGCCATAGGTTCTGCAAATTCACATATTGAGGGACTTGTTTAATTTATAGAAAGAGGGGCAGCCCCAGTGGTGCAGCGGTTTAGCGCCGCCTGCAGCCCAGGGAGTGATCCTGGAGACCCTGGATCGAGTCCCACGTCAGGCTCCCTGAATGGAGCCTGCTTCTCCCTCTGCCTGTGTCTCTGCCTCTCATTCTCTCTCTGTGTCCCTATGAATAAATAAAATCTTTAAAAAAATTTATAGAAAGAATATTTCCCCCTCATCGATCACAGTGGAGTCAGATTTCAATTATACCCGATCAGATTCCTGCATCTATTGTTCTTTCTGCCAAAAGAGAGGATCTCAGAACATTTTGGCAAGATTTATACACCAAATCAATCCCTGCCAGCACTTCTCAAACTGAAGTCATAAAGCCATTTGTTGATGTTTAAATTTTCAAAAGCTCAGAGTGGATGGGATACTAAATGAAACCAGAAAGATGGAATATTGCACATCACTCTATTTTTTAACCAACTCGCCTTTGTAAAAAAAGTTTGGGCACTCTAGTCCATATTTCTTTTGATTTCCAACTTCCCTTTTCTGCATATGAAATCAGAATGAAAAATTCCTCTTCTGCCAATGCTAAATTATTCATTCTGATTTCATGCCTCCATTTGCAATAGTATTATTCCTAACACCTTGAAACAACCTAATTCTTTCCCTCTATAGAAATGCTGAAATCAGAGTCTTTCACCAATTATAACAAAGCATAAAGTGATGCCCAATTTTCACTACTAAGCCAGAAATAAGCAAACTACTTAATTAAACATGTCTTGAATGTGTGTGTGTATGAGAAGGAGGGAGGGAAAGAAGAGAAGGAGGAGAAGAAGGAGAAGCAGAAGTAGAAGCAGCAGCAGAAGAAAAAGGAGGAGGAGGAAGGGAGGAGAGATGATGGAGAAGGACAAGAGGAGGAGGAGGAGGGTGGGAAAGGAGGAGGAGGAAGACTGAGAGGAAAGGGAGGGAGAGAAAGAAAGGAGGAAGGAAATCTGTAGGCAGGTTCTTGTTTATTTGTATGTTGTATATCCAAAGAATCCTAAATTAATGAATTATCTGAGACCAAAACTCCTTTATACAAAGAGAAGACTTTATGTAAAGTCATACAAATTTACACAATACCAACCACAATGAGCAAAGAAATCATAAAATTTGAAAAGTCTGTTTGTAGCAGCTATGAGACCAGAAATACTTCAGTGAGGACCTTTTATTTACCCCCTGCCTAAGTGAATATTGAATATACAATTTGTGCTTGCTTGTAAAGCCTTTGAAGGTTTCTTTAGTTCCCAGGCTTCTCTTCCTGTGTCCTTCCTCCTTTCCTAACATCGCAGCCCTCAAGGACCCAGTGCCCTCTTGTTCTCTTGCTCTCCCCTGACCTTTCAGTATAGATTTATCGATGAGAACACAACACATTTATAAGATGAACTAAAGTTATTCACAGTAAGATGTTCCACGAACCAGACATTTGTCATTTGAGCCTTTACAGAAAAGGATTGCTTATTTGTCTCTGCTCCTCATGTTTCTTTGAAAAAAAAAAAAAAAACCTGGTTAGTATCAGGCTAGAAGGTGAGGATACCCTAACGGCCTAGCTGGAAAGAACAGAAAAAAAAGAAAAGTTTACCATTTAGAACACCGTTATCAAACACTGATCACTTGAATGAGAATCATCTGGAATCCTTGTGAAAATGCAGATCCCTGGGCCACATCCCATACCCACTGAATCCTAACCTCTGCCAGAATGGCAAAAGAACCTCCACATTGCCCGAATGTGCAGGTGATTCTCACACAACTGAATACCAAGAATTACTACCTGAGGATGGCTATTCAACTTCTATTCATGTAAAAAAACAATGCCACAGCTAAAGCTATTGTTTCTAAAATGATCTTTTCCTAAGATTTGTCTTTTATTTTTCTTTATTATGCTATTTCTGCTTTATTTTCTAGAGTCCATTATTTAGTGCAGGAAAATTGTTACAACAATTCTCTTTAAATTAAAACAAAATCAAAGCCCCCACTGGGCTGGTTTCACAACTAAAGATGATGTCACTGACATCTCTTTCAGCATCTCTGATCTCAACATGTAAAGGAAATTAAATTAATGAAAACAATGACCAGCAAAGGGATTATAAATTAATTTTCTCTCCACTAAAATGAACAGCAGGAGAAAAAATCTTTTCTGTGATTAAAAATGACATCATGCTATCTTCCACAAAATAACATCCCCAAAAGTAATTCTATTTAATTTTTTTTTTTAATTTAGTGCTTCGTTTTTAAAACTACATTATTTCAGGTGTGCCTGGGTAGTGCAGTCGGTTAAGTGGCTGATTCTTGGTTTCAGCTCAGATCATGATTTCAGGGTTCTGGGATTGAGCCCCACATTGGGCTCCTTCCTCAGCATAGAGTCTGCTTAAGAGATTCTCTTCTCCCTCTCCCTTTGCCCCCCACCTCAGTGAGTGCACACACACACACACACACACACACACTCTCTCTCTCTCAAATAAATAAAATCTTTTTTTAAATAAAACTACATTATTTGAAAGATTTTTTTTAAATAAATATTGTTGGTTATATCATCTGGTGCCTAAAGTTGAAGGAATTAATGAGCTATTTGACTCTCTGCTATGACATTTTTCAATTTTAGTATAGATCACTTTATTATAATTAACACTTTAACTTAATGGAAAAAGCTAATTTTTAAAGGGATGGGCCAACATTTAGCAAATGTTTACCTCCATCATATCACCCCCAGGATTCTATGTCTGCTGGTTGACTATGAGGGAATTACACACACACCCCACTCTGCCAAACAACCTTGAAGAGAGTTAAGATGTCCAAATTGCTCCAGCTACATTTTCTAATCATCTGAAAAATGCAAAGTTTGTGGTTATGACTCTGTGTGTGTGTGTGTGTGTATGTATGTGTAAAAGAGAGAGGAGAGAGTTGAAGAGGAGAAATAAATGTATCTGCTTTTCTTAAAGAAAGAAAATGTATTGAAATTTATACCTGAAAGTACTATCATATCCTCATTCTATATATAGTCTAAACTGAACTCATCTTTTTTTTTCTTGAATATAATGACGTGTAGACAACAGTGACACCATAGAGTCATCCAGTCAGCTTGATGTCCAGGAAGTGAGACTGTACAGAAACTCCCTACATGGTATTAAGGGAACCATTCCATGGGCTCTATAGTGTTTTCAATATTGGAGCATAAATGAAACACACACACACACACACACACACACACACACACAAAGTACAAAGGTTGTTTTTTTAGAGCAATAAATGATTGTTCTGTTTTGTTTTCAGAATATTCCAATACGAACGTCTTTAAAACTTTCTACTCTGGCAAAATATTTGCCAACAGCTGATTTCACTCAGAGGCAGATGAGCACATTAAGAAGTTCCAGAAAGGCTAATAATTTGCAACAGCTTCAAATCAATAAGCTATCTTCAGAAGCAATTTGGCACTAGCCCCAAACCTATACAGAGCAAAAGAAAATCTCAGAAGTTTACCACACCCACACTCATAAGGCAATTAATTTATCCATGATTGCTTTTGTTATTCCTGCAAGGCCTTTGGAATTAGCTCAAGACTTCCTAACCCCTTCACTAACCCCAAGCATCTTATCAATTAATCCTACCAACACAACCCTGTGGTGGAGGTTTAATGTGTGATTGCTAGTCTCAAGTGGGCCCTTAACACTGTCAATTAATCCTGCTGCATTCCTTAATCCATTCACTCAAAAAATATTTATTGAGTGCTCCCTAAATTTCAGGTACTGTTCTAAGAACTGTGGTATAGCCAGAAGTAACACAAAAATCTACGCCCTCGTAGAGTTAATATTCTAACATGGGAAGAAATTTTTAAAATGAGTAAGTGATTTAATATATTAGGAAGCTTCAAATATTACGAAAAGAAAGGAGGAAAAGGAACATGTGCTTTTGAAAGGGTGTTATTTGCAAATTTTGGTAAGTAGGCCAGGTGCCTAGTCATGCAAGCATCTGTGGGAGTGCTTTCTAGGCACAGGATTGGGCAGGGCAGATGCCCAAAGGGAGGAACACATCAGGCATGTTCCAGAAACACTAGAGTCCAGTGAGCAACAGGTAGAGTGATTGGAAATGATGTCCCAGAGGAAGCAGTGGCTAAAACCATGGAAGTCCTTGTAAATTCATGCTAAGGTTTGGGCTTACATTCTGAGAATGAAGGGAAGCTGCCGAGGCTTTGAGCAGAAGAAGGATGTCATCTCACATGTTTTTAAAGAGTCTCACTGGCTGTTTTTCTGGATGGACCATAGGGAAACCAAGGGTGAAAGCAAGACACTGATTGGGAAATGACGGCAATAATCCAAGAAGGGAATGGTGCAACTGGAACCAGCAAGGTAGTGACGTAGGTGATGAATGATGCTTGGCTTCTCCATGTCTTTGGCATAGAATTCCACAATAAATTGAAAATCAGGGATCCCTGGGTGGCGCAGCGGTTTAGTGCCTGCCTTTGGACCAGGGCGCGATCCTGGAGACCCAGGATCGAATCCCACGTCAGGCTCCCGGCATGGAGCCTGCTTCTCCCTCTGCCTGTGTCTCTGCCTCTCTCTCTCTCTCTCTATGTGACTATCATAAATTAAAAAAAAAATAAAGCTTAAAAAAAAATAAATTGAAAATCAAGTATGAAAAAGTAGGGGAAAAAAGCCCCAAAAGTTCTCAGCCTAGAGTGCTGGATTTCTTCAAATCCCCAACTGCAATCCTCTCTCACTTGATGACCTTGCCACCTATTTAACTGAGAATTTGCCACGGAACTCCCTACAGCCCTCCCTTTACGTATGGCTCTGCATTCACTTGTGCCCATATTCTCTGCCTCCTCTCCTCTGACTATGGATGAACTGTTGGTGCTCCTGTGGCCAATCTTTCCGTTGGAACACTAAATCCCATTCCTCCTTGTTTACCTAAGAAAGCTGCTTCGGCTAATCTGTCCTCAGCATTTATTCTGTCCTTACATGATCTCTCATTAGTATGCTTTTACCATTTTGATTCCATCTGTCTCCCTCCAACCACAACCCCATTATTCCCTCAAGTGACCTATTTATTTCTTTTCTAGAGTAGAGGCTTCTAAAGAATTGTCTCTACTCCTTCTCTGATTTTTCTTTCACCTTTTCATGAATGCAATAAAATTAAATTAAATTGAATTTTCCATCTACCATTCTACTGAAACTACTCTTAGCAAGACCCTCAGCAACTTCCATTTTACCAAGTCCAGGGTGAACTTCTCAGGCTACATTTCCCTGATATAACAAGTAAGTATTTGGTGGTTGATAACTTCCTCCTGATTGAACCCCTACATTCAATTGAATCACAACACCATACCATCCTGGTTTTTCTGCTGTCTGATGTCATGATGAGTACTTCCTTCAGCTGCTGATCCTGCTGATACAAAGAATCCAAACTTCAAGAGCATCAGCCATACCTTTAAGTTTATCGAGACCTTTATTATATCTTCTATTAGAATTATGTCCTCTTAGGAAACAAGACTGCTGGACCATGAAGCCTGAAGTAGTAGAGATGGAAGCATAAATTCCCCCTAAGAGAGTCAGTGGGAGTGATGATGAGCAGAGACCCTTGACTGCATCCTGAAGAACAGCTCCTCTCCCTCCTCAGATGTCAGCTCTGAGCTGGCCCCTCAGCAAGGCCTTCAAGAGGCTATGCCACAACTTCTCAGACTTATGGATGATGCAGAAGGTGATAGGAACGATGCAAGCCATGGCCCTCCTCTTTCTCAATCTACTTTTTCCTCTTCTCCCTGACCTCTTAATATTAAAATGCCCTTGAAACACTTCTCAGTCCTTAAATTTATCTACTCCTGATAACTACATCCAGTCTCATGGCTTTAGATACCACATTCTCTTCCAAAATCATGTCTCTAGGGATCCCTGGGTGGTGCAGCGGTTTGGCGCCTGCCTTTGGCCCAGGGCACGATCCTGGAGACGCCGGATCGAATCCCACGTCAGGCTCCCGGTGCATGGAGCCTGCTTCTCCCTCTGCCTGTGTCTCTGCCTCTCTCTCTCTCTCTCTGTGACTATCATAAATAAATAAAATCTTTAAAAAAAAAAAAAAATCATGTCTCTAGCTTTAACCTTTTACCTTCACATTCATATTCATATAATAGACATATATATATATGAGACGTCTCAAATTTAGCATGTTCAAAACTGAGTCCAGTATCTTCTATACTCCTTCCAACAAAAACAATAGAAATGACCTGCCTTTCCTGTTTCAATTAACAACCACATCCTTCCAAGCCCTCCGTACAAAAATTGTAGAGTTCTTCACCCTTCTTCCTCAATACATCTAATTCATCAGCAAATCCTGTTAGTTCCATCTTCAGAAATATATCTAGAATCTAACCAGAGCCTTTCAAGCCCACAACTATCCCTCAGGTCCAAACTGCCATAACCTCTCATCTGGATTACTTAGACAGCTTTCCAACTGATCTTTTGATCTTAGTCTTTCCTCCTCTTCAATCTTCACCACACAGCAGTCAAAATGGGTCTGTAAGTTAGATCTTATTTCTCTGTTAAAAGTAAAATCCAAAGTCCTTAAAATGGTGTATGATCCTCTACAATGTCATGCAACCTAATTACTTTAGTGTTTCTTGCTACCACTCACCTTTTTCACTCACCACACCACACAAAAGTCCAATCATCCTCGTTTTACTGTTCTGTAACCATGCGTGGTATACTCCCACTTCAGAGCCGATATATTTGACATTCTCAGCCTGGAATGCTATTCCCCCAGATAGCATCATCACTAGCTCCCTTAGTTCCTTTAGATCTTTACGGAAATGTCTTCTTAGTGACATTAATGAGATTTTCCCTAACCACCATATTTAAAATTGCAAACACACTCTCTCTAAATTCCCAATACTTTTTTCTTCATCTTTGTAACACATATTACTACTAACATTTTATATATTTTATTATATATTTAGATCTCTCTCTCTCCCTCTCTCTCTCTCTCTCTCTCTCTCTCTCTATATATATATATATATATATATATATATATATATATATGTATATTATATGTTCCTGGTCTTATTAGAACATAAATTTCATGAGGACAGGCTATTCATCTGTTTTGCTCCTTTCTGTATCCTTTATTCCTAAAAAAGAGCTGTCTAGTAGCCATTCAACCTATGTTTGTTGAGTAGATCCATGGAATATACTCCCCGAGAAACTCTATGGTAGTATCTTCTCTCAGATTAAAATGTACTTCATTTCTTTATACATTTTTGTGGTTACCGACCCAATGGCAGTAGTTGTTTCAGGAGGAGGAAACACGAACATTATCACTAATCAGAGCTCTGCTTATAATTCATTTTAAAAGGTAGTATGGGGAATCCCTGGGTTGCTCAATGGTCTACCACCTGCCTTCAGCCCTGGACATGATCCTGGAGTCCCGGGATTAAATCCCACATCAGGCTCCCTGCATGGCTCCTGCTTCTCCCTCTGCCTGTGTCTCTGCCTCTCTCTCTCTCTCTCTCTGTGTGTGTGTGTGTGTCTCATGAATAAATAAAATCTTTAAAAAATAATAAAATAAAAGATGGTGTTAATAAGACCCTACCGTTTTGAGGGAGGGGCAAGAAGGTGGAAGAGTAGGGTCCCCAAATCACCTGTCCCCACCAAATTACCTAGATAACATTCAAATCATCCTGAAAATCTATGAATTCGGCCTGAGATTTAAAGAGAGACCAGCTGGAATGCTACAGTGAGAAGAGTTCATGCTTCTATCAAGGTAGGAAGACGGGGAAAAAGAAATAAAGAAACAAAAGGCCTCCAAGGGGGAGAGGCCCTGCAAGAAGCTGGGCTAAGGCCAGGGCGAGTGTCCCCAGGACAGGAGAGCCCCGTCCGGGAGAAGCAGGAGCTGCACCAACCTTTCCAGGCAGAAAGACCTCGCAGGGAGTTAGAGCAGGACCCCAGGAGGGCGGGGATGCCCTCGGGCTCCCTGGGACACTAACAGACACCTGAGTGACCAGGAGAGTGTGCCCAGCTCCCTAAAGGGCTGCAGCGTGCACGGCTGGACACAGAGCAGCTCAGAGGGGCTCGGGTGGGGGTTCCGCGTGGAGGGGTGGCCCCGGGAGCAGCTCTGAGGCTGCTCTGGCAGAGGAAGAGGTTCCCTGCGGAGGGGACTGCGCGGCTCCAGGAGCAGCTCTGCGGGGCTAGGGCAGTGGCTCTGCAGAGGGGGTTGCCCTGCCGGAGCGAATCCAATAGTGCAGGCCCCAGAGCACAGGGCGCTAGGGACACAGCCCAGGATCCGGCCTGCCCCCGGGACAGGCAGAGGCTGGGAGGGCCCAAGACAGCAAGGACGCTCCTGACCCGAGCTGAGCAGCTCAGCGGCCCTGCCCGGAGCATCCAGGCCCTGCAGACCGAGAGCTCTGTAGTTACTTCGGGGGCTGAAGCCAGGGCTCCAGAGCTGGCCCCGCCACTGGGGTTGTTCCTCCTGGGGCCTCACGGGATAAACAACACCCCACTGAGCCCTGGACCAGGCAGGGGCAGAGCAGCTCCCCCAAGTGCTAATACCTGAAAATCATCACAACAGGCCCTTCCCCCAGAAGACCAGCTAGAAGGAAAAGTTCCAGGGGAAGTCAAGGGACTTAAAGTATACAGAAACAGAAGATACTCCCCTGTGGGTTTTTTGTTTGTTTGTTTTTGCTTTTTGATTTGTTTGTTACCCCCACCCTTCTTTTTCTCTTTCTTTCTTTTTCTTTCTCTTTTTCTTCTCTTTTTTTCTCCCTTTTTTTCTTTTTTCTTTTTCTCTTTTATTTCCTTCTTTCTCTCCTCTCTTTTTCTCCTTTTTCCAATACAACTTGTTTTTGGCCACTCTGCACTGAGTAAAATGACTAGAAGAAAAACCTCACCTCAAAAGAAAGAATCAGAAACAGTCCTTTCTCCCACAGAGTTACAAAATCTGGATTACAATTCAATAACAGAAAGCCAATTCAGAAGCACTATTATAAAGATGCTGGTGGCTCTAGAAAAAGCATAAAAGACTCAAGAGACTTCATTACTGCAGAATTTAGATCCAATCGGGCAGAAATTAAAAATCAATTGAATGAGATGCAATCCAAACTAGAAGTCCTAACAACGAGGGTTAACGAGGTGGAAGAACGAGTGAGTTACATAGAAGACAAGTTGATGGCAAAGAGGGAAACTGAGGAAAAAAGAGACAAACAATTAAAAAATTAAGAGAAATAAACGAGAGCCTGAGGAAGAAAAACCTACGTTTAATTGGGGTTCCTGAGGGTGCAGAAAGGAACAGAGGGCCAGAATATGTATTTGAACAAATCCTAGCTGAAAACTTTCCTAATCTGGGAAGGGAAACAGGCATTCAGATCCAGGAAATAGACATATCCCCCCCTAAAATCAATAAAAACCGTTCAATACCTCGACATCTAATAGTTAAGCTTGCAAATTCCAAAGATAAAAAGAAGATCCTTAAAGCAGCAAGAGACAAGAAATCCCTGACTTTTATGGGGAGGAGTATTAGGGTAACAGCAGACCTCTCCACAGAGACCTGGCAGGCCAGAAAGGGCTGGCAGGATATATTCAGGGTCCTAAATGAGAAGAACATGCAACCAAGAATACTTTATCCAGGAAGGCTCTCATTCAGAATAAAAGGAGAGATAAAGACCTTCCAAGACAGGCAGGAACTGACAGAATATGTGACCTCCAAACCAGCTCTGCAAGAAATTTTAAGGGGGACTCTTAAAATTCCCCCTTAAGAAGAAGTTCAGTGGAACAATCCACAAAAACAAGGACAGAATAGATATCATGATGACACTAAACTCATATCTTTCAATAGTAACTCTGAAGGTGAACAGGCTTAATGACCCCATCAAAAGGAACAGTATTTCAGACTGGATAAAAAAGCAGGACCCATCTATTTGCTGTCTGCAAGAGACTTATTTTATTTTATTTTATTTTATTTTATTTTATTTTATTTTATATAATTTTTTAAGATTTTTATTTATTTATTGAAGAGAGGCAGAGAGAGAGAGAAAGAGAGAGAGAGACAGACAGACAGGCAGAGGAAGCAGGCTCCATGTAGGGAGCCAGACGTGGCACTCGATCCCAGGTCTCCAGGATCACACCCTGGGCCGAAGGCAGCGCCAAACTGCTGAGCCACCCAGGCTGCCCGAGACTCATTTTAGACAGAAGGACACCTACAGCCTGAAAATAAAAGGTTGGAGAACCATTTACCATTCAAATGGTCCTCAAAAGAAAGCAGGGGTAGCCATCCTCATATCAGATAAACTAAAATTTAACCCGAAGACTGTAGTGAGAGATGAAGAGGGACACTATCTCATACTTAAAGGATCTATCCAACAAGAGGACGTCACAATCCTCAATATATATGCCCAGAATGTGGGAGCTGCCAAATATTTAAATCAATTAATAACCAAAGTGAAGACATACTTAGATAATAATACACGTATACTTGGTGACTTCAATGTAGCTCTCTCTATACTAGATAGGTCTTCTAAGCACAACATCTCCAAAGAAACGAGAGCTTTAAAAGATACACTGGACCAGATGGATTTCACAGATATCTACAGAACTTTACATCCAAACTCAACTGAATACACATTCTTCTCAAGTGCACATGGAACCTTCTCCAGAATAGACCACATACTGGGTCACAAATCGGGTCTCAACTGATACCAAAAGATTGGGATCGTCCCCTGCATATTCTCAGACCATAATGCCTTGAAATTAGAACTAAATCACAACAAGAAGTTTGGAAGGACATCAAACACGTGGAGGTTAAGGACCATCCTGCTAAAAGATGAAAGGGTCAACCAGGAAATTAAGGAAGAATTAAAAAGATTCATGGAAACTAATGAGAATGAAGGTACAACCGTTCAAAATCTTTGGGATGCAGCAAAAGCAGTCCTAAGGGAGAAATACATCGCAATACAAGCATCCATTCAAAAACTGGAAAGAACTCAAATACAAAAGCTAACTTTACACATAAAGGAGCTAGAGAAAAAACAGCAGATAGATACTACACCCAGCAGAAGAAGAGAGTTAATTAAAATTTGAGCAGAACCCAACAAAATCGAGACCAGAAGAACTGTGGAAGAGATCCACAAAACCAAGAGTTGGTCCTTTGAAAGAATTAATAAGATAGATAAACCATTAGCCAACCTTATTATAAAAGAAGAGAGAGAAGACTCAAATTACTAAAATTATGAATGAGACAGGAGAGATCACTACCAACACCAAGGAAATACAATTTTAAAAACATATTATGAGCAGCTATACGCCAATAAATTAGGCAATCTAGAAGAAATGGACGCATTCCTGGAAAGCCACAAACTACCAAAACTGGAACAGGAAGAAATAGAAAACCTGAACAGGCCAATAACCAGGGAGGAAATTGAAGCAGTCATCAAAAACCTCCCAAGACACAAGAGTCCAGGGCCAGATGGCTTCCCAGGGGAATTCTATCAAACATTTAAAGAAATCATACCTATTCTACTAAAGCTGTTTGGAAAGATAGAAAGAGATGGAGTACTTCCAAATTCGTTCTATGAGGCCAGCATCACCCTAATTCCAAAACCAGACAAAGACCCCACCAAAAAGGAGAATTACATATCAATATCCCTGATGAACATGGATGCAAAAATTCTCAACAAGATATAAGCCAATAGGATCCAACAGCACATTAAGAAAATTATTCACCACGACCAAGTAGGATTCATCCCCGGGACGGAAGGCTGGTTCAACACTCATAAAGCGGGATCCCTGGGTGGCGCAGCGGTTTGGCGCCTGCCTTTGGCCCAGGGCGCGATCCTGGAGACCCAGGATCGAGTCCCACATCGGGCTCCCGGTGCATGGAGCCTGCTTATGTCTCTGCCTCTCTCTCTCTCTCTCTCTCTCTCTCTCTCTCTCTGTGACTATCATAAATAAATAAAATAAAAATTAAAAAAAAAAAAACACTCATAAAGCAATCAATGTGATTCATCATATCAGCAAGAGAAAAACCAAGAACCATAGGATCCTCTCATTAGATGCAGAGAAAGCATTTGACAAAATACAGCATCCATTCCTGATCAAAACTCTTCAGAGTGTAGGGATAGAGGGAACTTTCCTCGACATCTTAAAAGCCATCTATGAAAAGCCCACAGCAAATATCATTCTCAATGGGGAAGCACTGGGAGCCTTTCCCCTAAGATCAGGAACAAGACAGGGATGTCCACTCTCACCACTGCTATTCAACATAGTATTGGAAGTCCTAGCCTCAGCAATCAGACAACAAAAAGACATTAAAGGCATTCAAATTGGCAAAGAAGAAGTCAAACTCTCCCTCTTCCCCAAACACATCATACTCTACATAGAAAACCCAAAAGCCTCCACCCCAAGATTGCTAGAACTCACACAGCAATTTCGCAGCGTGGCAGGATACAAAATCAATGCCCAGAAATCAAGGGCATTTCTATACACTAACAATGAGACTGAAGAAAGAGAAACTAAGGAGTCAATCCCATTTACAATTGCACCCAAAAGCATCAGATACCTAGGAATAAACCTAACCAAAGAGGTAAAATATCTATACCCTAAAAACTATAGAACACTTCTGAAAGAAATTGAGGAAGACACAAAGAGATGGAAAAATATTCAATGCTCATGGATTGGAAGAATTAGTATTGTGAAAATGTCAATGTTACCCAGGGCAATTTACACGTTTAATGCAATCCCTATCAAAATACCATGGACTTTCTTCAGAGAGTTGGAACAACTTATTTGAAGATTTGTGTGGAATCAGAAAAGACCCCAAATAGCCAGGGGAATTAAAAAAAACCACATCTGCGGGCATCACAATGCCAGAATTCAGGTTGTACTACAAAGCTGTGGTCATCAAGACAGTGTGGTACTGGCACAAAAACAGACACATAGATCAATGGAACAGAATAGAGACCCCAGAAGTGGACCCTGAACTTTATGGTCAACTAATATTCGATAAAGGAGGAAAGATGATCCATTGGAAGAAAGACAGTCTCTTCAATACATGGTGCTGGGAAAATTGGACATCCACATGCAGAAGAATGAAACTAGACCACTCTCTTTCACCACACACAAAGATAAACTCAAAATGGATGAAAGATCTAAATGTGAGACAAGATTCCATCAAAATCCTAGAGAAGAACACAGGCAACACCCTTTTTGAACTCGGTCACAGTAACTTCTTGCAAGATACATCCACGAAGGCAAAAGAAACAAAAGCAAAAATGAACTATTGGGACTTCATCAAGATAAGAAGCTTTTGCACAGCAAAGGATACAGTCAACAAAACTCAAAGACAACCTACAGAATGGGAGAAGATATTTGCAAATGACATATCAGATAAAGGGCTAGTTTCCAAGATCTATAAAGAACTTCTTAAACTCAACACCAAAGAAACAAACAATCCAATCATGAAATGGGCAAAAGACATGAACAGAAATCTCACAGAGGAAGACATAGACATGGCCAAAATGCACATGAGAAAATGCCTTGCATCACTTGCCATCAGGAAAATACAAATCAAAACCACGATGAGATACCACCTCACACCAGTGAGAATGGGGAAAATTAACAAGGCAGGAAACAATGAATATTATAGAGGATGTGGCGAAAAGGGAACCCTCATACACTGTTGGTGGGAATGTGAACTGTTGCAGCCATTCTGGAAAACTGTGTGGAGGTTCCTCAAAGAGCTAAAAATAGACCTGCCCTATGACCCAGCAATTGCAGTGTTGGGGATTTACCCCAATGATTCAGATGCAATGAAACGCCAGGACACTTGCACCCCGAAGTTTATAGCAGCAATGGCCACGATAGCCAAACTGTGGAAGGAGCCTCGGTGTCCATCGAAAGATGAATGGATAAAGAAGATATGGTTTATGTATACAATGGAATATTCCTCAGCCATTAGAAACGACAAATACCCACCATTTGCTTCAACGTGGATGGAACTGGAGGGTATTATGCTGAGTGAAGTAAGCCAGTCGGAGAAGGACAAACATTATATGTTCTCATTCATTTGGGGAATATAAATAATAGTGAAAGGGAATATAAGGGAAGGGAGAAGAAATGTGTGGGAAATATCAGAAAGGGAGACAGAACGTAAAGACTGCTAACTCTGGGAAACGAACTAGGGGTGGTGGAACAGGAGGAGGGTGGGGGGTGCGGGTGAGTGGGTGAGGGGCACTGAGGGGAGCACTTGACAGGATGAGAACTGGGTGTTATTCTGTATGTTGGTAAATAGAACTCCAATAAAAAATTAATTTATTAAAAAAATGAAAAGGCACACTGGACTAGATGTACTGCATTAGGAGAGAAGCAAAAGGGAATGGAGGATGCCAGGTCACCCAGCATTCACTGAGCCTCGACTGCCAGGGTGGGCAGTGGGAAAATAAACATAGCTGTTCTATGTTCCTCAGTTCAGTTCTTGAGGAACTCAGTTCAGTGACAAAAACACATATATAAGTAAATCATTTCTCTTAGTGAGCCCATGGATATATTACTAAGTCTGGATTTCTATTCTAGAGGTATTGGGAAAATCTTAAACAATTCTGTTTCAAATTCACTTAAAATGTTAAATTAGAAATTAAATAGAATTTAATTTTAAATTAGTAATAATAATAAATTTAAATATAAAATCGAAGACTCAGCACTTTTCCTCCCAAAAGAAGAATTTCACAGAATTCCTATTTTAAATTCTATTTCATACTTTCAGTATCACCAATCCTGTTAACAAAGGCCGCAGCTCGGTTAGGAAACAAACACTCTAGCTTCTCTTTGGTTGATGCCTCAGCGGTAGAATTTACTAGCTTACAAATTATGAAGGTGTAGGCTCCCTTAAGTGATCTCTAAAGACCCTACCTACTAACATCCAGCATTCCCCATTTGGAAAGGTAGCTGACAGCAGGCAGAACGTTGACTAAGAAACAATCGGCTTGCACAAAACCTGCTTCTCTTAAAAAGCTGAAAGAAGTTTAGCATAATAATGATCTTAAACTTATCTCTAAAGCTGCCTAACCACCATATGTAAGAAATGTCTTACATTTATAAAGTCCTAGTAACCTTTCCAAAGAGAAGACAGGCCACCCAGCCATAGCCAGTACGATGGCCCCAGGAAACAATATTCAAGTGGCCTAAGCAAACACATGCTTCCCTGTGCATCTAACTGAGGAGCCCAGGAGCATGGCACTAGGCTGCTGCTGTCATAATTGGGAGTAGGCCTGTTAGGACTGTCATCCACATAGCATGTTGTTCCTTGAGTGGTGATTATTTACTAAAATGTCTTTGGCATGCTTAGAATTTATACCAGCTACCTTGAGATGTTAGAGAAATAAAACAGACTTTACTCTGTTTTATATAGAAACAAAACTACAGAGACAAAAACTATACACATGGCAGAGTTGTGATAAAAATACTTGCTAACTTATATTGGCACACATAGGGGCCAGACGTTTTGCTTATGTTATCTTATTTAATTTAATCTTCACAAAATCCAATGAGGTAGGTATTATCATCATTAATTCACATAAAAAGGAAGAGTTCCAAGATTATTTTTACCACTACGGAAACAATGACTAGATTATCTTTTGAACATAATATATCCAGTGTTGAGTATAGGCCCTGGCTCACAGCAGATGCTCGAGAGCTATCAGTTGAATGAATGCATCAAGTGAAGTGTTCAGCCAACAAGGGTCAGGGCCAGAAATTAGGCATTTAAATTGCCTTTCTTAACAGAATCCAAACTGGGCTCAGTTATGCATTCTTTCTACTTCTATATCAAGTGTTTGTTTTGTCCACTGACTCTAACTTTTCCTCATCCTCCAACAAAGCTAATTTCCCTCACCAAAGAGAAAAAGAGGCTAAAACACATATTGCCTAAGCATGACTTTTGGATAAAAGAAAATAAGGTGCAATGCTTTTGAATGAATTCAGGATGTTTTGAGAACTTAAAAAAATCAAGGAACATAAGTTCTAAATAACTCTAAAATATGTATATTCTTAAACGAAACTGTTTTGCAAATGTAGAGTAGTTTCAAAAATACCTAAATAATAAATTCAGAAGCATGGAAGGCTTTTAAAATCTGTGTTTGCTCTTTTGCAAATTAACTCTAAGGTGTTAGAGCACAGAGGTTTACACGGTGGACAGGGAAGACAGAGCACCTGGCCTCAGTTCCTATCCAGCTACTCAATGGCCATGTGGCTCAGGCAAGTTACTTAGACTCTGTATCAGCAACCTCACCTGACAAAGGAGGGGACGATTCTAGCGCCTTCCTCACATATTCATGGTACATATTAAAGTCATAATACACATGACCACTTTTTGGCATATAGTATGTATTCTGTGCTAGCTGCCATCACCATCATCATTATTAAGGATTAACTGATGTATTTCAAAGTTATCACTCTATGCAGCTTAAGGATATTTCTAAAAATAGTCATTTGACTTGCTGATAAACTACAATTGAATTAAAATATTTATAAGTAATATAATAATTTTACTTTCCATAGGAATATGTAGCCACAGTAGGGCTAGTACATAAAATTTCATAGGACCAACTGCTTGTAATTGTACTTATTTTAAACTTTTACCTAATGAAAGACAAATATGCACTTTACTATAAGATAATCCATTAAAAGATCTGCAAGTAATTTAACTGATATTATTATGGTATTACTAAAGAAATCATTAGACAGCTGCTCCTTAATATTCTGTAACACAGTCTAGAAAAATTATAAAAACCATTTATATAAATCTGATTAAAAAAACAGAAAAGAAACTGAATTAGAGAAAAGTCTTTATAATTTTTGGTATGAATGAAAAATCCATTTGATTTTCTTTTTGGTTGCTAGCCCCTGTGATATGAATGCTGCATCAACAACATTTAATAAGCCCGTGGATCTCAGTGTCTTGATGACAATGGAGAAAGTCTTGTCTGTGCTTTAGAAACATTCAAGTTGCTTCTCTCACAGGAAATCCACATTTGATCTCTCGACTCCTCCATTTTGAAATATCATGTGTCACCAGAAGACTCCAAGATAAACTGCCTAAGACTATCCTTCCTTGCACAAGGCAGAGAAAGGATAGAAAATAATATGTAATAAAATAGCTCTCCTGGTAATGGGAAAACTAAACAGACATCAGAATTGGGACAAAACTTTGTTGACATCACAAGTTTGGCTCAATACCTAGTGCTCTCTCAACATATTCAGTCCATCCCTCATGTGGTGTACCACAACCTGACATCCCTCATGTGGGGTACCAAAAACCCAAATGTTTTTCCATATGCTCCTTTTTCTTATAACACCAAGCCACCTTTTCATTTATGTTGATAATATACTGCAAAAAAGTCCCAGGGAAGGGATGCCTGGAACTATGTCCTTAAGAACATGAGATGTAGCACTATATCTAAAATATTCCAAGAATTCAAAGTCTTGACTTTAAATGACATAATTCTGTACTTAACTAATTTTCTATGAAAAGATCAGAAATTTTTTCATTGGACACCGAGGCTCCTTCCACAGTTTGGCTATCGTGGCCATTGCTGCTATAAGCATCGGGGTGCAGGTGTCCTGGCGTTTCATTGCATTTGTATCTTTGGGGTAAATCCCCAACAGTGCAATTGCTGGGTCATAGGGCAGGTCTATTTTTAACTGTTTGAGGAACCTCCACACAGTTTTCCAGAGTGGCTGCACCAGTTCACATTCCCACCAACAGTGTAAGAGGGTTCCCTTTTCTCCGCATCCTCTCCAACATTTGTTGTTTCCTGCCTTGTTAATTTGCCCCATTCTCGCTGGTGTGAGGTGGTATCTCATTGTGGTTTTGATTTGTATTTCCCTGATGGCAAGTGATGCAGAGCATTTTCTCATGTGCATGTTGTCCATGTCTATGTCTTCCTCTGTGAGATTTCTGTTCATGTCAAATGTGTGGGAAATATCAGAAAGGGAGACGGAACGTAAAGACTGCTAACTCTGGGAAACGACCTAGGGGTGGTAGAAGGGGAGAAGGGTGGGGGGTGGGAGCGAATGGGTGACGGGCACTGGGGGTTATTCTGTATGTTAGTAAATTGAACACCAATAAAAAATAAATTTAAAAAAAATAAAAATAAACCAAGGTTGGAGTTGGTGGAGATGAAAAAAAAAAAAAAAGATCAGAAATTTTTAAAAGCCTGTAAAATACTGAGGAGGTCAAATATTTCTTCAAATATTACATTTTTCCTTTGGTGTAATGAAATTAATAATTAGTAAGAATCACCCATTTTTTATGGAGCCTAAGAATTCTTTTGGTTCATTTTAAGCCACATCTTTCACACTTAGAATTTTCTGGTTCAGTTGGAAATACCTTTCAGAAGTCTTAACTTATAATTCAATGAATTGTTCTGAAATGTGTGCAAGTGGGAAGAATTTTTTGCTTACAAGATCCTTCAATAATTCATTTATTTAAATCATCATTTCCAAAGCAAATCTTACAAAATCAAATAAATTGCAAAACTACAAGTAAACTAAGTCTCCAAAAAGGAGTTCCAATTCTCTGCCAAAACAGACTTCACATTCTTAATCCCTTGTCCAAAAAATTTGGACCAACTATTGACATTTTCCACCAAGCAAGCCACATAGCCACAAATGTTTCTCATTTACTCCACTCCTGGGACATATAGGTCAAATAAAAAATTTCCTGAATACCCCAAATTTCAGATACAATTTGGAATGTAGGTGATTCATAATGTTATGCAGGAAACATTATGGTCTTCTCCTACCAGCTCAATGTTTCTGAAATGCAACCCTCAGGAGATTATTCCACCGAATCAGAAGGCTGACATCAGCCTTGTGACCCAACTATAATGTCCTCTGCTCCCAGCCCAGATGTGATTCTGAACCCTGAACAGTCTGCTACTCCAGCTACCATTCAAGTAAAACAGACGTTCCACCAAGGGAGCGAACAAAGATCCATACTGTGTTCTGTGGCAAGTAACACAGAGTGTGCTCAATCCCACTCTAAGGAAAAGTCAAAATAACGTTAAAAGGAATTAAAGACACTGTCATCACTTGTGCACCAAAAGACTCTCAGAGTGGCCTCTGAACAGATTCTAATTAATTTGAATATGAAACTTCACAGATCTTCTAGTTAGTTTATGAATCCTATTCCAATCCCACCCCCACTTCGCCTCCTCTTAAATCAAACAATAATTTCTGAGAGTATCAAAGTTGCCAACAGTCATCTTCTGTAGATTCCTACTCTATTTCAAGGAAGGAAGGGCACCTGACATAGCAGAAGACAGGTACTACACTGAATGACCGAATGACCGGGAGAACTGTGTGAGTCTTTGCAACACTGGCTACTAAACAAGAGAGACGTGCAGGTGGTTTCCATATAAAGAAATACATAAGTAGGGCCTAGAGGAGTGATGTGGGTAAAAGGTAGAGATAAACACCTACCGACATAGTATTCCATTACCTAAAGGGATCATTGCAAGCAAAATATACAGTTAAAGGGAACTCAAAGCTGAGCAGGCAATACTTTGGGAGTCTGGGCAAACGTAGAGTGTTATCGATGATACAGACATAACCACCAATAGGAAGAAAGGTCACAAACAAAAGGCATCTGAGCAAAGGTTAGAGTTACTATTTAAGCATAAGGAAAAAATGGAGTTTAAACAGAATAACATTCTCTAAAACACATAATAAAGAAAGAACTCAAAACAGTGGGTTTGCTTAAAGTAAATTCCATGAGTCTACATGTAGGCTTTTTGATATCAGTAACATTCACAAGGAGACACTTGAACTGAGTTTGTAAATTAAAATTGTGAGGTCACGCTGGAGGTGCTGTAAGAGGACTGCATCAGGAAGCCATAAAAAAATACAAAATGCTTAAAAAAATTAATGTATACACATTTAAAAAGATCAGTTGAAATTTGTGGTTGGATCAATGTATATCATGAATAACCTAAAAAGTGGCTTGAATATCTCCAGCTGCAAAAAAGATTCTTTTTTACAGCCCAATCTAGCCTTTTGTAAGAGGCATCTCTCGTTTATCCAGACCAAAAAAAGACAGTAATTACTTTGGTTATCCAATGCTTATCTGTATGGAAAAAATATGGTTAGCTAATAACATCAGGAAATGGAATATTCTAGATGACTATCCTTTCT
This sequence comes from Canis aureus, assembly GCF_053574225.1. Taxonomy (NCBI): domain Eukaryota; kingdom Metazoa; phylum Chordata; class Mammalia; order Carnivora; family Canidae; genus Canis; species Canis aureus. Next base: position 248,211 of record NW_027554438.1, on the reverse strand, counting down.
GGTTACTTTAAAACCTAATTCTGTGCATTTTCCCTCTTGTGAGTGTGGGGTTTACACTCAGAATTGAGTGAAATCAGCATAACTCTCAGCAAATTATTAAACTTACAGCCTTTCTGATCAGAGTAAATGACATGATGTACAATGAAGCTTCTAGAACAATACACATGGTAAATTCTTTGTTTTTAAGATTATTTATTTATTTATTAGAGAGAGAGACAGAGAGGCAGAGAGAGAAGCAGGCTCCATGCAGGGAGCTCGACGTGGGACTCGATCCCGGGTCCCCAGGATCACGCCCTGGGCAGAAAGCAGTGCTAAACCGCTAAGCCACTGGGGCTGCCCGCACATGGTAAATTCTAAAATAAATATTAGTTCCCTTATTCTTTTCCTTCTCTCCTTCTGCCAACCATTGCTTTGCTTTTTCTTTTTGCAGCTTAGGTACCAGGAGCTGTGCTTTCACATGCAATCAACCAATTTCCCAATAAATTGCAATGTTTCTTTGTTCTGTTAACCATCTGATCAAGGAGTTTTAATTAGAGGACTCCTCTAAAAACTTATTGCCTAACTTTTTCTCATCTTGGCTGAATTTCTGCTGAGGAATCAGCTACGTTCAACTCACAGTTTCTATCAGAGCCCAATGTAATGTGTAGCACTATGCTAGGATACAGGGATATGGAATTCAATAAAATACGGTTCCTACTGAGGATGGTTAATTTTATGTATTAACTTGATTGGGCCACAGGATCACCAGATAGTTGTTCAAACATCATTCTGGGTGTTTCTGTGAGGGTGTTTTGGCATGAGATTAACATTTAAATAGATGGGTTTGACTAATGCAAATTGTCCTCCAGTGTGGGTGAGCCTCATCCTATCAGTTGAAGACCTGAACAGAACAACAGGGGGATCCTCCTCCAAATAAGAGGATTCTCCTGCTTGATGATCTTCAAACTAGAATATCTGCTCTTCCAGCCTAACAGTGTGTAAAGTGGGACACTGGTTCTTCTACATCAGCCCGTGGCCTCTAGACTCAAAGTGGGACACTTGTTCTGCATATTCTGGACGTGGCCAGCCTCCATAACCACGTGAGCCAATTCCCTAGAATAAACCTTTCGATAGATAGAGAGATATATAAATAGATAGACAGAAAGACAGATATATAGATCCTATCGGTTCTATTTCTCTGGGAAACCCTGGCTAATACACTGTCCTCGAGAAGCTCAAAATCTAGTAATGAGGGTATACCCAAGTAAAATTTCTCCATCAAGCCTTTCCCAAATAATAACACAGAATATTGTACTATGAGCCAAATAAACCATCAAATAAAGAAACTATCAATAAATGTTCACTGAATGAATCAAAAGTACTTGAAAACAAGATCTGCCAAGGACAATATCAGACCATGTGATTCATTCCCTCAAGAATTCTCATAAAGAGAATAATCTGGTGTCAATTTACAACTAGATTTTACCCTTTTCTGCATATGCTGAATAGATGAGATTTCTCTGCTTTAGGAGTTAGTTACTGTTATTTGAAGCAGGTCATTGGGAATAAATTTAAAACAGGGAGTGCAGTTATAAATTAGTTCATTCCTCTCACAGTACATAGTACAAATAAGCAAATAAGCTTACTTGAATGGCAGCCAAGTTTTTCTGCTCCTGAGATGGTGCCTCATGAACAAAGCGAAGCCAGTTGGAGTGTCAAGGGTTGGCAGCATCCAAAATGTATAGAACTTCTCCCTTACTCCCACGAACCTGAAACATAAAAAGCTCCCGAGTTTGTACATGAAGTTAGTATTAGTCATACTAAACCTATCAAGAGTAGGATATGATATTTTCTCAAAAGGATACACATTTCTTATTGACAGGTTTTGAATAGATGCTGGATTAACATCCATTCTTCCCCTTAAACATACGTACAAATAGAACCTACTATTTTATTTGGCAGATGTCTAGATGACTCACAATTGCAAGCAACTCTCAGAGTTGATAGCTCTTTTCTGGTTAAAATTATTTGTAAGTACGTATATTGTAATATATGTGTCGCAACTGCAATCACCCAGGGGACAACCATAATTGCAACCTGTCCCCTTTTTCCCACTGAAAAGGGGATACTGCTTGGTTCCCAGTTGAGGGGGGCAGAGCTGGAGTAATCCTTTCAATTTCACTCTCCACCTGTTTCCTGAATCACTTCCATGTGAAGAGAACTTGCTAATGAAACCAGTAGAATCTGACATCCACTGAGCCACATTTTCATATTTCTAACTAGTAGATAAATAAAATAGGTTCCATTTTGTCTTTTCATGGCCTGCTCATGGCTTGTTGAGGTCAGTGGGCCCTCTGTCTTTTGTTTCATGCCATAAGGCCTCCTGGTCAGACCCACTCAACATTCAGTTGGAGGGAGAGAGGTAACTGCCAAAGGAGTGGGTAGTTCATTTTACATTCTGGAAACCAAGTTGCTTCAAATCGAGCTTCTCCAAGGCCCCCACACTGTAGGTTATCAGGCGGTGCTCAGTTTAATAATGCATATATCAATCTCCATCCAACTCACTATGTGTTTAAATTCCATTGGAATCCAGGGGAGGAGGAAAGGAGTGAGTGATCAGCACTTCAGATCTCTAATACCAAGTAACACAAATATAAGAATATAAATTCACCTTTGCAGACCTGGGGTGGGGATAAACAAATTCTACATCTCCAAAACTTCATTTAATAAAATAAAGCACCATCAGCCTAATAAGGTCTGAATTTCCAAATGATTCATTTGGACAATCATGCATTCACTGGACATAGTTCATTGAGTCCCTACCATGTGCCAGGTACAACTTAAGGCACTATGAATCTTTCAGTGAACAAGACAGCTGGAACTGGACATCGTTGCAGCACTTAAGAACAAACAAGCAGGGGGGAGGAGCAAGATGGCGGAAGAGTAGGGTCCCCAAATCACCTGTCTCCACCAAATTACCTAGAAAACCTTCCAATCATCCTGAAAACCTATGAATTCGGCCTGAGAATTAAAGAGAGACCAGCTGGAATGCTACAGGGAGAAGAGTTCGCGCTTCTATCAAGGTAGGAAGACGGGGAAAAAGAAGTAAAGAAACAAAGGCCTCCAAGGGGGAGGGGCCCCGCGAGGAGCCGGGCTGAGGCCGGGGCGAGTGTCCCCAGGACAGGAGAGCCCCGTCCCGGAGGAGCAGGAGCTGCACCGACCTTCCCCGGGCGGAAAGGGGCTCGCGGGGAGGTGGAGCAGGACCCAGGAGGGCGAGGATGCCCTCGGGTTCCCCGGGACAGTAACAGCAACTGCGCGCCCAGGAGAGTGCGCCGAGCTCCCTAAGGGCTGCAGCGCGCACGGCGGGACCCGGAGCAGCTCGGAGGGGCTCGGGCGGAGGAAGAGGCTCCGCGGAGGGGGCTGCGCGGTTCCAGGAGCAGCTCGGAGGGGCTCGGGCGGCAGCTCCGCGGAGGGGGTTGCGCGGCCCGGGAGCGCGAATCCACCAGCGCAGGCTCCGGAGCACAGGGCGCCGGGACACAGCCCAGGATCCGGCCTCCCCCGGGACAGACAGAGGCTGGGAGGGCCCAGGACAGCAAGGACGCTCCTGCCCCAGCTGAGCAGATCAGCGGCCCCGCCCCGGAGCCTCCAGGCGCTGCAGACGGAGTTCCTGCCGGAGCTGAATCCAGGTTTCCAGACCTGGCCCCGCCACTGGGGCTGATCCTCCTGCGGTCTCACGGGGTAAACAACCCCCACTGAGCCCTGCACCAGGCAGGGGCACAGCAGCTCCACCAACTGCTAACACCTGAGAATCAGCACAACAGGCCCCTCCCCCAGAACACCAGCTAGACTGACAACTTCCAGGAGAAGCCAAGGGACTTCAAAGTACACAGAATCAGAAGATACCCCCCGGTGGTTCTTCTTTTTTTTTTTTTTTTTTTGTTTTTTGTTTTTTTTTGTTTTTTTGTTTTTGTTTTGCTTTTTGATTTGTTTCCTTCTCCCACCCCCTTTCTTTTCTCCTTTCTTTTTCTTTCTCTTTTTCCTCTCTTTTTTTTTCTTTTCGTTTTTTTTCTTCCCTTTTTTTTCCTCTTTCTCCTTTCTTTCCTTCTCTCTCTCCTCTCTTTTTCCCAATACAACTTACTTTTGGCCTCTCTGCACTGAGCAAAATGACTAGAAGGAAAACCTCACCTCAAAAGAAAGAATCAGAAACAGTCCTCTCTCCCACAGAGTTACAAAATCTGGATTACAATTCAATGTCAGAAAGCCAATTCAGAAGCACTATTATACAGCTACTGGTGGCTCTAGAAAAAAGTATAAAGGACTCAAGAGACTTCATGACTGCAGAGTTTAGAGCTAATCAGGCAGAAATTAAAAATCAATTGAATGAGATGCAATCCAAACTAGAAGTCCTAACGACAAGGGTTAACGAGGTGGAAGAACGAGTGAGTTACATAGAAGACAAGTTGATAGCAAAGAGGGAAACTGAGGAAAAAAGAGACAAACAATTAAAAGACCATGAGGATAGATTAAGGGAAATAAATGACAGCCTGAGAAAGAAAAACCTACGTTTAATTGGGGTTCTCGAGGGCGCCGAAAGGGCCAGAGGGCCAGAATATGTATTTGAACAAATTCTAGCTGAAAACTTTCCTAATCTGGGAAGGGAAACAGGCATTCAGATCCAGGAAATAGAGAGATCCCCCCCTAAAATCAATAAAAACCGTTCAACACCTCGACATTTAATAGTGAAGCTTGCAAATTCCAAAGATAAAGAGATGATCCTTAAAGCAGCAAGAGACAAGAAATCCCTGACTTTTATGGGGAGGAGTATTAGGGTAACAGCAGACCTCTCCACAGAGACCTGGCAGGCCAGAAAGGGCTGGCAGGATATATTCAGGGTCCTAAATGAAAAGAACATGCAACCAAGAATACTTTATCCAGCAAGGCTCTCATTCAAAATGGAAGGAGAGATAAAGACCTTCCAAGACAGGCAGCAACTAAAAGAATATGTGACCTCCAAACCCGCTCTGCAAGAAATTTTAAGGGGACTCTTAAAATTCCCCTTTAAGAAGAAGTTCAGTGGAACAGTCCACAAAAACAAGGACTGAATAGATAACATGATGACACTAAACTCATATCTCTCAATAGTAACTCTGAATGTGAACGGGCTTAATGACCCCATCAAAAGGCGCAGGGTTTCAGACTGGATAAAAAAGCAGGACCCATCTATTTGCTGTCTACAGGAGACTCATTTTAGACAGAAGGACACCTACAGCCTGAAAATAAAAGGTTGGAGAACCATTTACCATTCGAATGGTCCTCAAAAGAAAGCAGGGGTAGCCATCCTTATATCAGATAAACTAAAATTTACCCCAAAGACTGTAGTGAGAGATGAAGAGGGACACTATATCATACTTAAAGGATCTATTCAACAAGAGGACTTAACAATCCTCAATATATATGCTCCGAATGTGGGAGCTGCCAAATATATAAATCAATTATTAACCAAAGTGAAGAAATACTTAGATAATAATACACTTATACTTGGTGACTTCAATCTAGCTCTTTCTATACTCGATAGGTCTTCCAAGCACAACATCTCCAAAGAAACGAGAGCTTTAAATGATACACTGGACCAGATGGATTTCACAGATATCTACAGAACTTTACATCCAAACTCAACTGAATACACATTCTTCTCAAGCGCACATGGAACTTTCTCCAGAATAGACCACATATTGGGTCACAAATCGGGTCTGAACCGATACCAAAAGATTGGGATTGTCCCCTGCATATTCTCAGACCATAATGCCTTGAAATTAGAACTAAATCACAACAAGAAGTTTGGAAGGACCTCAAACACGTGGAGGTTAAGGACCATCCTGCTAAAAGATAAAAGGGTCAACCAGGAAATTAAGGAAGAATTAAAAAGATTCATGGAAACTAATGAGAATGAAGATACAACCGTTCAAAATCTTTGGGATGCAGCAAAAGCAGTCCTAAGGGGGAAATACATCGCAATACAAGCATCCATTCAAAAACTGGAAAGAACTCAAATACAAAAGCTAACCTTACACATAAAGGAGCTAGAGAAAAAACAGCAAATAGATCCTACACCCAAGAGAAGAAGGGAGTTAATAAAGATTCGAGCAGAACTCAACGAAATCGAGACCAGAAGAACTGTGGAACAGATCAACAAAACCAGGAGTTGGTTCTTTGAAAGAATTAACAAGATAGATAAACCATTAGCCAGCCTTATTAAAAAGAAGAGAGAGAAGACTCAAATTAATAAAATCATGAATGAGAAAGGAGAGATCACTACCAACACCAAGGAAATACAAACGATTTTAAAAACATATTATGAACAGCTATACGCCAATAAATTAGGCAATCTAGAAGAAATGGACGCATTCCTGGAAAGCCACAAACTACCAAAACTGGAACAGGAAGAAATAGAAAACCTGAACAGGCCAATAACCAGGGAGGAAATTGAAGCAGTCATCAAAAACCTCCCAAGACACAAGAGTCCAGGGCCAGATGGCTTCCCAGGGGAATTCTATCAAACATTTAAAGAAATCATACCTATTCTACTAAAGCTGTTTGGAAAGATAGAAAGAGATGGAGTACTTCCAAATTCGTTCTATGAGGCCAGCATCACCCTAATTCCAAAACCAGACAAAGACCCCACCAAAAAGGAGAATTACAGACCAATATCCCTGATGAACATGGATGCAAAAATTCTCAACAAGATACTGGCCAATAGGATCCAGCAGTACATTAAGAAAATTATTCACCATGACCAAGTAGGATTTATCCCTGGGACACAAGGCTGGTTCAACACCCGTAAAACAATCAATGTGATTCATCATATCAGCAAGAGAAAAACCAAGAACCATATGATCCTCTCATTGGATGCAGAGAAAGCATTTGACAAAATACAGCATCCATTCCTGATCAAAACTCTTCAGAGTGTAGGGATAGAGGGAACATTCCTCGACATCTTAAAAGCCATCTATGAAAAGCCCACAGCAAATATCATCCTCAATGGGGAAGCACTGGGAGCCTTTCCCCTAAGATCAGGAACAAGACAGGGATGTCCACTCTCACCACTGCTGTTCAACATAGTACTGGAAGTCCTAGCCTCAGCAATCAGACAACAAAAAGGCATTAAAGGCATTCAAATTGGCAAAGAAGAAGTCAAACTCTCCCTCTTCGCCGATGACATGATACTCTACATAGAAAACCCAAAAGTCTCCACCCCAAGATTGCTAGAACTCATACAGCAATTCGGTAGCGTGGCAGGATACAAAATCAATGCCCAGAAGTCAGTGGCATTTCTATACACTAACAATGAGACTGAAGAAAGAGAAATTAAGGAGTCAATCCCATTTACAATTGCACCCAAAAGCATAAGATACCTAGGAATAAACCTAACCAAAAATGTAAAGGATCTATACCCTCAAAACTATAGAACACTTCTGAAAGAAATTGAGGAAGACACAAAGAGATGGAAAAATATTCCATGCTCATGGATTGGCAGAATTAATATTGTGAAAATGTCAATGTTACCCAGGGCAATATACACGTTTAATGCAATCCCTATCAAAATACCATGGACTTTCTTCAGAGAGTTAGAACAAATTATTTTAAGATTCGTGTGGAATCAGAAAAGACCCCGAATAGCCAGGGGAATTTTAAAAAAGAAAACCATATCTGGGGGCATCACAATGCCAGATTTCAGGTTGTACTACAAAGCTGTGGTCATCAAGACAGTGTGGTACTGGCACAAAAACAGACACATAGATCAGTGGAACAGAATAGAGAATCCAGAAGTAGACCCTGAACTTTATGGGCAACTAATATTCGATAAAGGAGGAAAGACTATACATTGGAAGAAAGACAGTCTCTTCAATAAATGGTGCTGGGAAAATTGGACATCCACATGCAGAAGAATGAAACTAGACCACTCTCTTTCACCATACACAAAGATAAACTCAAAATGGATGAAAGATCTAAATGTGAGACAAGAGTCCATCAAAATCCTAGAGAAGAACACAGGCAACACCCTTTTTGAACTCGGCCATAGTAACTTCTTGCAAGATACATCCACGAAGGCAAAAGAAACAAAAGCAAAAATGAACTATTGGGACTTCATCAAGATAAGAAGCTTTTGCACAGCAAAGGATACAGTCAACAAAACTCAAAGACAACCTACAGAATGGGAGAAGATATTTGCAAATGACATATCAGATAAAGGGCTAGTTTCCAAGATCTATAAAGAACTTCTTAAACTCAACACCAAAGAAACAAACAATCCAATCATGAAATGGGCAAAAGACATGAACAGAAATCTCACAGAGGAAGACATAGACATGGCCAACATGCACATGAGAAAATGCTCTGCATCACTTGCCATCAGGGAAATACAAATCAAAACCACAATGAGATACCACCTCACACCAGTGAGAATGGGGAAAATTAACAAGGCAGGAAACAACAAATGTTGGAGAGGATGTGGAGAAAAGGGAACCCTCTTACACTGTTGGTAGGAATGTGAACTGGTGCAGCCACTCTGGAAAACTGTGTGGAGGTTCCTCAAACAGTTAAAAATAGACCTGCCCTACGACCCAGCAATTGCACTGCTGGGGATTTACCCCAAAGATACAGATGCAGTGAAACGCCGGGACACCTGCACCCCGATGTTTATAGCAGCAATGGCCACGATAGCCAAACTGTGGAAGGAACCTCGGTGTCCAACGAAAGATGAATGGATAAAGAAGATGTGGTTTATGTATACAATGGAATATTACTCAGCTATTAGAAATGACAAATACCCACCATTTGCTTCAACGTGGATGGAACTGGAGGGTATTATGCTGAGTGAAGTAAGCCAGTCGGAGAAGGACAAACATTATATGTTCTCATTCATTTGGGGAATATAAATAATAGTGAAAGGGAATATAAGGGAAGGGGGAAGAAATGTGTGGGAAATATCAGAAAGGGAGACAGAACGTAAAGACTGCTAACTCTGGGAAACGAACTAGGGGTGTTGGAAGGGGAGGAGGGCGGGGGGTGGGAGTGAATGGGTGACGGGCACTGGGGGTTATTCTGTATGTTAGTAAATTGAACACCAATAAAAAAAAAAAGAAAAAAAGAAAAAAAAAAAGAACAAACAAGCATAGGATATAACTTCAGGTAAAGGTAAGAGCTGTGAAGACAACTCAAGCAGAGTAGAAGGAGGCAGAGTGAGGGGAGCTGAGCAATCTCAGAAGAGATGATACAGCCTCTCTGACCTGAGAGGAGCTCTATAGAAGGCAGGCACCGGCCAGTGGCCAGTGAAGGGCTGGAGATAGAGTGCTCCTACCCAGAGAGAACAGCACATAGAAGGCAATTAGAAAGGCCCCGGGAGTGGCACAGAAGCAACCAAGAAAATGAGGGGCATGGACATCAAACAGACTGCACAGGTCCAGCCACATACTGATGTACAGACTAGGAAGCCATCTGCAGAGGTTAAGTTACCTCCAAAAAACTGTTACATTGAAACATCTGCTACTTGAGCTCCAAACACTGATATGTCAAGATTTTAGCATGTATTGTCCAGAAAAAATACAGTTTGCCTGTTCTGTCTTCATACATTCACTGCCATGTTTCCCTAACAATTCCTGTTTTCTTAAATGCCAAAGGATCCTCAATAATCATTTAAAAATCTTGCTGACAAAATGTGAGACCTCAATGAGAAGCAGAAATTTAATTTTTGATATTATAATTGCTAAAAGAAGAACTCAGGACTATAAACACCTACTATCTATATCTCATATGTTTAGGTGAGAAGCCATGGGAATTTGTAACTTCTGACTAGGAAAGCTCATACTGAGATCTCCTTTGGGAGGCATTTGAAAACTGTGCTATGTTGCTGCTTACCCCTCACTGCCCACTGGGTAACGTCAGAAGTGTCCAGAAACACTGCTGCGATAGATAGAAAGAACTCTCTATACCCCTCCTCAAAGAGGACATCAACTCACTTTTCTTCAAGGACAGTGAATAAATCATTAAATAATCACGTTAGATAATTGGGTATGAAGTCTCCTTTCCTGGTTCCTCTGTAGCTACAGTAACAAAACTGTTTACCTTGACAAAGAGCTAAATGAAGCAGAATGAGCAGCAATGCCATTAGATACTTGAAAGAAAAATTTTCTTAGAATCAGATTTTAACATCTGCGACTGTTTCGCAGAAGGGAGACGGAAGCAGTGGAAGGAACACCCTTAAGGCACGGTCCCCAGTCTTTAAAGGGGAATGATGGAGAGAGGAGCGGAGGCAAGGCTGGTGATTGATAAGCTACACATTAAAATCCTGGGAAGACAATGGCCTCCTTTGTAGTTTCTAAGACCTTGGGGTGAGCAGATCAAATACCTCGGGTGTAGAGCATGCTCTCTCCCCTTCCACCCCTGCCCCAAGGTAACCCCTAGACTCATTATAATGTATTTGCATAATGGGTACACCTCTCTATCCCCCCCCCATGGAGAAGGCTGCCAAACCTCAGAGGGTCAAACTCTCACTCCCAACCTGTGGGAGGCGTTTCCCAAATGACTGGAGGCAGCCTCCATTAAGAGACCACCTCACTGCAGATCACAGCTCCTCCCAGCCCAGCGAGGCCCAGTAATACCCAATCCCAGAACAACCTAGGGGCCAGTCCCACTTCTCAGAACCTGCCTGTTCTCCCACCTTGAGGTGTACATTTTTTGCTTTAATGAACTGCTTTGCGTTTACTACATTCTTTCTGGCTATCTTTATTGGAGTGCAGATCCCCACATAAATCTTCTGGTGAATCCGAGGACTGAGGCCTCCATTTACACAAACAGACACTCTCATCCGGAACACCACTACTGCTGGAATCCACACAATCCAACGTATTTTATGTAGGGAAACACCAATGGCTCTGTCAGTGACATATCTCCGTTGGAGAGGATAGCACTACTTACAGAAACTACCTCTAAGTCATACATTTGTCGCCCAGTAGGAAGTACAACATATATCAGATGTGTCTGACATTTGCGATTCTTTCCTCAAACATGTGAATCATAACAAAGATTTCTCTGAGACTTATTAGAGTAAGCACACTCGACCAGGGGCATCGTTTGCTCTTTGTATATTTCAGCTTTTTCCCCAGGCCCTTTGCCTCCAACTAGGTCCAAGTATTCAGTATTAGTGACTTATTTCCGGCCCATTAGATGTATGCACTCTGGTCGTCTATAACTATCTCACACCACATCACAGCTTAGGAGACAAGCACCATTTAATTTTATATTAAACTTCTGATGAAACCTGTCACTTTCAATACATCCAAATTACATATCGATTCAGGATTACTTATATTCTCATAGCAACAAGGTCAAAGACAGCAATGTACTATATAGTTGCTTACATATTCATGGCTGAGATACTTCTTTTGTCCATTAACAGAACCACTATTTATTTTATTCAAAACACCCTGAACCAAATGACTTCTGAGTTCCTCTCTGCAGGCTACCTGTTCCCTCCAACTCTGAAGTGCCTCGTTCCCCTTCCCAGTCTTCAACACTTCAGTGAAGCTGTTAGAACATCTGCTCATGTGATTTGTATCTTCCCACCCTACCCACAGCATTCCCCTCATGAAATATCGAAAAGAGACATTCAAAGATAATCTAAGCCATCCTTCCTCTCTCCAGACTAACCAAGTAAAAACTCTCCAAACAGATGGCTACTATTAAAGTCTCCATTTATATATTTTGTAATGATACCAAACCCTGAGGCAATAAATTGAACATTTTTAAAGTCTAAGGAATAAGGAAGATATTCCTCTTAGTATCATTTTCCAGCATCTAACTAACCTTTGCAGCCAAAATATATTTTTTCCTGTCAAAACTGGTCTTCCAAATAGCATCATTTTTATTTGAATTTTCATGAAGATGAAGTGTATTGGTTACTGTCCTACTGAAGATCATCTTCCACATGCCTGGGGGCCTGTAATGAGTGAATGTTCTCATCTTGCAGTAAAAACCATCTCGATCCCAAACCCTGTTTGATTTGCACAGACCTCCTAAGCCAGTTACATAACAAAAAAAGTTAGCTAAGGTGGGGAAGGAAAATAAAAGAAAAAGAAGCTAGTTTTAAGCACTAATATTTAAGGTAGGGATATCTTTGGAGTATCTGAAGGCATCATATTTTTATATTAAATTACAGGCATTTTTTCCTTTGTTTTTAACTGAAGTTAGGCCAGATCCTCTGCCTTCAGTGTCTAATTAAACAGACCTCGGGATATCTTTAGAAGCACACACACACAAAAAAAGTCTGCTCACGTAATCAATTCTGACAGCACACCGTTCTCAGATTTAAACCCAAGAGAGACACATTTTTAGAAATCAACAAAGATCATCACTAGGACAGTAGAGATTTAGTTTCTCAGCAAAGGACACAGGGCTTTTTCTTTTGATTTTTCAAAGGATTCTTTTTTTAATAATAAATTTATTTTTTATCGGTGTTGAATTTGCCAACATACAGAATAACACCCAGTGCTCATCCCGTCAAGTGCCCGCCGCAGTGCCCGTCACCCATTCACCCCCACCCCCCAGCCTCCTCCCCTTCCACCACCCCTAGAGATTTTTCAGAGGATTCTGTTAAAAATTCTTGCCTATTTTCTGCTTATAAACACGTATACACATATCACTGAGGCCTATCTGTTTATATCTTCCCCAGGGGTATTATCCAATAACCCCGACTCATGGAATCCCCTATCTCTAGATGGAAAAGCAGATAGAAAACACAGATTTTTACAGATTGCAGTCTTTTTAACTGAACAGCATTCAGAATATAATACACAGGAAGTTAAATAACTTAAAAGGGTTGATGTGAAAAATTAAGTCAGTTTTTCATTACAAGTAATTAGTGCCCTAAATATGTGTAGCTGAAAGAACATCAGAAAAGTATTCTGGGTGAGATGGCGGAAGAGTAGGGTCCCCAAGTCACCTCTCCCCACCAAATTACCAAGATAACCTACAAATAATCCTCAAAATCTACCAATTAGGCCTGAGATTTAAAGAGAGAACACCTGGAATGCTACAGTGAGAAGAGTTCATGCTTATATCAAGGTAGGAAGACGGGGGAAAAAAGAAATAAAGAAACAAAAGGCATCCAAGGGGGAGGGGCCGCGAGGAGCCCAGCTAAGTCTGGGGCGAGTGTCCCCAGGACAGGAGAGTCCCGTTCCGGAGAAGCAGGAGCTGCACCAATCTTCCCGGGTGGAAAGGCACTCGCAGGGAGTTAGAGCAGGACCCCAGGAGGGCGGGGATGCCCTCAGGCTCCCAAAGGCACTAACAGACACCTGGGCCCCAAGGAGAGCTCACCACAGTCTGCAGCTGAGCATCCTAAAGGGCTGCAGCACACACGGCTGGACCTGGGAGCAGCTTGGAGGGGCTCAGGCGGGGACTCTGCATGGAGGGGGCTGCATGGGGGGAGCAGGATTCCAACAGCGCAGGCCCGGGAGCCCAGGGCACCAAGGACACAGCCCAGGATCCGGCCTCCCCCCAGGACAGGCAGAACCCGGGAGGGCCAAGGACAGCAAGGACGCTCCTGCCCAGAGCTGAGCAGATCAGCGGCCCCGCCCCTGGAGCATCCAGGCCCTGCAGACAGAGAGCTCCGGGGTTACTGCGGGAGCTGACTCTAGGGCTCCAGAGCTGGCCACCGCTACTCTGGTTGTTCCTCCTGGGGCCTCACGGGGTAAACAACCCCCACTGAGCCTCACAGGGTCCTCACCGGACAAACAGTTTAAACATCTTGCACTGAACCTTGCAGCAGGCAGGGGGCTGAGTAGCTCCCCCAAGTGCTAACACCTGAAAATCAGCACAACAGGCCCCTCCCCCAGAAGACAAGCTAGAGGGACAGGGGGAAAACAGATTATTGACTAAGCAGCACTGGAAAGTTCCAGGGGAAGTCGAGGGATTTACAGTATACAGAATCAGAGGATACTCCCCCTTGTTTTTTTGTTTTTTGATTTGTTTGGTTCCCCCCCCCCCCCCAGTTTTTTTCTTTTCTTTTTTTCTCTTTTTTTTCTTTTTTTCTCTTTCTCTTTCTTTTATTTTGCAAGAGAAACAAAAGCAAAAATGAACTATTGGGACTACATCAAGATAAGAAGCTTTTGCACAGCAAAGGATACAGTAAACAAAACTAAAACACAACCTACAGAATGGGAGAAGATATTTGCAAATGATATATTAGATAAAGGGCTAGTTTCCAAGATCTATAAAGAACTTATTAAACTCAACAGCAAAGAAACAAACAATCCAATCATGAAATGGGCAAAAGACATGAAGAGAAATCTCACAGAGGAAGACATAGACATGGCCAACACGCAGATGAGAAAGTGCTCTGCATCACTGGCTATCAGGGAAATACAAATCAAAACCACAATGAGATCCCACCTCACACCAGTGAGAATGGGGAAAATTAACAAGGCAGGAAACCACAAATGTTGGAGAGGATGTGGAGAAAAGGGAACCCTCTTACACTCTTGGTGGGAATGTGAACTGGCGCAGCCACTCTGGAAAACTGTGTGGAGGTTCCTCAAAGAGCTAAAAATAGACCTGCCCTATGGTCCAGCAATTGCACTACTGGGGATTTATCCGAAACATACAGATGCAGTGAAACCCTGGGATCCCCGCACCCCCATGTTTATAGCAGAAATGTCCGCAATAGCCAACCTGTGGAAGGAGCCTCGGTGTCCAACGAAAGATGAATGGATAAAGAAGATGTGGTCTATGTATACAATGGAATATTCCTCAGCCATTAGAAATGACAAATACCCACCATTTGCTTCAACGTGGATGGAACTGGAGGGTACTATGCTGAGTGAAATGAGTCAATCGGAGAAGGACAAATATTATATGGTCTCATTCATTTGGGGAATATAAAAAATAGTGAAAGGGAATAAAGGGGAAAGGAGAAAAAATAATTGGGAAATATCAGAAAGGGAGACAGAACATGAGAGACCCCTAACTCTGGGAAACGAAATAAGGGTGGTGGAAGGGGAGCTGGGCAGGGGGTGGGGTGACTGAGTGACAGGCACTGAGGGGGGCTCTTGACGGGATGAGCACTGGGTGTTATTCTATATGTTGGCAAATTGAACACCAATAAAAAATAGATTTATGAAAATAAAAAGTCACAAAATATAAAGTAAAATAAAATAAATATTTTTTAAAAATTAAAGGAAATGATGCATATAAAGTGACAGCATAGAGTCTCAGACAAACTCTATGCCTAATACAGTCTTTAATACATGATAGTTATTACTTTTAAGTTAATCAAACATTATTAAACGGAGTATACCTTCAAAAGTGATTTCTTGTAAAAATAAAAATTATTCAAGAGGCTTGTACAGAACAACTAGATGTTAGCCTCTGCTGCTTCTTAGGCTCCTGTTTTAAAAGCACTAATATCTGTACAGAAACACTTAAAGGAATAAAATGGTCTTTTCAATGCTTGTTTTCTCTCAATTTAGTACTGAAAAATCATTAAGGCTCTCTAGACTAATAACTACACTATATATGATGTAATTTTCTGAATAATTTATAAAAATAGCTGAATAGTTGAGAAAAATAAATATAAGAAAATATCTTGTTTTTTCATTACTATCAAAAACTTACTTTTTTTTCAAAAATAAGTTATTGATTTGGGGGACTTTTTTTTTCAAAATATCAAATAATTAACACGGTATGTACACAGGCAGGTAGAACAGTGAGGGTGGGATTTTCCATACGTTGTAGTTTACAAGTCTCAAAATAATTTTTCTGCCTATATTATGTTATGAATTCTTCAACTGACACTCAAATTCACATAAAGAGGCTGCGATTTCTAAAAAGCATCTATGCCCCAAGCTTGTAGCTTTTAACTAGGTGCTTAGCTCTGTGTTTGAAGATAAGTTATAACAAACAATGTAATATAGCAGCAGAACTCCTTTCAAGGTCAACCAATTGTCACAGGTATTTTTTTAATTTTATTTATTTATTCATTATATATATATATATATATATATATATATATATATAGAGAGAGAGAGAGAGAGAGAGAGAGAGAGAGAGAGAGAGAGGGGCAGAGAGAGGCAGAGACACAGGCAGAGGGAGAAGCAGGCTCCATGTAGGGAGCCGGACCTGGGACTCCATTCTAGGTCTCCAGGATCATGCCCTGGGCCAAAGGCAGGCACTGAACTCTGAGCCACCCAGGGATCCCCTTCACAGGTATTTATTTATTTATTTATTTATTTTTCCTTCACAGGTATTTAAAGAAGAATTTAGGAATGCCAGAAACCTTCATCCTGTTCAGGGACTACTTGTGAGGGCAGATCAATGTTTGATCAGTCTGGGGATAGGATAAAAAAGCATGCATGAATGTCAAATGACAACAATTAAATCAAATAAGGTAGAAATATTCCATCAACATGCCTGTTTACAGGCACAGATGCCCAATCTAAGTGAATCCAAATTTACTTTAAATTTTAAAAATGTTAAATGTTTCTACAGAACGATCTGTTTCATGGGGTCCTGAATCACAGACTCACTTTACACTTACAGCGTGTAACAAAAGGGAAAAAAGCAAAGTAATGTGAGCTTCTAGTTAAAAAAAAAATCCTAGCTCTAAAGTAAAAATGTCTGCAATAAGTTTTTACCACAACCATATGAATCACACTGGGTTTAGAAATCTGGAATTTGGGGGATCCCTGGGTGGTGCAGCGGTTTGGCGCCTGCCTTTGGCCCAGGGCGCGATCCTGGAGACCCGGGATCGAGTCCCACATCAGGCTCCCGGTGCATGGAGCCTGCTTCTCCCTCTGCCTGTGTCTCTGCCTCTCTCCTCTCTCTCTGTGTGCCTATCATAAAAAAAAAAAAAAGAAATCTGGAATTTTTATAATCAACTACTGTCTAATCTCTCTTAAATCTCCAGTTAATGCCACCAAATATAAGCCCAAACCAGAACCCCTGACTACACACAGCTCTTAGATTATATTCTTTAAACTGACAGCTTTAGGTGCTTTTTAACTCTTAAAATTAATGGCCTGTACTACTCTTTAAATATTTTACACTTTCATTTTCTGACTTTTACTCAACATGAACTCTTACAGATAGGTATATAAGAGTATATACACACACATACGGTTTAAAGAAAGTGGTCGGTCTATTGTCAACAACTATAATATAATAACCGTAGCTTTAAAAAAAGTCATTTTTAAAGACTTTACAAGGAGGGCGGAGTAACGAAACCCTGGAGATAAGATTTGCCCTAAGACAACAGCTCTGTCCCCAAACCCCGACAGTGACGACAGCGACACCAACTCTTTAGGAGAAACAGCCTTTTGTGAAAAAACAAACAAACAAAAAAACAAGAGCCGCTTCTAAGATCCCAAAGTACGACTACGCGAAGAGAATAAAGGCAGAGAAACCTATCAGTCCGCTTCCAGGGAAGCCCCCCACCCCGGCTGACCCCGACGCCCCCACCCCGCACCCAGCCCCGCGCCCCCAAGGGAAGTGGGAAGGGGGGGATGCTCGGGAACTACCTTGTTCGGTCTCCAAAGGGCACCCGCCCTCCGCCGCCGCCGCCCGGGCGCTGGGCTCCGACCGGGAGGAGCCGGCCTCGGGCTTGGCCAGGCCCGGACCCGCCAGCCCCCCGCTGGCCGCCGCCGCCGCCCTCCCCAGCGCCTCCGTGCGCGCCGCGGAGCCCTGGGCGCAGCCTAGAGTGGAAGGAAGCGCGCGAGCCCGGGAGGGACTGCGGGGGGCGACAGGCGACCGCACTCACCCCGGGAGGACGCCGCCTGCTGCTGCCTCGGGCTCCTCCGCTCTCCCCCGCCGGCTTCCCCGCCCCGCGAGGGCCGGCGAGGGGGGCCGGGCGGAGCGGAGCCGCTGCGACCAGGCTGGACATGGTGCTCCCGGAGGAGCTGCAGGGGAGGGTTTGGGGGGCGCTAAGATTTAGGGGGCCCCGGAGGCTAGAGGGGGCCCGGGGAAGGCCTCTGAAGGCGGGTGTCTGTGAACAGTCGCCCTCGGGCATCGCCAGGGCAGCCGGGGGTGTGGGGCGGGGAGGGAGGGGTCCGGCCTGTACACTGTTGCATCTAAGTGTGAGCAAGTGGGATGGACCCCACGCTTGGGCGTCTCGACTGTACCGGCCACGGAGTCGCGTCCTCCGGGGTCCCCTCCTTACCTGGTGGCTTTCCTAACAAAGTAAGAGAAGGCGAAGTCCCGGTGATCACCAGCCACGCTTCCACGGAGGCCTGATCCCGCTGCAGCTGTCCCCCCCCCCCCCCACCCCGGCGCCGGGGCTGCCCCGCTCCAGGAACCCCCGCGCGTCTGGGCAGCTGGCTGGTGCTGCTGTGCACCCGGCTGGGGTCCCCCCCGAGGAGGAGAGCTCTGCCCCCAGCCGCTCCCCCTCCCCTGCGCTCCAGACCCCGGGCTGTGGGCGGCGCTGCTCCTGCCCCAGGCCAGCCGCTGGCCGCCCCCGCCTCTCCGGGCCTCCCCGCTCGCAGGGGTGGCGGGTGGGGCAGGCACAGCGGCCGCGCGCCCTCGCCGGGTCCCAGGGAGACCGGGGCTCGCAGTCGCTGGGGGCCCCAGATTCCCAGGCGGCGACGGAGGCAACTGGTGAACTTGCCTGAAGCTCAGTGGCCGCCGCTGGGGTGCCCTGGGCGCTGCAAGGGCTGCAGGGGGGCGCGCAGAGGTGACGGGGGGTGGGGGGCGCGCGGAGTGCCCCACTTAAGAGAGGGACAGTCGCGATGAGTGCGCACACCCCCAGGTCCTGAGAGCAGGAGCGAGGGGCAGTTTCCACCAAAAATAAGAAGTGCTGCTACCCTGGGCACTTTGCCCCCACCCTGGGTGAAGCATCACCATCCAGCGCCCTGGGCTTGGGTCTGGAAGGAGCGGCGATCCACCTGCCTCTGAGCCCAGCCAGCCCGGGTGTGGGCCACAGATTTGTGGGTCCTGGTGGGTGACTTCCAGCAGAGGCATTCCCCTACTAGTATGTCCATGATAACGACGATGCTAATTATGAATTAGGCGTCTTCGCACCAAACACTCCCTTTGCATGACTGCAAACAGGATGTTCTGGGAAAAGGAGAAGGTAAACTGAAATAATCATGATGGTTTGGGGATGAAGTCAGGAAACAAGGGCACCTCTGCGCAATCGGGTTAACTTGAGAGCAAAGGCACTACCCGGATGCAGTGCAGAGCAGGCCGGTTAGCCCACGTTTAAATTAATTCCTCATCTATCTTTAAGTGGGATTAACACACTTTTAAAATTAGTATGTCATCTGACATATCTCAATTATTTATCAAGATGAGATATTGTTTCCTTTGTTCTTCTGACCTAAGATGTGGTGAGTAAACAACAAATTTCTGACCTAATTTCCGATGGAACCTGTCTCAGGGAACAAAATACTTTGGGAAGAAAACGATGAAGTCTAGATGTGGGTAAACCAACTCTCTCCTCTGGAGATGGAAGACAGTCGCATTTGGCAGGGAACGCTCAGTCGACTGATAGACCAGGCAATTGACAAAGCAGGAAAAGTGCATCTGGTGCATTATTAAGTATCAAGATGATGAACATAGGTCATAATGAAGCTTGTACTTAACAGCTCATTGACTTGAGTAATAATAACAAGGACTTTATAAAAGCACCCTCCTAACTTTTTTCTCATTGTCCTCGCAAAGAAATTTAACAATGTCTGTGTTGTCATTATCAGGAAAAGTCAGCCTTCTCCTTCATTAAAGTCTTCCTTGTAGTCTTCACATTAAAATTTTTATGTTTTCCATTTTTAAAAATTATTTCACTTGCTCTTTAGAGACAAATCACTGTATAAATCCCCACATACAAATAAATAAGTCAACCTATTACATGTTGTAAGACAGTTACTTCATTTATCTATCTCTGTACATAAGAGGCAAACAAATTATTAGAGAAATTTCAGATGAATGCTATATTTTGATGGATGGAAACACTAAAAGGAATTATGTAATAGAAATAACATACACAGTATTCTGTAAAATCTGTATTATATCATCATATATCTTTGCATGAAGATTGAGTGATTGTATGTCTCACCTGTCAGATGAAAGAAGAGAGTGGAAGGTACTAACCAATAATTAGAAATAATATTTTACAAGACTAGTATGTCCTAATTTATTAAAAGAGAGGGTAAGATTTGAGTTAAGGTTAAATAATAAGGAATTAGAATTCCATATTCAATGGAAATAAAGTGTGTAAGTCTGATTAAATAAGAAACCAATATACATTAGAAAAAAATAGCTGACAGAGCTATGGCTCATAGCTAATGAGCCATATTAGAGGGACTAATATGGCAATTAGTCCCTGACCAAATGGACAATAAAAAATTGGGTTCTGTGTGTAAATTTCACATGATTTTTCAAGGAAAAGTTTTTTTTAAGATTTATTTATTTATTCATGAGAGACAGAGAGAGAGAGAGAGAGAGAAGCAGAGACACAGGCAGAGGAAGAAGTAGGCTCCATGCAGGGGACCTGACGTGGAACTCCATCCCGGGTCTCCAGGATCATGCCCTGGGCAGAAGGCAGGCGCTAAGTGCCTAAGCTTACAGTGATTGAATGAAACACTCACATCATCTACAAAGGAAGTAGGAAAGGCTGCTGCTCTGGAAAAACAGGTAGAAGAAATAAATGAGCAGTTTAGAAAAGAGAAAGAGGAAGCTGAGGCTCAAATGCGACAAGCATCCAAGAATGCAGAGAAATCAACTGGTGGAAGTGGAAATGGCAGTAAAAACTGGTCAGAAGATGATTTGCAATTACTAATTAAAGCTGTGAACCTCTTCCCTGCGGGAACAAATTCAAGATGGGAAGTTATCGCTAATGATATGAATATACACTCTTCTTCTGGAGTCAAGAGAACTGCCAAAGATGTTATTGGCAAAGCAAAGAGTCTTCAAAAATTGATCCTCATCAAAAAGATGACATAAACAAAAAGGCTTTTGATAAATTTAAAAAAGAGCATGGAGTGGTGCCTCAAGCTGACAATGCAACACCTTCAGAACGATGTGAAGGCCCGTGCACAGATTTCACCCCTTGGACAACGGAAGAACAGAAGCTTTTGGAACAGGATTTAAAAACGTACCCAGTAAACACACCTGAAAGATGGGAAAAAATAGCAGAAGCAGTGCCTGGCAGAACAAAGAAGGACTGCATGAAGCGATATAAGGAACTTGTCGAGATGGTAAAAGCAAAAAGAGCTGCTCAAGAGCAAGTGCTGAATGCAAGTAGAGCCAAGAAATGACTTATGACAATCTTTGTTGTGTGGGAATTTTTATAATAAAATTGAAAATATTGTACAAAAAAAACCCACCCAGGGATCCCCCAGGAAAATGTTTTTAAAAGATTTTATTTACTTATTTGACACAGAGACAGAGCACAAATTGGTGGAGTGGTAAGCAGAGGGAGAGGGAGAAATAGGTTACCCACTGAGCAGAGAGCCTGATGGGCTCCATCCCACGGTCTTGGGCTCATGACCTGAGCCAAAGGCAGATGCTTAACCAACTGAGCCACCCAGGGAAAAGTTTTAGATCTATACCACAAATCAAGCGTTGGACAGCAGACACATCAGAGTTGTGGACCTCACATTTCTGAACAATTTAGTAAGCCCACAAATCCATAGTTATTAATATTGTTATTTTTTGCCATTATCATTGTTATTGTTTAGTTGAAATTCCATTATAACTGCACCTTCTGTAGTCAAGTAATTTATTTGTCTGGAACAATGCCAGTCTAGTGAAGCATGTGATGCACATTAAGATCTACTTCTCTGATTATCCCTAGTCCTCATACAGTGAGAGCAGGTGTTGGGAAGAGTAGCAGTTTTACTCGCTCTAGAGTCTCTATCTTCACCAAGATTCAAGAGAGCTGTTAAGAGAAATGCATTTGTTTAGACAGAGAGGGAAAACTTTTCTCTATCATTTCTATTTCTAACTTCTTTTTATTAAAAAAAAAAAAAAACTCCACCATTGTAGTAAAATTTTACTGATAGGTAAAAGAAGCCCCAGAAGATCCTCACAAATCTGAAATGGGGCCTTTTCATTTAAGTATAATGGACTTGGATGAAGATATGAATGCGAAGGGTGAAGCTTGAATATTCTTCTGTCTCACAAAGTTTATATCTGCTATCCACAGCGTGTTCTTGTCTATGTATATGATACAGGTTAAGAGCAAGGACTTTGGAAAAAGGTCTGTGTTTGAGTAAAAGCCCAGGGCCAGATGGCTTCACAGGCAAATTCTATCAAACATTTAAAGAGTTAATACCTGTTCTTCTCAAACTGTTCCAAAAAAAGAGAGGAAGAAAAGCTTCCAAGTTCATTTTATGAGGCCAGTATTACCCTACTACCAAAACCAGATGAAGACACTACCAAAAAGAAAAAAAGAAAGAAAGAAGAAAGAAAGAAAGAAAGGAAGAAAGAAAGAAAGAAAGAAAGAAAGAAAGAAAGAAAGAAAGAAAGAAAGAAAGAAAGGGGAAAAAAAAAGAAAGAGAGCTACAGGCCACTCATTGTTTCTGATGAATAAAGATGCAAAAATCCTTAACAAAATATTAGCAAACAGAATCCAACAGTACATTAAAAAATCATTCACCATAATCAAGTAAGATATTATTCCTGGGATGATGGTGGTTTAATAGTCACATATCAATCAATATCATACATCACATCAATAAAAGAAAGGATGAAACCCATGTAATAATTTCAGTAGAGGGCAGCCTGGGTGGCTCAGCAGTTTAGCGCTGCCTTCAGCCCAGGGCATGATCCTGGAGACCTGGGGTCGAGTCCCATGTCAGGCTCCTTGCATAGAGCCTGCTTCTTCCTCTGCCTGTGCCTCTGCCTCTATCTGTGTGTGTGTGTGTGTGTGTGTGTGTCTCATGAATAAATAAATAAATAATCTTAAAAAAATAATAATAGGGCAGCCCAGGTGGCTCAGCGGTTCAGCTCGCCTTCAGTCTAGGGTGTGGTCCTGAACCCTGGATCAAGTCCCATGTTGGGCTCCCTGCATGGAGCCCGCTTCTCCCACTGCCTGTCTCTCTGCCTCTCTCTTTCTCTCTGTGTCTCTCATGAATAAATAAATAAAAATATTTAAAAAAATAATAATAATACTAATTTCAGTAGATGTAATGTGTTTGACAGAGTACAACATACACTCATGATGAAAACCCTCAACAAAATAGGTACATAGAGAACATACCTCTTATCTCTCAGAGTTTGCTGATTTCTTTAGTGGATTACTTGGATTCATTTCTCTTTATTTTTTGCATATGTGTTGCCAGTTTTTGATTTGTGGTTACCATCAGGTTTATGTATAACATCTTATGCATAAAGCAGCCTATATTAAGTTGATGGTCCCCTTAAGTTTGAATCCATTCTAAAAGCACTTAATTTTTACTCTCTCCAAAACATTTTATGTGTATGGTGACATACTTTACATCATTTTTATTTCATGAATCCCTTGACTAGTTTTTGTAGACTCACTGTTTTTTGCTTCTTATTTTTCTTACTCCTGCTTATGGTCTTTCTTTTTCACTCAAAGCCTCCCCTCTAACATTCCTTGTAAAGTTGGTTTAGGTGTGATGAATTCCCTTAACTTTGGTTTGGGAAACTATTTCTCTCCTTTTATTCTGAATGATAGCCTTGTTGGTTAGAATATTCTTGGTTGCAGATGTTTTTTTCAGCACTTTATATATATCATGTCACTCCCTTCTGGCCCACAAAATTTTTGCTAAAATCAGCTTATAATGAAACGCTGGGACACCTTCACACTGATGTTTCTAGCAGCAATGTCCACAATAGCCAAACTGTGGAAGAAGCCTCGGTGTCCATCAAAAGATGAATGGATAAAGAAGATGTGGTTTATGTATACAATGGAATATTACTCAGCCATTAGAAATGACAAATACCCACCATTTGCTTCAACGTGGATGGAACTGGAGGGTATTATGCTGAGTGAAGTAAGTCAATTGGAGAAGGACAAACATTATATGTTCTCATTCATTTGGGAATATAAATAATAGAGAAAGGGAATATAAGGGAAGGGAGAAGAAATGTGTGGGAAATATCAGAAAGGGAGACAGAGCATAAAGACTCCTAACTCTGGGAAACGAACTAGGGGTGGTGGAAGGGGTGGAGGGCGGAGGGTGGGGGTGAATGGGTGACAGGCACTGAGGGGGGCACTTGACAGGATGAGCACTGGGTGTTACTCTGTATGCTGGCAAATTGAACACCAATACAAAATACATTTATTATAAAAAAAAGAATTTTAACTATAGGAGAATTTCATTTTGGATAGGCCTTTTACTACATTTTTGTTTGAATACATGGTTTATCTTTATTGCAATAAAGAATAATAACATATTACAAAAAATAAATAAAATCAGCTTATAGTGTTATGGGGTTTCCCTTGTTTGTGACTATTTTCTTTTCTCTTGCTGCCTTTAAAATTCTTTTTCCCACTACTTTTTGCTGTTTTTAATTGCTGTGTGTCTGGTGTGGACCTCCTTGGGTTGATTTTGTTGGGGGCTCTCTGTACCTCTTGAATCTGGATTTCTGTTTCCTTCTTCAGATTTGGGAAGCTTT
The DNA here is from genome assembly GCF_053574225.1 of Canis aureus. Lineage (NCBI taxonomy): Eukaryota > Metazoa > Chordata > Mammalia > Carnivora > Canidae > Canis > Canis aureus. The sequence goes on along the minus strand of NW_027554438.1, from coordinate 223,605 downwards.
CAGCTATTATATCTTCAAATACGTTTTCTACCCCCTCTTCTCTTTCTTCTGGGATTCCTAGTATGCAAATGTTATTATGCTTGATGTTGTTGTTGAGTTCCCTAAATCTATTTTCATTTATTATTTTTTTTCTCCTACTTATTCAGCTCGATTGCTTTCTGTTGCTCTGCCTTCCAGGTCACTGACCTCATTCTTCTGCCTCCTTGAGTTCTGCTTCCTCTCTTCTATCCAGTGTGTTTTTAATTTCAGTTATTGAGTTCTTCATCTCTGACTGGTTCTTTTTTATGTTCTCTATCTCCTTGTTGAGTGTCCCATTGAGGTTTTCCACTCTTTTCTCAAATTTAGTGAGAATCTCTATGACTATTTCTTTAAATTCTCTATCAGGCATATTATCTGCATTTCATTTAGCTCTCTTGTTTTGATACTGTACTGTTCTTTTATTTGGGACATATTCCTCTATCTCCTTATTTTGTCTAATTCTCTATGTCTGATTCTGTGTGCTTGGAATGTCAGTTACATATTCTGCTCTTAACTATAGTGACCTTTTGAAAAAGAGGTCCTGTTGTGCCTTGCAATGCAATGTCCCCTGTTCCCCAGAACTTGATGCTTCTCAAGTGTCTCCTATGTGGGTTGTCTGTGCCCTACTATTGTGTCTCACTCGTGTTTGTCTTTAGTCCAGTAGTCTGCAATGGTTCTCTTTGCCTGTTGTGGCTAGGGCTTGGTCTCTGTGTTGTTAATAGGTCAGTCTGGGGCCCACCTTGGGCTTGAGTTTACTCAGACTAGCAGTTTTCCAGAGCTTCAGTCTCACTGAACTACAGGGCAGGCTCCCTACATTGTGCCCTGTGAAGCTTTGGTTGGTTGGTGGAGCCTATAGTCAGAACAGATGTCTGGCTCCAGCCCACCGCTGGGGCTGCAGTCAAACTGGTATGTGTGGTTTCTTTCCCTCTCCCCAGGGCAGGAGTCATTATGAAGTGGTGCTGGTCCCTGTTAGGGTTGCCTGCACACTGCCACTCTTGTGACACAGCTTTGGATTGACTCCTGCTGAGGGTGTGTTGAAGTGGACATGTCCACAGGAGAATACTGGGGTAAGGCATGAAGTATTAGCAAGCTAAATGGAGAGTACTCATGCTGAATCCTGCAGTTGTCCAGATATACAGGCTGAGGGTTAGAGGAGTGCAGTTGCATTTATCATTTCTTTTGTTCTTGGAGAAGTCTCCTGAAGATCCCTACACCCCCAGCACAAGTTGTGATATCAGGAAATCAATCTCCTCCGTGTGTTTCTTTTTTTTCTTTGTTTTGTAATAATAAATTTATTTTTTATTGGTGTTCAATTTGCCAACATACATAATAACACCCAGTGCTCATCCCATCAATGCCTCCCTCAGTGCCCACCACCCCCTGCACTCCTCCCCTTCCACCACCCCTAGTGCATTTCCCAGAGTTAGGAGTCTTCCATGTTCTGTCTCCCTTTCTGATATTTCCTACCCATTTCTTCTCCCTTCCCCTCTATTCCCTTTCACTATTATTTATATTCCCCAAATGAATGAGACCATATAATGTTTGTCCTTGCTGTGTTTCAAACTGCTGCTCCATGGGATGCCTGGGTGGTTCAGTGGTTGAGCATCTGCATTTGACTCAGGGAGTGATCCCAGAGTCCTGGATCGGGGCCCACATGGGGTTCCCCGCAGGGAGCCTGCTTCTCCTTCTGCCTATGTCTCTGCCTCTCTATGTGTGGCTCTCATGAATAAATAAATTAAATCTTAAAAAACTAAAAGCTGCTGCTTTTGTGCTATATTTTGAGTCCATTTCTTGAGGCATTATTAGAGTTCCTGGTACAGTCCTTTTCATGAGGCTGTGAAACTGCCCTACCTTATTATAAAAAACAGTGTTTGGCCTCTGCCTCATGTCAGAGCTTTTGGGCAATCAGGAAAGGAAATCAGTATTACCTGTTGAGGATAAGGATGAACTACTATGGTTAATTATATCAGTAACCAACAGCATCAGAATGGAAGAAAGTTAAACCCTATTTTTGGATATGATATACAAATGTTATATAAGGATTATATCAGTTTTTCTTTAGGGTAGTAACATGTTGTGTGTGATATATGAGTACTTTTCTATAAAGTATATGATCTCAGAAATATATTTAGATTAATAACATTTTTTACCAGAATTTAACAACCAATAAAGTTGAAACTTGTCTGATTTCTTAATTCTTCTCTCGTAGCTTTTGTGATAGTACTGAGCTAATAATGAAATAGAATACACACACAAAAAAGATTATTACAGTATTATTTCCTACTGTTACTGTTTGTAAGGTAAGAAAAAAAGAAAATGAAATAGTTTAAAAAGCAATGTGTGTGTGTGTATATATAAATATATAAATATAATCTGAAAACCCTAAGTGTCATAAGATATGGAACAACTGGAACTCTCATACACTGTTGCTTGGAATAGAATTTGATAAAAACTACTTTGGAACACTTTTAAAACTTTAATAGAATCATAAATGATTTTTTCATAAATGAAAAAAATACATCTAAACCACAAAAAGCCTTAATATTGTACTTAAGAACCTTTTAATAATTCTCAAAACCATTACTCTAGGATCACCTGAAATTTTCTTCACATTTTTCTGAGCTGAAATTTCTTTGTTTGCAACAACAAACATGTACTAAACAATGAGAAATTGTCTAGTGTGCTAGAAAGACACAATTATGAAGAAGACCTGTTTTTTGCCATAAAGGGACTTATAGATAACTTTGGATGACAGACCTGAAATTACTAATAGAGCAGATCATAAAAATACTAGATGGTTTTACAAAGTGATATGATGAAAGATAAACGGAAAGTAAAAAATGGCTTCTGCTCAAAGAGGTAGAGAGAGAAAGTACATAGGGAATACTTGCCAGAGGCGGTAGTATTTAAATCAGGTTCTGCAAGATAAATAGAAGTTTTCCTTGCAAACTTACTTGAGGGGAGAGATAGCATCAAAAAAAGATGAAGCCATAGGAAAGTGTGTGGTATGTTGGAAGGATAATTGTAATAGTCAAAGAAGAATTTCAGGAAGTATAGAGGGACTAAATTTCTCAAGATATACATTACAAAAAGAAGTAAAACAGCTATTGTGACTTCCCAGTACAAATTCCTGAAAATCTGGCTAATATATCATGTCACTGCCTAAAATCTTAGAGTTATATATATATATATAACTAATATCACAAGAATATTGAATATTTTAAGAAACTCCTGTTCTTTTAATTCAAAAGATTTAGGTCATTTTAATGAGAACATAAATTTGGTGAAGGTAAAATGAAATCTGAAATGCTATGTATGTGCATGTTTTATATGCCCCATTACATTGAGAAATTGACTGAATAAGAGTGTTTTTCTTCACTGATATTTTTTTAGAGGCAGTTAACCCTACCTGTTGGCTCTTGAAACAAGTAGATGAGTTTTTTATAGTGAAAAAAAATGTACTAAGACATACAGAAGCCTAATATATTAATGACCAGTTTAATGTCCTTAAAAGTTTTAAAATTTCAGTTTTAAAGTTGGATTCTTTCATATATATGTAACAGACACCCACTTATGATTGCTTAAGCCCCAAGAGGGAATTTACAATAAGGGGACTCTGGTATGTTGGTATGTTGAGAATCTAAGGAGATTTGAACAATCCAGCCTCAGGTTTTTACCACTAAAAACCAAGTTAAAGAGAAGAGTTCTGTGGTTTCTCAGGTCCAGTTGATTCTCCATAAGCCAAATGGCTACAGCCACTGGGGGCCTGTTTCACACTCAGCACACACAACTGAAACTATAACATTTCAGGAATGATTCTTCCTCCAGATAGATATTCTGAAGGATTAAACATTTTGTTCTGTACACAGGCCAATAAGTCTGGGGGTCTTACATGCTCTATCTCCCTAAACTTACACATTGTCTTTATTGTAGCACTTGTCTATAAAGCAAAAGTATGCAAAAATAGCACAGGCTGAGTTCAAACACTTTCTTTATGTTTTGTTTGGACAAATGTCTAACATGCGGTTTATCAGAAACAAAATGTGGAAGCTTCCAGGGAGCTGCAGTTAGTGGCTATAAAAAGATTAGGGCAAGCATTGTATTAAATGTTAACTCTTAGCCAGCTAAAGAAGAGAGTGGCAAATGAGAAGAACATTCCAGACTGATTCTACAGAGGATATGTGAAAGTTGCCTCTGGAGAAATCACAAAATCCCTGTTTGAATTTTAAAGATTTATTTATTTATTTATGATAGAGAGAGAGAGAGGCAGAGACACAGGCAGAGGGAGAAGCAGGCTCCATGCAGGGAGCCCGATGTGGGACTTGATCCCAGGTCTTCAGGACCACAACCTGGGCCAAAGCCGGCGCTAAACCGCTGAGCCACCCGGGCTGCCCACATGTACTCTTTTCTAATTAATACTTTCCCTAAGTAAATTTAAGGCTTTTATCTAAAATTTTATTTATGATGGAACTATGTAACTATTGCAAATCAGAAACCAGAACTAATTGCCTTAAGTAAGTTGTAGAAGATTTATACACTGCAAACAAAGTCTGGGTTTATATTTTTCCCTGCCCTTAAGTGAAATAAGGAGACAGAGAGAGAGAAGAGAGTAGCAATTACTGCGGGAGCAATAAATACAAACTGGCACCAGGTTGAGACTTTATCCTTGATGTAATAAAGTTAATTACAAAGAAGTTTTAAAGGGAATAATTTTTTTATGGTCTGATGCAGTTGTTACTTAATGCCACTTTGTTTAGTACCCATAATCATCTTGTTTATAGCCATGGCCTACTTTGGGAACATTTCTTGTAACATGGTCCCCAAACAGAACACACAGCACACCTAAATTCCGAATTGTTTGATTTTTCAGAAGTTACTTAATTCCTTTAAGCCTTGATTCCTCATTGTGAAAAAGGGCTAATATATTTACATTTCAAGATCACTTTGAGAATTACATGAGGTAATGTCCACAATGTGTCTAGTCCTGTGCCTGGAGTTTATTAAAATACATGAATACCTTGGGGCACCCAGGTGGGCTAAGTGTCAATTGGTTAAGTGTCCTACTCTTGATTTTGGCTCAGGTCATGATCTCAGGTTCATGAGATGGAGCCCCATATTGGCTCCATGATGAGCGTGGATTTTCTCTCTCCCTCTCTCTCCCCATCCCCTCCCCCACCCATGCATAAGCTTTCTCTCTCTCTCTAAAACAACAAAAACAAAACAAAACTATGTGCCAAGCACACCTCTTTGGGGCTCAGGCTCTAGAAGAACACGTGACAGAAAATGGCTCTGCTTTCATGGAACTTACAGTCTGTTGAGATAAAAATCAACCATAAACTCAACAAAAGAGCAAGTCATTCCAGGCAATATTGATAAAAGCTCTATAGTAAATAAAATGAAGCACCATGAAAGAAAGTGACTGGTGTTTATAGAATGCTAATTTTCTTCCTGATTTTCAACTGTATGTGATTGGTATTCCATATATGGAGAAAGAGATAAAGGCTATTGAGAATATGCTTGTCCAATGAGATAAGCAAATGGCAAAAGATAGAGAATGAGTAAGAACTGCAGTTTAAAACATAAATACGTGGCCCAAATTTTAAATCTGTACTGCTCTAAGATGTGCCTTCTTAAATGATGTTCTTTTTTATTAAATTACTTTCTATAGAACATATGATCCTCTCAGAAACAGAGAACATTTCATTGTTCATTGTCATGGAAAGGAAATACAGTTGGGGCTTTATCACTTACTTTTGTTGTGGTTGTGCTTAAAGAAAAAAAAAAAAAACAACATAACCAACTTCAGAACTTACTGTATTATGTGTGATGAGTTTGATTTTAGTAAAACTAAGAACATTTTTGTCACATAATTCAGGCCCCTAACTACACTGAAGTCTACAAATGCTGAGTTGGGCTGGGCTCGGAAGTCAGCGTGCTGATGAGGACAGAATGGGAATAATTAGGATTTGTTTCTAAAACAAAGGATGGATTTATATAGAGAGAACCAGTTCTGAGATTTCTGAGACCTATTATCTGTCCCAAGAATAATAAATGAAGTCATTTGAGGCACTGCAGATTAACTTTAGAGGGCCAGGAAAAAAGTTTCCTGTTTTCCAATCCCTTTATCTCTTTGCCACTCTAGTCATTTGCAGTGATTTTGAATCCTGTTGCTCTTACTGGACTCTGTTTAACATCCTTCCAATGTCTAAATGGCTTAATTACTGGAATTAAGATTTTGAAGAATCAATTAAGAGTATCTTGTTGGAGACAGGATACCCTATTAGGAAGTACTGAGAAGGCAGCTACTCTGCTCCCACCAACCTTCATCTCAGTCCTGCTTTTCCCTCTCAAATAACAATAAGTCTTTTGATCTCTGTGAAGGAAGCAAACATCAAGCTGATCCTCAGAATGAATCTCCTCCTTCCTCTACTCCTTCAAAGATCTAGTTAAGGTGAGTTGTACTTATTTTTTTAAATGTTTTCCAATGCAATTACCAGACACAAAAGAAAATTACTTCCTTTATTATCATAACACAAAACACCATTTCTTTTTTCTTCTAGTTTTTTTATGTTACATTTTAAGTCAATGAGAGTCATGTAAATTTAACTTTTTTCTCTGACAGTTCACAGTAAGAGACTTCCATGGTAATGCCACAAATAGTTGCTTTTTTTTCTTCTGTAAGAACTCTTACCTCTAACACAAGTCATTCGGGGCTGTTGGTTCATAATTTACTTTGGAAACATAATGATTTTTATTTCCCAGAACAACAATTGAGAATGTTTAACAGACTAAATGATGTAGTGGATAAAGCTGTGATCTACTTCTGACCCAGTATTTACTATTTGTTTTCAGCAAGTGAAATCTGAATTCTGAATCCCCAGTTTCATATCTGTAGAACAATATTTGTCCATGGTGCTATTTGGAGGGAGAATCAAATGTGGAAATACATATGTGCTGTTTTTAAGCTGCCAAGGCTGCTACGATTAAGTTTTATTATTACCACGGTGCTAGAAGAAAAACATGAAAGGGTTCATAAAGCAAAGCAATAGTTAATCTCATGTTTTGGTGCTTACTTTATGCAGCTACTTGCATTCATTTGAATGCTTTCAAATGTCATTTCGAGAGTTTGAAATGCCCTTGAATGCTGTATCAGTTCTGCTCTAAAAAAATCCAGGAGATGACTACTGAGATTCCAAATACAGAATGAAAGAGCACCTCAGATCCACCCTTACTTAGCCACACTCCATCAGTCTTGACATATGTATCAGGATACAGGCTTAAAGACTTCATGAAAATTTACCTTGAGCAATAATGACACAAATGATACACCATCCATGATGTGAAGTCAGTGGCAAATGTATATTAACATTTTGAGATCAGCCTGCCTCATCCATTTGCTTTTTTCACTCATTGTCTCTTCCACCAAACCTACCATGCAGGAAAACCTCTGATACACAAAGCTGTTGGGAATTTGGTCTTTGTGGCTGTGTCATCTAGAGAGCTCTTTGAACTCCTGATTAGTTCAGAGATTTTAGGTCTGTAGCAGATTGGAGACCCTTACAAGGCTGAATTCATATTGCATTTTATCTGGTGGAGTAAGGTGAAACGAAGTGGAGCTGAGTGAGGAAAAGAGGTAGAAAACATAGCCTAATAGATAATGACACACCGTGATGGCTAATTTTATATGTTATCGTGGTTATGCTATGGTGCCCAATAGTTTGGTCAAGAACTAGTGTAGATGTTACTGTGAATATATGTTTTAGATGTGAATAACATTTAAATTAGTAGGCTTTGAGTAAAGCAGATTACATTCTGTAGTATGGGTGGGCATTATCCAAACAGTTGAAGGCCTTAAGAGCAAAGACCAGTTTCCTATAGAAGAAGGAATTCAGCCTCAAGACTGTGCCATAGAAACCTTGCCTGAATTTCTCATTTGCCTGTGCAATTTGGGCTCAAGACTATCGCATCAATTCTTACCTGAATTTCTAGCCTGCAAGCTTGCCCTATAGATTTGAGACTTGCCAGACTCCACAATTGTGTGAGCCCATTTACTCTTTTGAAATAAAGATTTTATTGATTGATTGATTGATTGATTGAGAGCATGCAGGAGAAGGGGCAGAGGGAGAAGATAACAAGTTTCTAGATAAAAGTTGTGGTTGTTTTTCCCTCCAAATTCTAATCTTCTCTTAAGGATAATACTTTCTTCTTAAATTATAGCCATTTACAGATTTTCTTAAAATCCATTCATGTGCTTTGGAACGAAATCTAAAATTTGCTGTCTGCAAAGAACTATTAACGCTATAAAATTTGTGTTCATTCTGGGAGGCCTGAGGCACCATTTTTTAAAGGAAAATGTTAGAAAGGAACTAACATTTAGGAGATTGGCACAGAGTTGTTTGAAAGATTAAGAGGAGTGATGACTATCGATGTAGTCTGCATGTTTGCACACAAACCAATCAAGAATAAGCTGACCCAATTATCTAGACATAACTGTGCCAGTCTCTTTGGGTGCATAAGCCTGTGTTCTCCTAAGAGAGACAAAGCTAAAACATACTACACATTTATACCAATATTTTTGGGTTCACAAAACTTTTTGCTCAGACCCAAAAATAAAATAATAAAGCAAAAAGTATAAAAAAAAGAGTTGAGCTGCTTGTTCAAGGCTGTGGAGTGACCAGAGCAAGGCTCCACTGGTTTGCTTAAATTTCCCACTGCTCTAGCCCTGCTCTGTTACGTGCCATGGAGAACCATCTGAGAACCATTCAGAAGTCACATTTTCTATTTCCTCATATTCTAGAACCCGTGGATTACATATGTGTTATCCATAAAAAGCATTTGATGGGTAAACAGAGAATTGCTGAAAAAGATATAGATATATACACAGACAAAAGAGTAAAATTGAAATTTCAATTTCAGAAAATGTAAAATTAAAAAATGAAACGTGCCTTAAAGACTACATGTCACAAAAATCACAGGAAAATGATTATAAGGCTACAGAAATTCACAAGAGAAAATGCCAACATGGCTGATCAAATCAAGACAGACTTTGTTGGGAAGCTGACTCTATAGGTCGGACATGGATGGGAAGAAGACAAGAAGGGAACTGTCTAGGGGTAGCAAGAGCATGAGCACAAGTGCTAGAGCAGAAATGACAAACTGAGAAATTAGGAAACTTGAGAATTTTCCACATCTTTGAGTCCTGACTTCTTTTTGCTTAATACCTTCTTCAACTCATTTCTCTCTTCTTGCATTTTAGTATAAGGAGTCAGGAGGAAACAAGCTCCTTTAAAACTTTCCTGAGCAATCTACTCAGATAAATATCCGATTTTATTGTTTCCAAGTTCAAACTTCCACAAAATACTGGAACACTCGTTAAGACAAGTTTTTGCCATTTCATGACAAGGTTCTCCTTTTTTATGGTTTCCAATAACACGTTCCTTATTTCCATCTGAGATCTCACAGAAAAATCTTCAACATCCATATTTCGAACAATCTGTTTCTGATTAGTTATGTATTCTCTAAGAAGATAGAGTCTATCTCTGAAGCTCTTGCTTTTATTTCTGAACTCTTACCAGAATCGCCTTCAACATCTATTATTTCTACCAATAGTTCCTTCACAGCAATGTGGGCTTTTCCCAGTGTGGCCCTCCAAACTTCTACAGCCTTCCCCCTTACCCAGTTATAAAGCTGCTTTGGCATTTTTAGGCATTTGTCACAGTAAGACCTACTTCTTGGTACCAAAATCAGAGGGGAAAATGAATGAAATGATCTTTTTAAAGATTTTTATTTAATGAAGAGAGAGCACATGAGCGAGAGAGAGCAGGGAAGGAGAGAAGGAGAGAAGGTATCTCAAGCAGACTCCCCACCCAGTGAGGAGCCCCATGTGGGGGCTCCATCTCATGACCTGAGCTGAAATCAAGAATTGTATACTCAACCGACTGAGCTACTCATGTGCCCCTGAAATGATCTTTATTGAAAAAATATAAAATTGTATGAATAGGAAAAAGATCTGATTAGTAATCCCAGAAAACATATAGGTGTGGAAAAAAGAAAAAATATGAAAGTAAAAGAATAGACTCTAGAATGACCAAGGTTAAGGAATTAAACTGGAAAAAAGAACTGAGAATTTTACCCAGGATGCAGTGCAAAGAGGAAAAGTGAAAAGGTTGTTCGTATCGAGTGTTCTTTGAGAATCATTGTTTCATAAAATTTTAATGGATTCTAGTAAGAGATAATAGAGGAATATTGGAAAAAGTGGTCAAAGATATAATAGCTAAGAAATTCTAATGTAAATAAAAATTGACATAGAGGATACAAAAATATGATTATGAATCTAACAAAACTTAGGAAAGAAGAAAAAAGGAACCAGGAGAAATCTTTGATGAAATAAAAATACAAAATATGGTTTGTCAGTATAACTCGAAATACACTCTAATGACAATAAATGTAATAGATTAAATCGGTTTAATAAATATCAGAAATTATCAGTGTGGATATAAAAAAATCAGTTATATGCTGCTTCCAGGGGACACTGCTACACACACAACCTAAAACAGAAAATATAAAAAGGAAAAAAAAAAGAAATAGACTAAGCATATATGAACCAAAAAACCAAAAAGCTAGTGCAACAGTATCTGTCAAAGTCGAGTATGAAGTTGAAGCATTAATGCGAATAAAACAAATAAGCTATAATTTATAATTCATGAAAAGGCTATAGAAATTATAAATTTGTATGTGCCTAATAATATAGACTTAAACCATAAAACACCAAAAGCCAGCAACCACGAAAACTCAGAATTACAAAATAAAAATGAAAAGCTCACAGAAGGGATCCCTGGGGGGCACAGCAGTTTGGCACCTGCCTTTGGCCCAGGGCGCGATCCTGGAGACCTGGGATCAAGTCCCACATCGGGCTCCCGGTGCATGGAGGCTGCTTCTCCCTCTGCCTATGTCTCTGCCTCTCTCTCTCTCTCTGTGTGATTATCACAAATAAATAAAAATTTAAAAAAAAAGCTCACAGAAGCATAATGGCAAAATTTAACACCTCTCTCAGAAACTGCACATTTGGAGAATATATAGAGAATTTGAGTAACACGTATGACATAATTGTGAGTTTCCATATCCCTGCACTCAAAAGAGAATACAACAGAGAATACACATTCTCCTAAAGCATGCATGCAACATTTTAAATATTTATAAAATTAACTGTACACTCTCAGTCACAAAGAGTCATAGTTATTCAAACCATATTATCTGATTACAGTGCAGTTTAATTAGAAATTAACTATTACAGCTAGTAATTAAAATCCTATAGGTGAGAAAATCTGAAAAAAAAAAACAAAAGCTTAAGTAATGACTAGGTTAAAAAAGACTTCACAAGGAAAATCATAAACTGTAATGGTTTTATCAACAAACTAAAATATGAAAAATAAATTTGTGAGGTATAGCTAAAGCAATACTTAGAAGTTATGAATAGTCTTAAATATATTTACTACAATTAGCTAGCATTTAATCCAAGAAGATAGATGAAGAAATCAAGAGTAAGAAAGTTGAAGCAACAGAATTATAAAAACAAAACACAAATTAATAAGCCTAGGAAAAACATTTATGGAGATGATTTAAAAAATCAATTTCTTTGAAAGCTTATAAACTAGGTAAGCCTCTAGAAAGTTTGACTAGATGTGTACACACATAAATGTATCATCATATAATGGAGTACTACTGTTCAGCCACTTGGACTGAGTGAACTAGATCATCAATACAGAGGAATCACAGATAAAATTGCTGAATGCTAAGAATTTCTGTACTTTAGGGACCTCTGGGTGACTCAGCGATTGAGCATCTGCCTGCCTTTGGCTCAGGGTGTGATCCTGGTCTGGGGATCGAGTCCCGCATCTGGCTCCCTGTGAGGAGCCTGTTCCTCCCTCTGTCTGTGTCTCTGCCTCTCTATCGGTCTCTTATGAATAAATACAAAATCTTAAAATTTCTGTCGTTTGTTTACTTATTCATTTAACAGTGTTCTGTATGTTTACATATACAATTCAATGTGTGCATTTGTGTATGCATGGGTATGTGGTAGATATTTATATGATCAAGTTACCTACAACATGTTCTTCAGAAGTATGAAGCACATGGTGAAGTGTAAGCATTTTTAAATCTTCCAAGAATTTAAATTGATGTATGTGTGCTTGGAGTTTCTTTCTTTCCCCTTTCTCCTAATCCTAGTCTTTCCTTGCACAGAGATAATTATTATCCTGAGGATGGTGTTGCTTTGTTTTGTTTATTTTTTTCCCAGCTAGTTTTATACTTTTACATTTTGGAAAACCTCCCATTCTTATAAAGCAGTTTCTCTTTATCCACTTTAAGAAATTACAATTTTCCTTTGGCAGTTTGGTTTTTCTACTTGTCTCTTTTATTTGACAAAGGAATGACTTCATTCTTTAAAAGAGTAAGCCAACTAAATTAATACTGACATTGAGGCCCAAGACTATGAAGAAACCAATTTGCTCGTAGCACCAGTTATGCTATGGGTAAGTAAAACAAAACAAAACTGGAAAATAGTCACCATCCACTATAAATCTTCAGAGTATTTATTGGCCCATTCGACTAGCATAGAAAGAATTACAGAAAAATATAAAAGGCATTGTTCAGTGCTCTCTGAAAAAAAGCTGGTTTCTTGTACTGATATATATTCCATTCACCAAATACTTACATGTTCCTCGTATGAATAAAAACTGAGTGTTATTAGAGAGAGAGAGAGAGAGAGAGAGAGATTCATCATGGTAATTGATCCACCAATTATGAGAATTAGTTTTCTTATACTGGTAGCCTGTGAGTAACTTTCTTTCTGGAATAAAGTAAGATAGTCATTCTAAGTACCTTTATTTTCCTTTTAGACATGTTTAACCTTAACTGTATCACTAAGTGCATATTAACTAATGATTACACACATCTTACTCCCAGGTATGGTAAAGGCCAATGGGGAACACCTAATTGCCTGTCATTCTTTCTAGATTATGCAATTAGATCCTTTACAGTTTATCAGAGTTCTCAGGATCTTTTCTTCAAAATTAAGAAATGAATTGCTGTTCTCAGAGATATTATGCTGGAGTATCCTGAGGGAAAAACTAACATTTATTAACTATTTCCCTGTCAGAAATCTCTTCTATGAGTCACAATTGACAAATTAGTTGTTTCAGCTTTTCTATACCTCCTTGTATTTCTATCTCCTCTTCTTGTCAATTTCTTTCTTTCCTTTTTTTCCAATATCTTCCTTGGTTTAAAAACTCACAGATGCCTTACCCAGCTATGTGTTGTGCCCCTTTTATTCTGGATTGTTGATATTTAAATTTCATACAAACATGCAATTATTCCCAAATACATCACATCAATATCACGTTGTTTGTATAATAAATAAAAATAGTCTATCCAAGAACATGTGACTCAGCCTGTGAAGTCATATCTAAAACAATTACTCAAACCTATGTCTTATTGTCGCCCCCTAAAATTTCATGTGCTGTGTTCAACCTCATGTTTTAAAACTTGCAGTTTCTACCAGTCTCTATAAAATCTCTATACTGTTAGAAAATTGAACATATTAATTCATACTTTTTTTTGAGTAGACATTTAGCCAGGCTTTAAAAGTACTATAAAACTAACACAAGATACAGTTGTTTACCTCAGGAATTTGGATTTTCTGTATAACGTATGAACACATCAGCATAATTCCTGATGGTCAAAGCAGCATGTGAGCCACTGTCTAGTAGGGTTAGGTGCTCATATTTTATAAAGAAAAAATTAAATTGAGATCAGAAAGGCTTTGTGAAATTACTGGGATTGGAGAACCCAAATGCCTAGCCTACGTAGTGTGTGGCAATGCAGAGTCCAAGAAGAGGTGAGAATTCTAGTAGAAAAGTGAGTGTGCTGTGTTCAGGAACCAAGGAAATGTCTGACCCAGCTAAACTAAAGGATCTGCACTGGGAAAGAGTGAAGACAATACTAATTACTAGAGCAGGCTGCATTGGGGAGGATTTTAAAGATGAGATTTTTTTTTGGACAAAAAAGGAAAACACCAAAGATTTATTGAAATCCATTGATGGCTTCTAAGCAGGGAGTGGAATGTTAAACTATGACTTAAGAAATAAATTTAGAGAAATGTTTATTAATGTTCCAAGGAACATTAATTAATGGGGTCACTTCGAAAGGGTCAAATAATGTCAACTAAATGTGGAATAAACTGGCACATTTGACTTCCAAGAGGAAAGCATGAACTTCCCAAACCTATTTGACAAGGGAACCCTTTCTGGGAAAGGGAAAACAATGCATGGATCATATATTCTATATGCACTGATACAAATCTCAGTCTATACACAGGCATGTGTAAGAAATGTACAGTTCTGTAGTACTAAATAGCTCACTTGATGTCTAGTTTGATTCTCTGGTCCTGGGAAATTGGTCTGTACTCCTGTTGCTGAGGCATGTCTTTCAGACCCAGTGGCTTTCTATTTCTTCCATACTATTCTGGGACTGATGGAGATACTTTTACTAACTGATCTGTTCCATGTTGAGGTATAAGAAACTCTGCGTGGATGTAGAGGGCCCCATCTCTCTTAGACATGTCAGCTCACTATTCTGTGAGGAATTTCTGCTTCCTTTTGGTTTCCATCCAGGAATGGTGCAGATATCCCATGTACCTGCCTAGTGGTTTTGGGCTTTTCCCATGAGATTGCCACGTAAATCTTCTACTCTATGTCACAAATCATTTTTGTTTCTTAGAAAGCTAAATCTGTAAAACTCATAAGCAACAAAGAACTCCATTTTCCTCATATTCTCCTCTTGCTTCTATGCCCTGAGGAGGTGATTTAGTTGCCTTGTAAGCAGATTAAGACTGGAAGAAGGATGAGGGAAGGAATACCTGAGGTAAAAAAATGAGTTAGTATTTCAAAGATTCTACCTACCATGCTTGGAATATTCCTTAGGAAATGCTGGTGTGGAGAACTGAGGATGAAAAGCCAGTGAAGGAAAGGATATGTGTGGTACTGGTGCTGCTGTGAGTTTTATGATGTGTTGTCTCAAGAAATATTGCCTCCTCGTCTTGTAAACCACCACTTTGGTGTGGTCCTTTGCACAGTCCTCTCCCACGTTAACTCTTGAAAAGTCCCTCTTGCTTCTGGGAACTCTTCCTCCACCATATGAAAGGAGGAGAAGCTACCTTATTGAAGACATGGGGACCAATTGAGAGACAGCGCCAATAGACAGACACCTAGGTTAGCTCCAGAGGAGCTTCAAGCTAACTGCAAGTGCACAGGTGACCTCAGCTGAGACCAGAACTGCTCAGATGAGCCTCCACTGAAATGTTATGTGAATCATAACCAAAGGAAATGGTTGTCAAGCTTACTGAGTTATGGAATGATTATTATTCATATAAATACATACAACACAACACAATACAAAACTATGTAATATGATAGATATGGTAGGCATTGAAGATAGAGGAAATAATTTGTGGGAAGATTTCCTCAATATGAATATATGGGACCAACGAAAAACCTTTAAATGGAAATAGCTGGATCGTGGAAGGGGTTCATTTTTCACTCATGGGAAGAATAAAGAAAAAGGAAGTGTCAAGTATCATTATGGAGATTCCAGTCTTCAATGACTTAGTAAACTGTAGACATGTAGGTGGATGGACCCATGCCAGATGGGGACTTGGTAGCATTCTGCAGTTGTGCCTTATTGGAAATCACTCTCTCTCTCTCTCACTGGCTTGGATTCAACAGGTGGTTTTTCTGTCACTGATGAAATAAAAAACAAACATTTGTCTTATAACAGCATACTGTCAGACATGACACTAGACTCATCTTAATTCCTAATGATATGGATTACACTAAAGAAAAAATGAAGACATGTCAAAAGTATGGAGGGATTGATGATATGTGTCTCCAGGTTCTGAATCTAAACTCCGTTTAACAAAATTGGGTGCTGCCAGTGAGCTGCGATTACCGAGGCTCCAATAATACTCACGCTAGTCTCAGGGAAACTTCTCCTAGTTCTATTAACTGCTTTTTCGGAAATGTATTTTACATATATTATCTTATTTAATCTGTAGAACATTTCTAAGATTTAGACATTATTTTTATCCACATTTTATGGATGAATGGACTGATATTATATTGTTATTATTATTATTATTATTATTATTATTATTATTATTACTAGTAGTCATAGTAGTATTAGTATTTGGCAAGAAGTCTTCAGGTGGGAAGTGTGTGGTGAAAACAGAGTATATTTCTAATGTAAGGGGCTTTTAACTCCTACAGCAGCTTCCTTAAATTTTGATTTCTTGAAGTGTTTTCCAGTGTGTCAAGTTCTTAATTCGTTATGCCTATGTCAGTTCGTGGGCAATCATAATGAAAGACACCGATCACAGCTTCACATACTCATGTGCAGAAAAAGCTAGAAGTCTCCACCTTTAAAACAGATGTTACCACAAGAACAGATTCACTATCCAAGTTAACTCTGTCCCCAGAATTTAGTTTCTGCTTTAGGATTCTGCATGAGGGATCCCTGGGTGGCGCAGCGGTTTGGCGCCTGCCTTTGGCCCAGGGCGCGATCCTGGAGACCCGGGATCGAATCCCACGTCAGGCTCCCGGTGCATGGAGCCTGCTTCTCCCTCTGCCTGTGTCTCTGCCTCTCTCTCTCTCTCTGTGACTATCATAAATAAATAAAATTAAAAAAAAAAAAAGGATTCTGCATGATTTTATACTGGCTGATTTTTTGAAGATGCCTCTGTGACTGTCATTTAACATATTCTGTTAGGATTCATGGATTCATACTTGGCACAGGATGAGTCTTTTGGCTTAGGTAAGATGTTTTCAGTTGTTAGATTAGGTAGACTCAGTTGAAAGAGACCGGAGACTACTGTGAGTTCAGAAGACAATGGGAAAATGTGAAGATGATTCATGCACACAGAGTCCATTTTGACTGATCTGAACAGGCCTACATAGGTCTCTGGGAAAAAGTGGAATGGACAAAAAGTTGTCCTGCTGTATTGGCCTCATGACTCTGCAGTAGCTAAATCAAATGACACTACCAAAGCTTCTCAGCCACAGCCAGGGGCTGTCTATTGATTTCCCCATTTGGGGTAGGTTTGCATGAGAACACTTGGCCTCTCTGAGGTCCCCCTCCTCAGGAAGGCAATAAAAGACCAGCCTGAGACCTACCAGAATTGGGAAGGGCAAGTTGTCATTACTACAGATATCCGCGAGAGGGAACTCCAAAGCGCTCTCTGGGTTCTGCAGAAGGCTCAGCTGTGCACTTGTTCCAGCAAATACCACCGCAGCACCAAAAGGCTAACCTTCTGAAAAGACTTCTTTTAGTGGTCTTCTGGCCTGAATCTAAGGAAGAAGGGAGGTTAGTGTATTTTCATTCACTTAGCCTTATTTTCACCATTGCCATTATACAGCATGTTCATTGTAGTGGCTAGAGGAGGGAAACGGAGTCATTTGTTGTGTACAACTCTCCACGTTCTGATGTTGGCTAACAGCATCGTTATGGTGTTGAAGAGTTCTTCCTCATATCCTTCAGACTGATCTGAGACTCGATCAGATTGAAGGTCAGTATTTCCTGTGCCATCAGTTACTGTCTTTGCAATGCAACAGGAGACACTGAACCTGTAGATGTTTGTTTTCTATTGGAGTGATCAGTGGGTTCAGGTGTCAGATCTGATTTTAAAGGCTAGAAGGATTTGGTATGCAAATCAAACTGAGTGTGGTAATCCTCTGCTTTCACAGCCAGTCTCCCCTCAGCCTGATTTCCTCTTTGACTTTCTGAGTGCTCAAGTTCTAACATCCAAAGGATCTGCCTCTCAGGACACAATCTGCCTGACCCTACTTCTCTGTTGCTCTGCTCTGGGCCATCTTCCAGGATGACTTTCTGCAGTCAGGGTCCAAGGGAAATAGTCATTACATGCTGGCTATGTGGTGGCTGTGTTCCCTTGTGATACCACACCAACCCACCCAGAGATGATGTTTTCGGTTAAATAGGTTGAACATTTACTGAAAAGAGCCTAAACCACAATGAAGTGTGGAAACACACTTCCTCACACACACACTAAAACATACATGTATATATAAACCTACACACAAGCACAAGGCTTGAAAGGGAACATAGAATAAGGAAAACAAGGTATCCTGAGGTTATGAATGCATTTATTGACCACCAGTTTCCAGAGATGATTTTTAGTTACTCAACATTCCCTACTGAAGCAAGAACTTTCCAAAGAAAAGTTGATCAGCAGTGAGAAGCTGAGTTCAAAGTTTCTACTGCTCAAAAGAACGTTTCCCTTTGAAGATACCTTAACATTGCTTAAATAACTGAATTCTTTAAGAGTCAACAGATGAGCCAAGGTGTCGAAGGATAAACAGATGAGCAACATTTCACCAAATAACCTTAAACACCTGGCCACTACTCTGCACAAGGCAATAAACGTTCCCAGGATGATTAATTAAGGGGGTCACTTCAAAAGGGTGGAATAATGTCAAATATATGTGGAAGAAAACTGGGGCATTTGACTTCCAAAAGGAAAGTAAGAATTTCCGAGACCTATTTAACAAGGGAAACCTTCCTGGGAAAGAGAAAACAATGCATGGATCATATATTCTATATGCACTGATAGCAATCTCCATCTATACACTGGCATAAGTCAGAAATGTACCGTTCTGTAGTTCTAAATAGTTCACTTGATGCCTAGTTTGATTCTCTGTTCCGAGACTGGTAGTGATTTAGGTTTTCTTAATTGCCCCCATGAGTGTGTCTATGTTCTGGAGTCTTCTGGTGCCGGGGAGGCTATAAATTGGTGAAGTGCCACTTATCTGGTTGCTATGTGTCATTGGTGTATACTAATAGCTGCTGAAGTGTCCAAACTGCTCTCTGATCCTGGGAAATTGGTGTGTACTCCTGTTGCTGAGGCATGTCTCTCACACCCAGTGGCTTTCTATTTCTTCCAACTATTCTGGGACTGATGGAGATACTTTTACTAACTGATCTGTTCCATGTTGAGGTATAAGAAACTGCATGGACATAGAGTGCCCCATCTTTCCTGGACATGTCAGCTTGCTATTCTGTGAGGAATTTCTACTTCCTTTTGGTTTCTATCCAGGGAAAGGTGCAGATATCCTATATTCCTACCTTGTGGTTTTGGCTTTTCCCATGAGATTGCCACCTAAATCTTCTACTCTATGCCATGAATCATTTTTGTTTCCTAGAGAGCCAACTCTGTTAAACTCATAAGCAACATGGAGATCCCTTTTCCTCATATTCTCCTCTTGCTTCTATGCCCGAGGAGGTGATTTAGTTGCCTCGTAAGGCAGCTTAAGACAGGAAGAAGGATGAGGGAAGGAATACCCGAGGTAAAAAAAATGAGTTAGTATTTCAAAGATTCTTCCTACCCTACTTGGAATACCCCTTAGGAAATGCTGGCGTACAGAACTAAGAATGAGAAGCCAGTGAAGAAAAGGATATGTGCAGTAGTGGTGCTGCTGTGAGTTTTATGATGTGTGATCTCAAGAAATAATTCCTCCTCATCTTGTAAACCACCACCTTTGGCGTGGTCCTTTGCACAGTCATCTCCCACATTAACTCTTGAAAAGTCCCTCTTGCTTCTGGGAACTCTTCCTCCACCATAAAAAAGGAGGAGAAGCTACCTTATTGAAGACATGGGGACCAATTGAGAGCCAGCGCCAATACACAAACACCTAGGTTAGCTCCAGATGAGCTGCAGGCTAACTGCAAGTGCACAAGTTACCTCAGCTGAGACCAGAACTGCTCCACTGATGTGTTATTTGGATCATAACCAAAGAAATGGTTGTCTAACCTACTAGGTTATGGAATGACTTTATTATCCGTATAAAAGTATACAACACAACACAGTACAATTCAAAAAGCATGTCTTAGGATATGATAGGCATTGAAGAAAGAGGAGATAATTTGTGGGAAGATTTCCTCAATATGAATATATGGGACCAAGGAAAAAAATTTAAATGGAAATAGCTGGGTCTTGGAAGGGGTTCATTTCTCATTCATTGGAAAACAGATAAAGAGGAAGTGTCAAGTGTCATTATGGAGATTCCAGTCTTCAGTGCCTTACTAAACTATAGACATGTAGGTGGATGGACCCATGCCAGATGGGGACTTGGTAGCATTCTGCAGTTGTGCTCTTTTGGAAATCACTATCACTCTCACTGGCTTGGATTCAACAGTTTGCTTTTCTGTCACTGACGACATGAAAAACAAACACTTGTCTTACACCAGCACTAGACTCATCTTAATTCCTGATGACACGGATTATCCAAAAGCTTCCCTCAACACAAAGAGGTATATGTCATAAAACTAAGACATGTCAAAAGTATGGAGGGATTGATGATGTGTGTCTCCAGGTTCTGAATATAAACTCCATTTTACAAAAAATGGGGTGTTGTCAGTGAGCTGTGATTAGCTAGGCTCCAATAATACTCGCAATAGTCTCAGGGGAACTTCTCCTAGTTATATTATTTGCGTTTTAGAAATGTGTTTTACATCCTTTATCTTATTGAATCTTGACAACAGTTCTAAGATTTAGACATTATTTTTATCCACATTTTAGGTATGAATAAAGTGATACCGAGCTAGAGTAATTGGCCAAAGGTTGTATAGCTGATAAATGGGGCACTGGAGTTTGTACTCTGGAGAGATGTTTGACATCAAGTCAAGTCCTTTTCTCTCAATGATGCTGGTTCTTTTCAACTCATTTTAAAGAGCACTGGAATCCTGTGGTGCCTCAAGAGCCAATGATCAAAAAGAGGATGGAGCAGGAATAAAAGTCCCGTGCTCTGGTTTCAACCAGAGCACATTTATATATTATAAGTAGAAATAATTATGCATTACATGCTTAACTACATATATCATATAATATAGATGTGGGATCCATTTAAAATTGTGTTAAAAAAATCCCAAACACTGTATCATACCATGCTATCTCCTAATACTGCCAGAAACGTCTTGAAGTTTCTATGCTTTCTTGGGTCTCCAACAGTGTGAAACCTCCCTTGACCGGCTAGCCAGCCTTCAGAAGAAGGAGCAGCTGGGAAGCATTGCCCTGGGGATGCTCTGGGCTCCAGAACAGGGCTAAGTATCTGCCATGACCCCTGGCAACCTTGCTGTCTGTGTCTCCCTAAAGCCTATTAAACTATTCACAGTACCTGCAGCCTTCTCATTGTTATGACAACTCTTTGAATTCTCTCCCAAGAGAGAAGTGATGTCTTCTCCAAATATCCCGAGGCAATTTTCATACAAAAACTGTATAAGAGAAGCCTGTAATGCAAAAAGAATACAATGGGGTGCTCTTTTTCATATGGAAGAGTTAGAAGTCACATTTTGTTTATAAACCTTGGATCTAAGCAAAAATGTGAAAGAGTTCTATGAAAACTTCAGAGTTGATAAAAATATATAGAAAACCAAGTTCTCTAATAAAATAACAAAGAGTGATACTTTCTGTTGTACTTTGAGTACAGATTTTAAAATACTACTAGTCAGTGGGCAACAGTCCTAATTTGTGGCATTTAATAGCTAATATTGTGATACCAATGGTTATATCTTTAAAACTAGGATAGTTTTCAAAGTAACCTACCTTCTTAAAGTTTACTTATTTTGTAAACTAATGCTTCCAGAAAGTATTTGGTTGTAACTTAGGATAATATCTGATTAAAATGTATAAAGCATAGACAAAATCCTATGAAATCCATTTCTTAAATAGGAAGAATATTTTTTGGAAAGTGGATATTCCTGTGGATTTTTTTAAGTTTTTTTGTTTTGTTTTTGAGTAAAAACTCACAGGGCTGGGGAGAAAACATGTCTGTCTGTCTAACTACAGTCCCTTCTCAGGTCTTGCTTTGCCTAATGCTGGCTCTTGGCATGAGCTTGGGGAAAAGCTGTCATCTTATTAGGCATCTGTGGCTTCATTAGGATGTTCTGGAATATCTCTCTAGTTTCTGTCTGAGGTAGCAGAGGCAAAATAGTAGCCAAGTATTTTTCTAAATGAGCCACAGTTGCAGAGCAAAGCCAATGTGTTTGGAGCCATTGGTGATCATAGTGCCCGAGCCACCTAGGATGTGCCAGTAACGACCACAGGAGCTGGGTCTTGTTACCATTGTGTCATGAGGAAGCCATGGCTTTGCCCAAAGTTACAAGCTCCCCCCTCAAGGATCAGGCTGAGAGTTGAACTTCGGCTTGTCAAACTCCGGAGCCCAGGTCTTTTCTATCATATTATGCCACTCTTCTCTTTCTTTTGTTTAGTCAGTCTAGTATTGAATCTCCTGGATGGGAAAGAAGTATCTCAACTGCTCTATATTTCGCAATTTAACAACACCCCTTCCCATATTCCACCAGAGTAGGATAAAGATCTCTGCTATTCCAAGGAAGGCAATGAAGATGTGCACTTTTCAGAACTGATCCTTCGCAATTACTACTACACATTTCAGACTCAAAGCATGGATTCTAAACCCCAGGGGACACATATGAGAGCTCTCCCTACCTTTCTTATGAAGTTCTCTTCCAATTCCAAGCTGCCAGAATTAGGTGGACAAAGAATGCTTGGGGCTATACACACTGATAAATCATAAGGTGTTATCTGGCTGGGTGAGGATTCTTGCTCAATGCTGTATAACACTCCAAAAAGGTACCGCAAGACAACAACATTCTCATTTGGCAGCTGAGCTAGAAGCCTAAAGTCAGAAAGATGTACTTTTGAATAAGGCAAGTCATTGCACTTAGCAGCTGGAAGTATAGAGATGTAGAGCAGAGAACATCTTTCTAGATCTAGTATACAACCTGCTATAACAGAGTTCCACGCGTGAACGTATACAAAAATGTTTTACTGAATTCAGTTTCTGAGCTAACCCACTCCGGTTGATGTTTGACAAACTGAAGGTTATACCACGGGCTGTTGATGCTCTGGCATCTCTCTTAGGCCACTGACTTTTGTCTACCAGTTTCATATAATCAGAAGGTGTACAATGGCTAAGGAGTCCACATTAATAAGGTCAGGCGAAGAGCAATAATAGCCATAAGGCATGCCTGTATTCTGAAACTGGCCTCCGTGGGTGTGAAGAATTGAAACTATTTGGCATTGAATGTTATTTTAGTGGTCAAAGTGGCAAGAAGGAAGCCAATATTTTCCTAATAGTATATTGGCTGTATTTCTTTCTTTTTTTTTTTTTTTGGCTGTATTTCTGAGCCATGACCAGAGTAGAGTAATTATTGCATCATTACCTCTGGGCTGCATTTATTTTCTCCTCCTCAGTCAATTCGTCAAGAACCTCAAGCCAATTTTCATAGAGGTCAGATGAAAGTAAACTTCCTTCGATATTTTCAAGAAAATCCTTATGTGAATAGAAAAATAAATAAATACATGCAGACACACCCACACAGACGCAGACACAAACACACACACACACACACACACAAATATATATGTATGTATGATACAAGATATATATTGGAAATACCACAGAGAAAACACTTAGTTCAAAACTTCAGTTCAGTCCCTAATTTCTTCATAGATACCCAAACTGTGACCCACACGGAGTTCACCTCATACTCTCCATTGACTTGCACGTGCAAAAACAGGTTCTGGATTTTCTCCAACAAAAACAAAAGCATCAAAGCAGAGCCTACGCTTCAGTGGAAAGGAAGACAAAGCTCCCTTCTATCATATGGCACTTACTCTTTTGTGTGCTTTTTGGCAAACTACTACAAAAGCTACTTTCATCATTGCTTCATTCTTCCTTTCCTTAACTCTACAAAAGTAGATGGTCTAATGGCAAACTCATGATGTTCCTGAGGATGTATTCATTTCTAGTGTAGACCGATACTCCACAGAGTTTGACATGATAATATTCAGGCCAAGGTTGCAGAGTCTGATTCTCCACAAAGATTAGTCAACTTTAGGTAGGGAAGGCTTCAGAAATGTCTAAGAACTCTGCACACGTGGTCACCATATTCCTAGGCTGTGCCTATAACACAGAATAGGAAAAGACCCTACTAAACCTTTCTAGAAACATCAATTGCAGGTGTGCACCTTCAAGAGGGCAACACTTATCATGTTATTCGAGTACCTAATGGATGATCATTCTTTTCCCTGTGTCTTGATGCCTATATATATATATTTACTGGTGTGTTTTACTCTAGCCCAGTGTAGTAGTGGTCAGGGACTATTGCTATTTATCATATAGTTGAACAGTAATGGGGGACAAGGAAAGACAACTTGTGACAAGGAAGGACCAAATATGACCTTGGTTCTAAGAGTGCCATAATCACTGCCTTAATATAGTTTTGTTCAGAGCAAGTGCCAAGGTAGATGGATTAAATTCTTTATTCTAGTTGTCACTTCTTTATCCATTACCATTTTAGCAATAGAATGGGATATCTGTGATGTAGCTGTATAATTTCCAAATTAATCTAGTTCTTGAGTCGATCTATTGTATTTTCAGAATTCCAAACTACTTTTGTCCATTGCACCTACTCCTAAAGTTAGATTTATCAAAAGAGGCATGTAGCTAGAGCTGGTTACTGTGTCGTTATAACCTTGGATGGTGGGCTAGACATCACAAATATTAACAAAAGGATACCTAGGATCAGGTGAAAGGAGACACAAATGGCAAAATCCTTCCTCCATGACTTATAAAAGGCACTAAGTAACAGGAGACAATGATGGTTAAGAATGATTGGTCGCCTCACTGAGCCTTTTTGTATTCCTCATAAAGTAAACATTTGCTTACTATTGTGAACTTCTAGATCTATTCTCAAATTTTTCATGTGATTTTTCTTTTCGAAACTGCCTTCATTAGGAGCATGGTGAGGAAGTTATCAGAAACAGGATGTTTTCTTTGGTAAACATTATGTATGTGTCAATGTATATTTTGAAATTTCTTATTATTATAGTAGTCACATTAGTATTAGTCTTTTGCATGGAGTCCTCAGGTGGGAGGTGTGTGGTGAAAACAGAAAGTATTTCTAATGTAAGGGGCTTTTACCTTCTACAGTAGCTTCCTTAAATTTTGATTTCATGAAGTGTTTTCCAGTTTGACAAGTTCTTAATCAGTTATGCCTATGTTGGTTCTTGGGCAATCGTAATGAAAGACACCATCACAATTGAGTAACTCATGTGTGGATAAAGCTAGAACTTTCCCAACTTTAAAACAGATGCTACCAGAAGAACAGATTCACTGTCCAAGTTCACTCTGTCCCCAGAATTTAGTTTCTTTTTTAGGATTCTGCATGATTTTATACTGGCTGATTTTCTGAAGATGCCTTCCATGAGTGGTCATTTTTGATTGATAAAGGAAAGCACATAATGTAGGAAAAAAAGAAGAGTATATGGCATTTCATATCCCAAGCCCAGAGCAAAAGCTTGCTTCCTTTTTGAAAGAGCTAGGCTATCGGATGGTATACAGTTTTAGAGCTGCAAGAAGTAAAGTCAATTTAGATTCTTTAGTCAATGTCTCTCTATAGTTTTACCCAAAATCCACCTTACAGTCATACACTGAAACTTTGTAATCACTTATTTAAATCAGATTTTTTTCATTGAATTTACCCTTTTAAATCAAACTTCCATGTTTCAAGGCCTTGTGGAATCCTCGCCTGTCTCCTACTTTACCAGTCTTGGCTCCTTATTCCCTTACATAGATGCTCTTCCCCATATATGGAAATCTTTTTCCATACTCATTTCCCATTTGTTGATTCCTCTTTAAGTAATTGTATCCTTCATTCCTACTATCTCTATTTCCCTTCCTCTTTAAAAGAAAAGCTCAAATACTCTCTTATTCTCTGATTACATTCCCGTCATGAGTCTTTCAACCATCCTTCGCTCTATCTTCATGTCCTCTCCCTACAGTGTAGAAAGATATAACGGCTGGAGTCAGATGGATCAAGGGTTCAGAAACGTACTATGCTTCTGATATATTGTGTGACCTGGGGCACATGCTAACTGACTGAAAATTTTCTAATCCATTTATAATGTGTGGAGGATGATAGTTCTACCTACCCCCTAAAATTGCTGTGATGCAAGGACTGGGGGAGCAGCTAGCATGTAACTAACGTGGTTAATTTCTTCACACCTAGGATAAGATTCCCAAATCTAGTGCAGGGTTGCAGAGGTACTGGGTACTCAGTAAATTTCCACACTGACAATTCAGTACACCGATTTGAGATAACACAGGCCAAACGCTGTGGCTGTCATTTAACATGCTCTTTTAGAATTAGCAGATTCAGATATGCCTCAGGATGAGTCTTTATGCTTAGGTAAGATGTTCTCAGTTGTTAGATTAAGTAGACTCAGTTGAAGAGACCTGAGACTACTGTGAGTTCAGGAAGACAACAGCAGAATGTGAAGATGATTCATGCACACAGAGTCCATTTTGACTGATCTGAACAGGCCTACATGGGTCTCTGTGGAAACAAGTGGGATGGACAAAACGTTGTTCAGTGTATTGGCCTCATGACTCTGCAGTAGGTAAATCAAATGACACTACCAAGTTTCTCACCCAAAGCCAGATGCTGTCTAAAGATTTCTCCATTTGGGGGTAGGTTTGCATGAGGACACTTGGCCTCTCCGAGGTCCCTCTCCTCAGGAAGGCAATAAAAGACCAAACTGAGACCTACCAGTATTGGGAAGGGGAAGTTGTCCTTATGAAAGATATCCGTGAGGGAAACTCCAAAGAGCTGTTCTGGTTTTTCAGACAGTGCAGCTGTGCACTGGTTGTTCTGCCAAGTGCCAGCACAGTGGCCAAAGGACGAGTTTGTGAAAGCACTGCTTTCCTTGGTGTTCTGGTCAGAATCTAAGGAAGAAGGGAGATTAGTGTGTTTTAATTCACGTAGACTTATTTTCACCATTGCCATTATACAGTATGTTAATTGTAGAGGCTAGAAGAGGGAAAATGAGTCATTTGTTGTGTAGAACTCTCCATGTTCTGATGTTGGCTAAAAGCATCCTCATGGCATTGATGAGTTCTTGCCAATAACTTTCATACTGACGGTTAAACCTAGGGACTTGATCAGACTCAAAGTGATTATTTCCTCTGCCATCAGTTACTGCCGTTACACTGATCTGGAGGCACTGAAACTGTAGATGTTTGTTTTCTACTGGTGTGAACAGTGGGTTCAGGTATCAGATCTGATTTTATTTTTTTTATTTTTTTCTGATTTTAACAGCTATAAGTTTTGGGTATGCAAGTCAAGCTGAGTATGTTAATCCTGTGCTTTCACAGCGAGGCTCCCCTCAGCCTCAGATTCTCTCCTTGGGTTTCTGAGTGCTCAAGTTTCTACCATCCAAAGGAATTGCCTCTCAGGACACAATCTGCCTGACCCCTACTTCTCTGGTTCCACTGCTCTGGGCCATCTTCAAGGATGACTTTCTGCAGTCAGGGTCCTTGGGAAGTAGTCATTACATGCTGGCTATGTGGTGTCTGTGTTCTCTTGTCAACCCCACCAACCCACCCAGAGATGATGTTTTTGGTTAAATATGTTTAACATTTACTGAAAAGAGCCTAAACCACAATGAAGTGTGGAAACACACTTCCTCACACACACACTCAAACATACATGTGTATATACACCTACATAAAAGTACAAGGCTTGAAAGAAAACATAGAAAATGCAAAACAATAAGAGGTTAGGAGTGCATTGATAGACCACCAGTTTCCAGAGATGATTTTTAATTACTCAACATTCCCTATTGAAGGAAGAACTTTCCAAAGAAAAGGAGATCAGCAGCGAGAAGCTGAGTTCAAATTTCTACTGCTCAGCTGTGAATATTTCCCTTTGAAGATATCTTAACATTGCTTAAATAACCGATTGCTTTAAGAGTCAACAGAGGAGACAAGCTGTCGAAGGATAAAAAGATGAGGAACATTTCACCAAATAACCTTAAACACTGGGCAATTTGGCTTTTTTGGGATATAGTACGTCCATCAGCACCTCCACTCATGTGGGGCCAGCACTGCACCAGAAGCATCCTGGTTCTGCCACTTAGGAAGCTCAGCATTTTAAAGCTTTGGTTTGCTCAACTGTAACATAAATGATGCTGCCTACACCAAGTTAAACTAAATATATAAGATACTACTCGGCACAAGGCAATAAATGTTCCCAGGATCATTAATGAATGGGGTCGCTTCAAAAGGTCAAATAATGTCAAATAAATCTGGGAAAAACTGGTGGATTTGACTTCCAAAAGGAAAATATATTTCCCAAGCCTATTTGACGAGAGAACCCTTTCTGGGAAAGGGAAAACAATGCATGGATCATATATTCTATATGCACTGATAGCAATCTCCGTCTATACACTGGCATAAGTCAGAAATGTACAGTTCTGTAGTTCTAAATAGCTCACTTGTTGTCCAGTTTGATTCTCTGTTCCGAGACTGGTAGAGATTTAGGTTTTCTTAATTGCCCCCATGAGTGTGTCTGTTCTGGAGTGTTCTGGTGCCAGACAGGTTGTAAAATGGTAAAGTGCACTTATCTGATTGCTCTGTGTCATTGATGTATATAAATAGCCGCTGCAGTGTCCAGACTGCTCTCTGGTCCTGGGAAATTGGCCTGTACTCCTATTGCTGAGGCATGTCTTTCACACCCAGTGGCTTTCTTTTTCTTCCATACTCTTCTGGGACTGATGGAGATACATGTTCCATGTTGAAGTATAAGAAACTCTGCATGGACATAGAGGGCCCCATTGTTCTTAGACATGTCAGCTCACTGTTCTGTGAGGAATTTCTGCTTCCATTTGGTTTCCATGCAGGAAATGGTGCAGATATCCCATGTACCTACCTAGTGGTTTTGGGCTTTTTCCCCTTGAGATTGCCACCTAAATCTTCTACTCTATGCCATGAATCATTTCTGTTTCCTAGAAAGCTAAGTCTTTAAGACTCATAAGCATCAAAGAGCACCGTTTTCCTCATATTCTCCTCTTGCTTCTATTCCCTGAGGAGGTGAGTTGTCTCTTAAGGCAGCTTAAGACAGGAAGAAGGATGAGGGAAGGAATATCTCAGGTAAAATAAATGAGTTAGTATTTCAAAGATTCTTCCTACCCTACTTGGAATACCCCTTAGGAAATGCTGGTGTACAGAACTGAGGAGGAAAAGCCAGTGAAGGAAAGGATATGCGTGTACTGGTGCTGCTGTGAGTTTTATGATGTGTGGTCTTAAGAAATAATGCCTCCTCATCTTGTAAACCACCACCTTTGGCGTGGTCCTTTGCACAGTCCTCTCCCACATTAACTCTTGAAAAGTCCCTCTTGCTTCTGAGAACTCTTCCTCCACCATATTAAATGAGGAGAAGCTACCTTATTGAAGACATGGGGACCAATTGAAAGCCAGCGCCAATACACAAATACCTAGGTTTGACATCAAGTCAAGTCCTTTTCTCTCAATGATGCTGGTTCTTTTCAACTCATTTTAAAGAGCACCGGAATCCTGTGGTGCCTCAAGAGCCATTGATCAAAAAGAGGATGGAGTAGGAATAAAACCCCCCTGCTCTGGTTTCAACCAGAGCACATTTATATATTATAAGTAGAAATTAATAATTATGCATTATATGCTTAACAACATATATAATATAGATGTGAGATCCATTTAAAATTGTGTTAAAAAAAATCCCCAAACACTGTATCATACCATGCTATTTCCTAATACTGCCAGAAACGTCTTGAAGTTTCTATGCTTTCTTGGGTTTCCAACAGTGTGAAACCTCCCTGACCTGCTAGCCAGCCTTCAGAAGAAGGAGCAGCTGGGAATCATTGCCCTGGGGATGCTCTGGGCTCCAGAACAGGGCTAAGTATCTGCCATGACCCCTGGCAACCTTGCTGTCTGTGTCTCCCTAAAGCCTATTAAACTATTCACAGTACCTGCAGCCTTCTCATTGTTATGACAACTCTTTGAATTCACTCCCAAGAGAGAAGTGATGTCTTCTCCAAATATCTTGAGGCAATTTTCAATCAAAAACTGTATAAGAGAAGCCTGTAATGCAAAAAGAACACAATGGGGTGCTCTTTTTTATATGGAAGAGTTATAAGTCACATTTTGTTTATAGACCTTGGATCTAACAAAAAATGTGAAAGACTTCTATGAACAATTCAGAGTTGATAATAATATATAGAAACCCAAGTTCTCTAATAAAATAACTAGTGTGATACTTTCTGTTGTACTTTGGGTACAGATTTTAAAATTCTACTAGTCAGTGGGCTAAAGTCCTAATTTGTCGCCTAATTTCATACCTAACATTGTGATAGCAATGGTTACATCTTTAAAACTAGAATGGTTTTCAAAGCAACCTACCTTCTTAACTTTACTTATTGTGTAAAATTTTACTTCCAGAAAATATTGGGTTGTAACTTAGGATAATATCTGATTAAAATGTGTAAAGCATAGACAAAATCCTATGAAATCCGTTTCTTAAAGAGGGAAGAATGTTTTTTGGAAAGAGGATATTCCTGTGGATTTTTTTTGATGTTTTGTTTTGTTTTTGAGTAAAAATCACAGGTCTGGAGAGAAAACATGTCGGTCTGTCTAACCGCAGTCCCTTCTCATGTCTTGCTTTGCCTAATGCTGGCTCTCGGCATGAGCTTGGGGAAAAGCTGTCATCTTATTAGGCATCTGTGGCTTTATTAGGATGTTCTGGAATATCTAACTAGTTTCTGTCTGATGTAGCAGAGGCAAAAGAGTAGCCAAGTATTATTCTAAATGAGCCACAACTTGCAGAGCAAGGCCAATGTGTTTGGAGCCATGGGCGCTCATAGTGACTGAATCACCTAGGATGTGTCAGTAATGACCACAGGAGCTGGGTCTTGTTACCATTGTGTCATGAGGAAGCCATGGCTTTGCCCAAAGTTACAAGCTCCCCCCTCAAGGATCAGGCTGAGAGTTGAACCTCGGCTTGTCAAACTCCGGAGCCCAGGTCTTTTCTATCATATTATGCCACTCTTTTCTTTCTTTTGTTTAGTCAGTCTAGTATTGAATCTCCTGGATGGGAAAGAAGTATCTCAACTGCTCTATATTTCGCAATTTAACAACACCCCTTCCCATATTCCACCAGAGTAGGATAAAGATCTCTGCTATTCCAAGGAAGGCAATGAAGATGTGCACTTTTCAGAACTGATCCTTCGCAATTACTACTACACATTTCAGACTCAAAGCATGGATTCTAAACCCCAGGGGACACATATGAGAGATCTCTCTACCTTTTTAATGAAGTTGTCTTCCAATTCCAAGTTGCAGGAATTAGGTGGACAAAGAATACTTGGGGCTATACACACTGATAAATCATAAGCTGTCATCTGATTGGATGAGGATTGTTGCTCAATGTTGTATAACACACCGAAAATGTATCGCAAGAGAACAACATTCGCTTTTGGCAGCTGTGTTAGAAGCCTAAAGTCAGAAAGATGCACTTTTGAATAAGGCAAGTCATTGCACTTAGCAGTTGGAAGTATAGAGACGGAAAGCAGAGAACATCTTACTAGATCTAGTATACAACCTGCTGTAGCAGAGTTCCAGGCATGAACGTACACAAAAATGTTTTACCAAATTCAATTTCTGAGCTAACCCTCTCTGGTTAAATGTTTGACAAACTTAAGGTTATACCATGGCCTTTGATGCTCTGGCATCTCTCTTAAGCCACTGACTTCTCTACCAGTTTCATATATTCAGAAGTTGTACAATGACTAAGGAGTCTACTTAATAAGGTCAGGAGAAGAGCAATAATAGCCATAAGGCATGCCTGTATTCTGAAACTGGCCTCCGTGGGTGAGAAGAATTGAAATCATTTGGCATTGTATGTTCTCATTCATTTGAGGAATATAAATAATAGTGAAAGGGAATATAAGGGAAGGGAGAAGAAATGTGTGGGAAATATCAGAAAGGGAGACAGAACATAAAGACTCCTAACTCTGGGAAATGAACTAGGGGTGACGGAAGGGGAGGAGGGCAGGGGCTAGGGGTGAATAAGTGATGGGCACTGAGGGGGGCACTTGACGGAATGAGCACTGGGTGTTACTCTGTATGTTGGTAAATTGAACACCAATAACAAATAAATTTATTATTAAAAAAAAAGAAACCATTTGGAATTGAATGTTATTTTAATGGTCAAAGTGGCAAGAAGGAAACCAATATTTTGTAATGGTATATTGGCTGTATTTCTGAGCCATGACCAGAGTAGAGTAATTATTGCATCATTACCTCTGGGCAGCATTTATTTTTTCCTTCTGAGTCACTTCGTCAAGAACACCAAGCCATTTTTCATAGAGGTCCGATGAAAGTAAACTTCCTTCGATATTTTCAAGAAAATCCTTATGTGGATAAAAAAAAAAATACACACAAATATACACAGAAACACACACACACATATATATGCATATATAATACAAAATATATATTGGAAATATCACAGAGAAAACACTTAGTTGAAAACTTCAGTTGAGTTTCTACTTCCTTCATAGATACCCAAACTGTGACCCACATGGGGGTCAGCTTGACTCTCCATTGACTTGTACATGCAAAAGCAGGTTGTGGATATTCTCTGACAAAAATGAAAGCATCAAAGCAGAGCATAGCCTTCAGTGGAAAGGAAGACAAAGCTCCCTTCCATCATATGGCACTTACTCTTTTGTGTGCTTTTATGCAAACTACTACAAAAGCTACTCTCATAATTGCATCATTCTTCCTTTCCTGAACTATACAAAAGTAGAGAGTCTAATGGCAAACTCATGATGGTCCTGAGGATGTATTCATTTCTAGTGTAGACCGATTCTCCAGAGAGTTTGACATGATACTATTCAGGCCAAGGTTGCAGAGCCTGATTCTCCACAATGATTAGTCAGTCAACTTTAGGTAGGGAAAACTTCAGAAATGCCTAAGAACTCTATGCACACGTGGTCACCATCTTCCTAGTCTGTGCCTATAACACGGAAATAGAAAAGACCCTACTAAGTCTTGCTAGAAACATCAATTGTATGTGTGCACCTTCAAGAGGGAAACACTTATCATGGTATTCAAGTACCTAATGGATGATCATTCTTTTCCTTGTGTCTTGATGCCTATATATATATTTACTGGTGTGTTTTACTCTAGCCCAGCGTAGTAGTGGTCAGAGACTATTGCTATCTTTCATGTAGTTAAACAGTAATGGGGGACAAGCAAAGACCAAATGTGACAAGGAAGGACCACATATGACCTTGGTTCTAAGAGTGTCATCATTACTGCCTTGACATAGTTTTGTTGAGAGCTGTTAGCAAGTGCCAAGGTAGATGGATTAAATTCTCTATTCTAGTTCTCACATCTTTCTCCATTACCATTTTAGCAATAGAATGGGACATCTGTGATGTAGCTGTATAATTTCCAAATTTATCTATTTCTTGAGTCGATCTACTGAATTTTCAGAATACCAAAGTACTTTTGTCTGTTGCACCTACTCCAAAAGATAGATTTA
Source organism: Canis aureus (assembly GCF_053574225.1). Taxonomy (NCBI): domain Eukaryota; kingdom Metazoa; phylum Chordata; class Mammalia; order Carnivora; family Canidae; genus Canis; species Canis aureus. The sequence continues at coordinate 190,080 of NW_027554438.1, read as the reverse complement.
TCGAAAGAGGCATGTAGCTAGAGGTGGTTACCATGTCGTTATAACCTTGGATGGTGGGATAGACATCTCAAATATTAACTAAAGGATGCCTAGGATGTGGTGAAAGGAGACACAAATGGCAAAATCCTTCCTCCATGACTTATAAAAGGCACTAAGAAACAGGAGACAATGAGACAATGATGGTTAAGAATGATTGGTTGCCTCACTGAGTCTTTTTTAGATTCCTCATAAAGTAAACATGTGCTTACTATTGTGAACTTCTATACCTATCTTCAAATGTTACATATGAGTTTTCTTTTGGAAACTGCCTTCATTAGGAGTGTGGTGAGGAAGTCATCAAAAGCAGATGTTTGCTTTGGTAAACATTATGTAGGTGTCAGTGTATATTTTGAAATTTCTTATTATTACTAGTAGTCATATTAGTATTAGTATTTTGCATGGAGTCTTCAGGTGGGTGGTGTGTGGTGAAAACAGAAAGTATTTCTAATGTATGGGGCTTTTAACTCCTACAGTAGATTCCTTAAATTTTGAATTCATGAAGTGTTTTCCAGTTTGAGAAGTTCTTAATCAATTTTGCCCATGTCGCTCCTTGGGCAATCATAATGAAAGACACCAATCACAGCTTGACTTACTCATGTGTGGATAAAGCTAGAACTTTCCCCACCTTAAAAACAAATGCTACCACAAGAACAGATTTGCTGTAATGCCTCACTCTGTCTCCAGAATTCAGTTTCTTCTTTAGGATTCCGCATGACTTTATACTACCTGGTTTTCTGAATATGCCTTCTGTGAGTGGTCCTTTCTCATTGATAAAGGAAAGCATATCCTGTAAGAAAAAAAGAAGAGTATATGGCATTTCATATCCCAAGCCCAGAGTAAAAGCTTGCTACCTTTTTGAAAGAGCTAGGCTATGTGATGGTATATGGTTTTAGAGCTGGAAGGAGTAAAGTCGATTTAGATTCTTTAGTCAATGTCTCCCTATAGTTTCTACCCAAAATCCACCTTAGAGTCATACACTGAAACATTGTAATCACTTATTTTAATCAGATTTTTTTCATTGAATTTACCCTTTTAAATCAAACTTTCGTGTTTCAAGGCCTTTGTGGAACCTCGCCTGTCTCCTAATTTACCAGTCTTGTTTCCCTATTCCCTTACATAGATACTCTTCCCCAAGTATGGAAATCTTTTTGCCATACTCATTTCCCATTTGTTGATTCCTCTTTAAGTGATTGTATCCTCCATTCCTACTATCTCTATTTCCCTTCCTCTTTAAAAAAAAAAAAAAAAGCTCAAATGCTCTCTTCTTATTATCTGATTACATTTCCTTCATGAGTCTTTCACTGTCTTTTGCTCTATCTTCATGTTCTCTCCCTGCAGTGTAGAAAGATAATAAGGGCTGGAGTCTGATAGACCAAGGGATCGGAAACCTATTATTATGCTTCTGATCTATTGTGTGACCTGGGGCAAATTCGAACTGTACTGAAAGCTTCAAATTCATTTGTAAAGTGTGGAGGATGATAGTTCCAGCTTCCCCTAAAATTGCTGTGATGCAAGGACTGGGGAAGTAGCAAGCATGTAACTAACGTGGTTAATTTCTTCACACCTAGGATAACATTCCCAAATCCAGTGCAGGGTTGCAGAGGTACTGGGTACTCAGCAAATTTCCACACTGACAATTCAGTACACTGATTTGAGATAACACAGGCCAAACTCTGTGGCTGTCATTTAACGTGCTCTTTTAGAATTAGCAGATTCATATATGCCTCAGGATGAGTCTTTATGCTTAGGTAAGATATTTTCAGTTGTTAGATTAAGTAGACTCAGTTGAAGGAGACCTGAGACTACTGTGAGTTCAGGAAGACAATAGCAGAATGTGAAGATGATTCATGCACACAGAGTCCATTTTGACTGATCTGAACAAGGCCTACATGGGTCTCTGTGGAAACAAGTGGAATGGACAAAACGTTCTGTTGTATTGGCCAAATGACTCTGCAGTAGGTAAATCAAATGACACTAGCAAAGCTTCTCAGCCAAAGCGAGGGACTGTCTAATGATTTCTCCACTTGAGGGTTGGTTTGCATGAGAACACTTGGCCTCTCCAAGGTCCCTCTCCTCAGGAAGGCAATAAAAGACCTAACTGAGACCTACCAGTATTGGTAAGGGCATGATGTCCTTATCAAAGATATCCGTGAGGGAAACCCCAAAGAGCTGTCCTGGTTTTGCAGACAGTACAGCTGTGCACTGGTTGTACTGGGAAGTGCCAATGCGCTGGCAAAAGGCCGAGTCTCTAAAAGAAGTGATTTTCAAGGTGTTCTGGACTGAATCTAAGGAAGAAGGGAGATTAGTATGTTTTAATTCACTTAGCCTTATTTTCAACATTACCATTATACAGTGTGTTCATTGCAGGGCTAGAAGAGGGAAACTGAGTCATTTGTTGTGTAGAACTCTCTATGTTCTGATGTTGGCTAACAGCATCCTCATGGCATTGTTGAGTTCTTGCAAATACCTTCAGACTGATGGTTAAACCTTGGGACTTGATCAGATTGAAAGTCAGTATTTCCTGTGCCATCAGTTACTGTCTTTGCAATGCAACAGGAGGCACTGAACCTGTAGATGTTTGTTTTCTACTGGAGTGAACAGTGGGTTCAGCTGTCAGATCTGATTTTAAAAGCTAGAAGGATTTGGTATCCAAATCAGGCTGAGTTTGGAAATCCTCTGCTTTCACATCCAGTCTGAGACCAGAACTGCACAGATGAGTCTCCACTGAAGTGTTATGTGAATCATAACCAAAGAATTGGTTGTGTAAACTACTGAGTTATGGAATGATTTTTATTATCCATATAAAAGTATACAACACAGTACAATACAATTCAAAAGGTATGTCATAGGATATGATAGGCATTGAAGATAGAGGAGATAATTTGTGGGAAGATTTCCTCAATATGAATATATGGGACCAAGGAAAAAGCTTTAAATGGAAATAGCTGGGTCTTGGATGGGGTTCATTTCTCATTCATTGGAAAAAGAGATAAAGAGGAAGTGTCAAGGGTCATTATGGAGATTCCAGTCTTCAGTGACTTACTAAACTATAGACATGTAGGTGGATGGACCCATGCCAGATGGGGACTTGGTAGCATTCTGCAGTTGTGCTCTTTTGGAAATCACTATCACTCTCACTGGCTTGGATTCAACAGTTTGTTTTTCTGTCAGTGATGACACAAAAAACAAACACTTGTCTTACACCAGCACTGACTCATCTTAATTCCTGATGACACGGATTGTCCAAAAGCTTCCCTCAACACAATGAGGTATATGTCGTAAAACTAAGACATGTCAAAAGTATGGAGGGATTGATGATGTGTGTCTCCAGGTTCTGAATCTAAACTCCGTTTTACAAAAAATGGGGTGTTGCCAGTGAGCTGTGATTAGCTAGGCTCAAATAATACTCGCACTAGTCTCAGGGGAACTTCTCCAATTCTAATATTTGCTTTTTAGAAATGTTTTTCATCCCTTATCTTATTGAATCTTGACAACATTCTAAGATTTAGACATTACTTTTATCCAGCATTTTAGGCATGAATAGAGTGATACCAAGCTAGTAATTGGCCAAAGGTTGTATATCTGATAAATGGGGGCACTGGAGTTTGTACTCTGGAGAGATGATTGACATCAAGTCAAGTCCTTTTCTCTCAATGATGCTGGTTCCTTTCAACTCATTTTAAAGAGCACTGGAATCCTGTGGTGCCTCAAGAGCCACTGATCAAAAAGAGGATGGAGCAGGAATAAAAGTCCCATGCTCTGGTTTCAACCAGAGCAAATTTATATAAGTAGAAATTAATAATTATGCATTATATGTTTAACTACATATATCATATAATATAGATGTGGGATCCATTTAAAATTGTGTTAAAAAAAATTCCAAAACACTGTATCATACCATGCTATCTCCTAATACTGCCAGAAACATCTGGAAGTTTCTATGCTTTCTTGGGTCTCCAACAGTGTGAAACCTCCCTTGACCTGCTAGCCAGCCTTCAGAAGAAGGAGCAGCTGGGAATCATTGCCCTGGGGATGCTCTGGGCTCCAGAACAGGGCTAAGTATCTGCCATGACCCTTGGGAACCTTGCTGTCCATGTCTCCCTAAGCCTACTAAACTATTCACAGTACCTGCAGCCTTCTCATTGTTATGACAACTCTTTGAATTCTCTCCCAAGAGAGAAGTGATGTCTTCTCCAAATATCTTGAGGCAATTTTCAATCAAAAACTGTACAAGAGAAGCCTGTAATGCAAAAAGAACACAATGGGGTGCTCTTTTTCATATGGAAGAGTTATAAGTCACATTTTGTTTATAGACCTTGGATCTAACCAAAAATGTGAAAGACTTCTATGAAAAATTCAGAGTTGATAAAAAGGGATCCCTGGGTGGCGCAGCGGTTTGGCGCCTGCCTTTGGCCCAGGGCGCGATCCTGGAGACCCGGGATTGAATCCCACATCGGGCTCCCAGTGCATGGAGCCTGCTTCTCCCTCTGCCTGAGTCTCTGCCTCTCTCTCTCTCTCTCTCTCTCTGTGACTATCATAAATAAATAAAAATTAAAAAAAAATCAGAGTTGATAAAAATATATAGAAACCCAAGTTCTCTAATAAAATAAGAAAGAGTAATACTTTTTGTTGTACTTTGGGTACAGATTTTAAAATATTACTAGTCAGTGGACTAAAGTCCTAATTTGTTGCCTAATTTAATACCTAACATTGTGATACCAAAGGTTACATCTTTAAAACTAGGATAGTTTTCAAAGTAATGTACCTTCTAAAAGTTTATGTATTTTGTAAAGTATTGCTTCCAGAAAATATTGGATTGTAACTTAGTATCATAACTGATTAAAATGTAAAAAGCATAGACAAAGTCCTATGAAATCCATTTCTTAAATAGGGAAGAATAGTTTTTGGAAAGTGGATATTCTTGTGGATTTTTTTTGATGTTTTCTTTTCTTTTCTTATCTTTTTTGAGTAAAAACTCACAGGGCTGGGGGAAAACATGTCTGTCTGTCTAACCACAGTCCCTTCTCATGTCTTGCTTTGCTTAATGCTGGCTCTCGGCATGAGCTTGGGGAAAAGCTGTCATCTTATTAGGCATCTGTGGCTTCATTAGGATGTTCTGGAATATCTCTCTAGTTTCTGTCTGATGTAACAGAGGCAAAAGAGTAGCCAAGTATTTTTCTAAATGAGCCACAACTTGCAGAGCAAAGCCAATGTGTTTGGAGCCATGGGTGCTCATAGTGCCCGAGCCACCTAGGATGTGCCAGTAACGACCACAGGAGCTGGGTCTTGTTACCATTGTGTCATGAGGAAACCATGGCTTTGCCCAAGGTTACAAGCTCCCCCCTCCAGGATCAGGCTGAGAGTTGAACCTTGGCTTGTCAAACTCCGGAGCCCAGGTCTTTTCTATCATATTATATCACTCTTCTCTCTCTTTTGTTTAGTCAGTCTAGTATTGAATCTCCTGGATGGGAAAGAAGCGACTCAACTGCTCTGCGTTTCCCACTTTAACAACACCCCTTCCTATATTCCACCAGAGAAGGATAGCAAACTCTGCCATTCCAAGAAAGCCTATGAAGATGTGCACTTTTCAGAACTGATCCTTCGCAATTACTACTACACATTTTAGACTCAAAGCATGGATTCTAAACCCCAGGGGACACATATGAGAGATCTCTCTACCTTTTTAATGAAGTTGTCTTCCAATTCCAAGCTGCAGGTATTAGGTGGACAAAGAATACTTGGAGCTATACACACTGATAAATCATAAGCTGTCATCTGATTGGATGAGGATTGTTGCTCAATGTTGTATAACACACCGAAAAGGTATCGCAAGAGAACAACATTCGCTTTTGGCAGCTGTGTTAGAAGCCTAAAGTCAGAAAGATGCACTTTTGAATAAGGCAAGTCATTGCACTTAGCAGTTGGAAGTATAGAGACGGAGAGCAGAGAACATCTTTCTAGATCTAGTATACAACCTGCTGTAGCAGAGTTCCAGGCATGAACGTACACAAAAATGTTTTACCAAATTCAATTTCTGAGCTAACCCTCTCTGGTTAAATGTTCGACAAACTTTAGGTTATGCCACTGGCTGTTGATGCACTGGCATCTCTCAGGCCACTGACTTGTCTACCAGTTTCATATATTCCGAAGTTGTACAGTGACTAAGGAGTCAATGTTAATAAGGTCAGGAGAAGTACAATAATAGCCATAAGGCATGCTTGTATTCTGAAACTGGCCTCCATTGGTGAGAAGAATCGAAATTATTTGGCATTGAATGTTATTTTAGTGGTCAAAGTGGCAAGAAGGAAGCCAATATTTTCCTAATAGTATATTGGCTGTATTTCTGAGCCATGACCAGAGTAGAGTAATTATTGCATCATTACCTCTGGGCTGCATTTATTTTTTCCTTCTCAGTCACTTCGTTAAGAACACCAAGCCATTTTTCATAGAGTTTGGATGAAAGTAAACTTCCTTCGATATTTTCAAGAAAATCCTTATGTGGATAAAAGAAAAATACACACAGACACACTCACATATGCAATATAGATATTGGAAATATTACAGAGAAAACAGTTGCAAACTTCAGTTCAGTCTCTACTTATGTCATAGATACCCAAACTGTGACCCACATGGAACTCTGCTCTGATTCTCTATTGACTTGCACATGAAAAGCAGGTGTGTGGATTTTCTCCAACAAAAATGAAAGTATCTAAGCAGAGCCTAGGCTTCAGTGTAAATGAGGACAAAGCTCCCTTCTATCATATGGCACTTTTGTGTGCTTTTCTGCAAACTACTACAAAAGCTACTCTCATAATCGTTTCATTCTTCCTTTCCTGTACTGTACAAAACTAGAGAGTCTAATGGCAAACTCATGATGGTCCTGAGGATGTATTCATTTCTAGTGTAGGCCAATTCTCCAGATAGTTTGACATGATACTATTCAGGCCAAGGTTGCAGAGTCTGATTCTCCACAAAGATTAGTCAACTTTAGGTAGGGAAAGCTTCAGAAATGCCTAAGAACTCTATGCACACGTGGTCACCATCTTCCTAGTCTGTGCCTATAACACGGAAATAGAAAGGATCCTACTAAGTCTTGCTAGAACATCAATTGTATGTGTGCACCTTCAAGAGGGCAACACTTATCATGCTATTTGAGTACCTAATGTATCATCATTCTTTCCCCTGTCTCTTGATGCCTATATATATATTTACTGGTGTGTTTTACTGTAGTCCAATGTAGTAGTGGTCAGGGACTATTGGTATCTTTCATATAGTTGAACAGAAATGGGGGACAAGCTCTGCCTATGTCTCTGCCTCTCTCTTTCTCTCTGTGACTATCATAAATAATAATAAAAAAATTAAAAAAAAAAGAAATGGGGGACAAGAAAAGACCAAATGTGACAAGGAAGGACCAAATATGACCTTGATTCTAAGAGTGTCATCATTACTGCCTTAACTTAGTTTTGTTGATAACTGTTAGCAAGTGCCAAGGTAGATGGATTAAATTCTCTATTCTAGTTCTCACATCTTTCTCCATTACGGTTTTAGCAATAGAACAGGATATCTGTGATGTAGCTGTATAATTTCCAAATTAATCTAGTTCTTGAATCGATCTCTTGACTTTCCAGAATTCCAAACTACTTTTGTCTGTTGCACCTACTCCAAAAGTTCGATTTATCCAAACTGGCATGTAGCAAGAGCTGGTTAACATGTCATTATAACCTTGGATGGTGGGCTAGACATCACAAATATTAACTAAAGGATGCCGAGGATGTGGTGAAAGGAGACACAAATGGCAAAATCCTTCCTTCATGAGTTATAAAGTAAAAGACATCAAGAAACAGGAGACAGTGAGGGTTAAGAATGATTGGTCACCTCACTGAGCCTTTTTGTATTCCTCATAAAGTAAACATTTGCTTACTATTGTGAAATTCCCTACCTATTCTCAAATTTTTCATATGATTTTTCTTTTGGAAACTGCCTTCATTAGGAGCGTGGTGAGGATGTCATCAAAAGCACTGGGGGTTATTCTGTATGTTAGTAAATTGAACACCAATAAAAAATAAATTAAAAAAAAAGCAGATGTTTGCTTTGGTAAATATTATGTATGTGTCAGTGTATACTTTGAAATTTATTATTATTACTAGTAGTCATATTAGTATTAGTATTTTGCATGGAGTCCTCAGGTAGGCTGTTCGTGGTGATAACAGAAAGTATTTCTAATGTATGGGGCTTTTAACTCCTACAGTAGCTTCCTTAAATTTGATTTCATGAAGTGTTTTCCAGTTTGACAAGTTCTTAATTAGTTATGCCTATGTTGGTTCCTGGGCAATCGTAATGAAAGACACCAATCACAGCTTCAGTTACCCATGTGTGGTAAACCTAGAACTTTCCCCACCTTTAAAACACATGCTACCACATGAACAGATTTGCTATAACAGTTAACTCTGTCCCCAGAATTTAGATTCTCTTTTAGGTTTCTGCATGAATTTATACAGGCTGATTTTCTGAAGATGCCTTCCAGGAGTGGTCCTTTCCGATTGATCATGGAAAGCATATCCTGTAGGAAAAAAAGAAGAGTATATGGCATTTCATATCCCAAGCCCAGAGCAAAAGCTTGCTTCCTTTTTGAAAGAGCTAGGCTATCGGATGGTTTACGGTTTTAGAGCTGGAAGACTAAAGTCAATTTAGATTCTTTAGTCAATGTCTCTCTATAGTTTTACCCAAAATCCACCTTACATACACTGAAACTTTGTAATCACTTATTTAAATCAGATTTTTTCATTGAATTTACCCTTTTAAATCAAACTTCTGTGTTTCTAGGCCTTTGTGGAATCCTCGCCTGTCTCCTACTTTACCAGTTTTGGCTCTTTATTCTCTTACATAGATGCCCTTCCCCATGTTTTCAAATCTTTTTGCCATACTCATTTCCCATTTGTTGATTCCTCTTTAAGTGATTGTATCCTCCATTCCTACTATCTCTATTTCCCTTCCTCTTTAAAAAAAAAAAAAAAAAAAAAACCTCAAATGCTCTCTTCTTATTATCTGATTACATTTCTTTCATGAGTCTTTCACTGTCTTTTGCTCTATCTTCATGTTCTCTCCCTGCAGTGTAGAAAGATAATAAGGGCTGGAGTCTGATAGACCAAGGGATCGGAAACCTATTATCATTCTGATCATTTGTGTGACCTGGGGCACATGTGAACTATATTGAAAGCTAATTCATTTGTAAAGTGTGGAGGATAATAGTTCCAGCTACCCCCTAAAATGGCTGTGATGCAAGGACTGGGGTAGTAGCAAGCATGTAACTAACATGGTAAATTTTTTCACACCTAGGATAAGATTCCCAAATCTAGTGCAGGGTTGCAGAGGTACTGGGTACTCAGTAAATTTCCACACTGACAATTCAGTACACTGATTTGAGATAACACAGGCCAAACGCTGTGGCTGTCATTTAACATGCTCTTTTAGAATTAGCAGATTCATATATGCCTCAGGATGAGTCTTTATGCTTAGGTAAGATATTTTCAGTTGTTAGATTAAGTAGACTCAGTTGAAGGAGACCTGAGACTACTGTGAGTTCAGGAAGACAATAGCAGAATGTGAAGATGATTCATGCACACAGAGTCCATTTTGACTGATCTGAACAAGGCCTACATGGGTCTCTGTGGAAACAAGTGGAATGGACAAAACGTCGTTCTGTTGTATTGGCCAAATGACTCTGCAGTAGGTAAATCAAATGACACTAGCAAAGCTTCTCAGCCAAAGCCAGGGTCTGTCTAATGATTTCTCCATTTAAGGGTTGGTTTGCATGAGAACACTTGGCCTCTCCGAGGTCCCTCTCCTCAGGAAGGTAATAAAAGACCAAACTGAGACCTACCAGTATTGGGAAGGGCAAGTTGTCCTTATCACAGATATCTGTGAGGGAAACCCCAAAGAGTTGTCGTGGTTTTGCAGATGGTGCAACTCTGCAGTGGTTTTTCTGGCAAGTGCCAGCGCGCCACCAAAAGGCCCAGTCTCTGAAAACAGTGCTTTTCATGGTCTTCTGGCCTGAATCTAAGGAAGAAGGGAGATTAGTGTATTTTAATTCACTTAGCATTATTTTCACCATTGCCATTATACAGTGTGTTCATTGTAGTGGCTAGAAGAGGGAAACTGAGTCATTTATTTGTAGAACTCTCCTCGTTCTGATGTTGGCTAACAGCATCCTCATGGTGTTGATAAGTTCTTACCCATATCCTTCAGACTGATGGTTAAACTTTGGGACTTGATCAGATTGAAGGTCAGTATTTCCTGTGCCATCAGTTACTGCCGGTTACACTGCATCAGGAGGCACTGAACCTGTAGATGTGTTTTCTACTGGAGTGATCAGTGGGTTCAGGTGTCAGATCTGATTTTAAAAGCTAGAAGGATTTGGTATGCAAATCAGGCTGAGTGTGGTAATCCTCTGCTTTCACAGCCAGTCTCCCCTCAGCCTCAGATTTCCTCTTTGGCTTTCTGAGTGCTCAAGTTCTACCATCCAAAGGATCTGCTTCTCAGGACACAATCTGCCTGAGCCCTACTTCTATGTTCCTCTGCTCTGGGCCATCTTCAAGGATGACTTGCTGCAGTCAGGGTCCTTGGGATGTTGTCATTACATGCTGGCCCTCTGGTGGCTGTGTTTTCTTGTCATACCCCACCAACCCACCCAGAGATGATATTTTCAGTTAAATAGGTTGAACATTTACTGAAAAGAGCCTAAACCACAATGAAGTGTGGAAACACACTTCCTCACACACACACTCAAACATATATGTAAATATACACCTACACACAAGTACAAGGCTTGAAAGAAATCATAGAAAAGCAAAACAATGAGAGGTCATGAATGCATTTATAGAGGTTATGAATGCATATGCACCAGTTTCCAGAGATGATTTTTCATTACTCAACATTCCCTATGAAGGAAGAGCTTTCCAAAGAAAAGGTGACCAGCAGTGAGAAGCTGAGTTCAAAGTTTCTAGTGCTCAGCTGTGAATGTTTCCCTTTGAAGATACCTTAACATTGCTTAAATAACTGATTTCTTTAAGAGTCAGCAGATGAGCCAAGTTGTCGAAGGATAAACAAATGAGGAACATTTCACCAAATAACCTTGAACACCCGGCCACTTGGCTTTTCTGGGATGTAGTGAGTGCATCACCACCTCCACTCATGTGGGTGCCAGCCCTGCACCAGAAGCATCCTGGTCCTGCCACTGAGGAAGCTTAGCATTTTAAAGCTTCAGTTTGCTCAACTTTAACATAAATGATGCTGCCTACAACTCGTTAAACTAAATATATGATATACTACTCAGCACAAGGCATGGCTCAGGGCAGCCTTGAAAGTGCTCTGGGGATATAGAGAAAGACAGGAGTTAATGGTCTTCCAAAAGATTTAAAACAAGAAAACAACCTTCATAGAAATGAGTTGGGTCTTGATGTCAGACTTTTGAATTTTTCTAAGCTTGATTTTTGGTAGTGTTTGCATTCTTTCCTATACTGTTCCTCCTCATTGATGACAATAAGCTCACCCAGAAAGAATAAACTGTGTGTCTGAATTGTGTTTAAGCATGGAGACATGAGCCAAGGGAAGGCACTTGAAGAAAGGCAAGTGGCTCACCTCTCCCTTGCTTGTTCTGGGCTGGGTGCCTGGGCTTCAGTATGAAATGGATTTGCATGTCTGTGATCTTCTGCTCCAGAAGGAGGGACTCCTGAGTAGGGGAAGGAGAGACGGAGTCCTCTGCTTCCTTTGGCAGCAGTTTAGTAGATGGAAGATGGCTCATTTTAATTCCATAGGGATGTTCATGTCCTGTATGGAAAGAAACCTGAATATTTAGGCTGATGGTGATGGCTGTCATCAAACCTACCTTACCACGAGTGTAAGCATCACCCTATTTGTATATGTTGGTATTTTTCTGGGACTTCTAGATAAAGAAGGCTGTGCCTCCTGAGTGAGCATCATATGCACCCTTGTGGGAACACCTTACAGAAAGCGTGTGCCCAAGGGAAAGATTTTAAGAAGAGAAAACAATTTAAAGCATGTTACATGAAATACATATATTCATGAGTGCATTAAACAATGCTGACTTTTTCTGTGTTTCTGAGAATGTTTAAGTTTTTCTAGTTTGTGCCTTGACACTAACTAGATCTATACATCTTAGGCAAATTACTTGACCCCGTCGAGCCTTACATTCATTCTTTGAAATGCTTGTCCACACACAAACTTATCAGAGTGAATATATTAATAAGCATTGGTGGTTAATATTTTTTATTTTTTATTTATTTTTTATTTTTATTTTTTGGTTAATAAATTTTTAAATATTTGGAGTATATATATATAAAGAATTGCTATCTTCACTATTCTCTCCAACAGAATGTCAGTCGAACAGATTTTTTTTTCATTTCCTTTTGTCAATTCTCCAGCCAGAGCTACTCGAGAGTAGTGGGATGTGTTGCCCTTATGCTTTATGGTTCCCTCCCACTGCTGCCCTCCCTCTATGGGTGTCCTGCCAGGCAATGATCAGAAGGAAGGGTGTGCAGAGTGGGAAACCCAGAAGCAAACTGTAAAACGATGGTTAGAGAATAGAAAACCACACCCACAGCCATCCAGAATTGCCTGCCAAGTGATTTGTTTTGCTCTTTTATGCTTTAAATTGTTTTTCCTCTCTAGAGAATTCTCAAAGACCCTATGCAATGATATGGATTTCATTTTTTAAGAATAGAATGAAAATTCTCATTCTGTCATTTCAGATTTATTATTGAATGTACCTAAAGGAGCTTTTGCTGTTCTTTTCATCCGTCATAAATGCAATGTTCACAAGAATCACAGGGACTTCCCTCCATTAAGGAAAAAGAAGCTTCTATGACAGCAATACAACCAAGCCAAGATAACCAGGAGTTAATCCACAATTGAGAATTGAGAGTACGTTTAAAAAATGCATTTTGAATGCTGTAATGGATCATCATGAACAACAGGCTCTTCAGATTCCTTAGAGCTGCGTTCGTGTGTGAAGCTATTCAAAGTCTAAAAAGTTATCATCTACATCATTTTTATCTAAATTAATGCACTTTATTAAAACATATATAAGTATTTAGCTTTTTTCCTTTTTACTGCTAACCATTTTTTTTAGATTTTATTTATTTATTCATGAGAAACAGAGAGAGAGAAAGAGGCAGAGACACAGGCAGAGGGAGAAGCAGGCTCCATGCAGGGAGCCCAATGTGGGAGTCGATCCCAGCTCTCCAGGATCACACCCTGGGCTCAAGGCAGTGCTGAACCGCTGAGCCACCAGGGCTGCCCCTGTCCAACTTTTACAAAGATATCAACATTAATTCAAAACAGGAAGTGGTACTGGGGGATTTTGATCTCAGTGATGAGCTTTGTGACTCTATAGTCTAAGACTGGGAATATATATTTTGCAGAAAGAAATTGGTTGTTTTTTTAAAAAAGGAAATTGGTTGTTTAGATTTCCAGATTATTTGAAAAAGAGTTATAGCTTCACAGGTTTATTAAAAGGATAAAGAATTTCTTTTTTTTTAATTCATGACAGACACACAGAGAGGGAGAGAGAGAGGCAGAGACACAGGCAGAGGGAGAAGCAGGCTCCATGCAGGGAGCCCGATGTGGGACTCGATCCCGGGTCTCCAGGATCCGGCCTTGGGCTGAAGGCGGTGCTAAACCACTGAGCCACCCGGGCTGCCCAAGGATAAAGAATTTCATGTAAGAAGGAATGCTTTAAGATTTCTAGAAGAGATTATTGTCACCATTACCATCCATTACTATACTTCAAGGTCTGCTACCGACCCTATCTTCTTTTTCTTTTTTTAAAATCCTTCCATTACTGGAAACACTAAACAATTTTGCTAATCCAAAGATTTTTTTTTCAGAGAACTTGTGCTAATAACTATTTTAGAAGAGGTGCAATCTGTTTATCAATAACCTTAAGAACAGTGATGGAAAAAACCTGAGAAACAGCAAAGTGCAGGCGATTTCATCAGTGAAGACTAGAGGAGTTTAAATGTGATTATCTCATTTTCTTTATGATGCAGAGAAAAGTGGGCACAGGGCAGGGGTGTTAAATACATAGTTGTACCCAGATTCAGGGACATAACTGGATTTTAGAGGATTCTCACAAAATAGAGGCTTCTTAGTAGTTAGGAACTAGAATTCAAGATTGAAATATGAAAAATAAATGGGAAAAAAATTCCCATCCATTTTGCTTTCATACCTAAGTGAGTAAATAAGTAAGTAAATAGTAAATAATCACACTTTTTCAAGACAGCTCTGTTTGTCAGGTAACAAGAAGTAGAAACAAAAATTTACATTTCTCTCCCTCACTAAATCATAGCTGCTGAATGAAGAGATGTTATCAATGCCTGGGAAACAGTACCTGGTAATTATTTAATAAACATGTGAGGGAATATAACATGTGATTTTCACTTTTAAGGATTTTGAAGCTTAAGAAAGAACAACCATTACTTTGAAACTTTGAGTTACAATTTTGAACCTAATCAATCCCATCTTAGATTTTCCCTGACACTTACCAGTTAGTGGAAGTTTTTCCTTGCCAGAACTCACCCACAGCTGGAAGTCTTTCTCAGAGCCCTTGGAAACAAAAAGAACTAGGTGTCAAAACAAATCTTTCACAGTACTTGAAGAACACATTTCCTTAGCATATCTGTATTTCCAAAAAGAAGAATTGGGGCCAGGATAAATGGCATTTGGTCCATGGAGGTAGCTATAGTACTTGTTAACTAGTTCCCCTCACAACTTCCAATAGACTGTCCCAGATTCTTGTAATTTTTGATAAAGACCGGGAAACCACAGTACAGCCAGCCCCTCACTTTGTGGGTGATCCATGGCATAAGAAATGAGATTTGTGTCCCTTTACTACGGAGTAAAAGTCTCATCTCAGAGTCCTCTCTTCTTCTGTCTCTAGACTCCTTGGATAGTGTTGGCTTTTGTCTCCAAATGTCCCTGCCCAGAGATGCATGTTGTCCAGAGAGCCATATACTCTGCTATGACTAATCCTGAGCAAAGTAACTTGAGAGGCATCAATAGCTCAGCAGCCCTGAACAAAAGGAGACAAATGCCCAAGAGACCTTGAGGAGATCGTGGAGGGAAGTCAGCCACTGGCTTTGGGGCAGGCAAACCCCACTTTAGGGAGAGAAAGGATGAGGACTCTAGACATGTCAGATGCAGAAAACGATTACTCCCAGCAGAATTATTGCCCAGTAATACTGGAAATACCAATTGTTTGAAACAAACAATTCTAAATTATAAAGATTGCTGAACTATTTTAAAGAGTCTTCCAGGAGACTAAAACAAAAAATGTTTGAAATAGAATTATTGGTAATAGTTACCATGTGCCCTTGACTCTTGACTAAAAATCATGGCCTTCACCTTATGAAGGAATGTCACAGGTATGGATGGGCACAGACACAGATACACACACACACACACACACACACACAGCTAAATCTGCTCAAGATTGTGTTGCAAATAAGAAGTAAGAGCTAATAAGGTAGGGTAGGGTTTGGAAATGCCATGCTGGAATCCTTTAAATCAGGTATACATAAAGCCAAATAACCCCAGTTCTTCATTAAAATAGAAATTCTTTGCCTAGTGACATTGATCACTTTAAGCAAAGAAAATCACAAACGTGAAATAAAATGAGTTAAATCATTAATCAATCTCCCCACCTTCATCCCTCAAACCACTCACTCTCTTTTCCAGGATTTAATTCTTACTTAGGGTTTATATATCATACAGGTTAGAAATGTATGTAGAGATGTGCTTTAGTCAGTACATATAAATTCAATTTTATTTTGGATGTATTATTAAATGTTGTTTGTACAGAAATCATTGATCTCTTCTGCCAAATTCCAGTTGCTCTGAAGTTTTAAAGGGCTTTATTATACCATTGGGTCAGATAGAATTTACAAACAATCTTATGATTATGTCACGTCACATTTACAGAGGATTTTGGATAAGAAGCTGTGCTTTCCAAGTGCTCCTTTTGGTTCTCTCCATCTATCACTGTCCCTCTTTTTTCCCTTATAAAACCTCATCCTCAAATATATTTCTCTTTCATAAAAAGATATCAGCAACTCACACGAGCACCATCAAAAGGTAAAGAACAGACAGTTAAAACCCAAACAAGATGAAAGTGCTATGTACAAATGCCCCAGATCCATGGTCTTATTCAGAACTTGTCTTTGTCTTTACCAGTTCCTAAAGAGTATGAGCTGCTTCATCCTCAGGATCTGCATCAAACAGAGGTAGCTTGTAGCCATGTAGTCTTTATGTCAAAAGGTACAACAGAACATGTAATTTAGGATTCATTAAACAGATTGAGTTCTTCCTTGTGTGATAACTAGGGTCAATAGGGATGGGGACGTATCAGAATTGAAAACACAGAAAAGAGTCCAATAGAGGAGGAAATATTTAGAAATTTAGAAACAAAAAAAAAAGAAATTTAGAAACATTGTTATTGTCTGTATTTAAAATATATACAATAAACTGCATGTTGTTATTAGCACTCTAAAATTATAGCCCAATTTTAGGCTATGACTTTGAATTTTCAGAAAATTTAAAATGGGAATATAAGATAGCACTCATGTATAAGCTAATACTATAGCTTTGCTGCCTTCAATTTCTAAAGTTGGAAGGACAAAATATGACTGTTATCTACAATAATCAGCTGTCTTATGATGGGAGGTGCACAACACACACATACACATACACACACACAGACACAAATCTCAAAAGTCAAAGTTGGTTCGTAAACTAAAAATAGTTTATAGGCAACTTACGGTTATTCCCAGCATTGTTAGTAACATGTTGATAGTGTCATTTGCCGTGTTGGAATTTGTCACTGTTATAGTTACGGACTGTAAAAAATAAATAAGAAAAATTGCTACAATTTTTTTTTAGATTTAAAGCATGTGACCAAATAATTGTCAAATTATTATCCATACTCCAAAGGTAAAGCTTGTTTTCAGGTAATGACAAAGTAAAGCACGTGTAGAACACGAACCCTTAATTATATTTTCATTTTTTTTATGTAACATGAAGCTAGTAGGAAACATGTCAGTAAAACATATATTTCCCTCCAAGAATTTGTGGCATACAAAATACAGCAGCTGAAGCAAGGAAGAGAAAAACTGAGAATTCCAAGAGGGCACTTGGGTGACCCTCAGCTCCATAAGGCTATTTCCAAAATGGTGGGAGGGGGATAGTATTAAAGGAAGGCACTAGATACTTTCCTCTCTTACTGAGTTGTGTTTGTATAGTATGGCTTAGTTCCTTTGTAATTACATAGTCGGTTTCAGTAAAATCAGATAAGAACTGGCTATGAAAGACACTTTTTTTAAAAACTACTATTTAGTCTGTATTTTCTTTGTCAGGCATCATGATTAACTAAGACTTCCATTGTTGCAATCTGTTAAGACAAATAAAACCAATGAATCTAGGAAATGAGACTGGAAATGTTAGAAGTTTATGTTCTATTCACAACTCTGCCAGTGAGTAGATACTTATAATAGCTCTCTATCAGACCATACATTGAGAAACTGCTCCATACAACTAGGAAAAGTTTACAGAAAATTTTCTGAAAGGGGTTAATAGGAATCTGAGATGGATCTATAAAACTATCTCAATTACAAAAGTCATTTTAAAATAAGAGAATATGTAACCAGAACATTTACTATGCATACAGTTTTTGTAACATTTTTAGGCAATGGGGCCTGTGTCCTTCAGGAAACAGTGCATAAAGAAGAAACAGCACAAGTGGACACTCACAGGCCTTGAAAATATTAAAAGCAAAGTTAAAAGATGCTCTTTCATAATTCATTCCTTGTCCTTTCATTGTATTTTTCTTCCTATGAATTGAATGCAATTACTTGATATCACAGATGGTCCAAAAGTAATTCAATAGTCATTCAAATAGTCATTGAAATAGTAATTCAAGGGATGTATGTATATTTTCCTGCATGTTGTAGGATCTCCCAACAGACAAATTCCATTAGAAGGAACTCTCTCTAAACAAATAACTTCAGAAAAACAAACTATTTTTTGAAATAATTCAAAAGAAAAAGAAAAGTTAGTTTTTGTTCATGAGTCAAACTGTTACTTAATATATGAAGAACCAGGAAAATGAGATCAATTTTCAAGAGCTGAAGCCACACCTGAGATGATCTAGATGCTTAGACTATTAGCCAAAAACAGCTATTACAATAATGCTCAATGATACAAATGAAAATGTGCTCACAATAAACAAAAATAGAGGCATCTTAGTATAGAAATAAGAAGTATTTATGACTTTTCCTTTTTTGAGAGGAAAAATATTTAAAAATAGAAATTTTTATCTGAAAAAATATTTTTAAAAAATTTATTGACTAGGCTACATTGCATAATGGAGATGATGAAAAGAAGTCAGTGATTTGAAAATAGATACTAGAAATTATCCAGTGTGAAGAAGAAAAGGGGGGAAAAGATTGAAAAAATTAACAGAGCCTGAGAGATCTCTGAACAATGTGAAAGTGTCTGATATGCAAAGAATGGAACTGTCACAAGGAGAGAAAGAGAAATAATGAGGAAGGAAATATTTGATGTAATAATGATTAAAATTTCCCAAATTTGGTGAAGGCATCAATTTATAAATTCAAGAAATTCAGAATATGTCAAATAGGACAGATTCAAAGAAAACCATGCTTAGGTACTTCCTAGCCACACTGTTAAAAACCAAAAATAAAGAGAAAACTTGAAAGCAGCTAGAGAAAAAATGACAAATCACCTACTGAGGATTAATGTTTAATCACAGACTACTCATCAGAAAGCATCAAGAGCAAAAGACTGGGACATCTAAAGGACTAAAAGGAAAAAATCTGCAAACAAAATTCTACATCCCCAAAAATATCCTTCAAGAGTCAGTGTCAAAAAATAAAGCCATATTCAGATAAAAGAAATTAAGTAAATCTGTTTGCACCAGTTTTGCACAAGGAATGCTAAGAATCATCTTTCTACGATGAAGTGAAACAGTGCAGTGGGAAACCTGGATCTTTAATAATGGGTGAAGAACATCAGAAATGTTTATTTCACCCAAACTATACCTCAATAAAGTTGATTTTTAAAAAATTCAAGGTAATTTTCCAAGGAAAGTTCTGAATGTAAACCACTGCCACAATTGATATCAAAGGCAGAGACGAGAATGTGCTCTGCTGCTAGAGAATTCTCTCTCCTTCATGCAGTGCATCTAGCCTGCACTTAGCAACAGATCAAAATATTTGCATGGCTTTTGCTTTATCCAGGAATATCTTTTTTTTCCACCTTCAAATAATGTTTTGTGTGATCTAGAGCTACTTCAAACTATAACAACAACCACAAAAAAATGCCATTTAAAGATACCCAAAGTATCTTGTTCATCACTGTAAATGTCTTGGCTACTGTACTACAATTTCAGAAATCAAATTTTACACACAAAACTGGGCCAATTGGTTTGATTTTTTTCTCCCCACGGTATAAAGAAATTGAAATAGAAATATGCTGATCCCTTAAAAGTGTCATCCCTCTTAGTTCAATTCAATCCTGATATTCCTTGGAACAAAAGACTTTTTAAAACTCCTCTGCATTTGACATAACTACTCAATGAAACACCTGATCCTTAAGTGGATCCTGTACTAGAAAGGAGACATTATTGAGGTCAACTGACAAAATGAGAATGGGAATGGCAGAGTAAAGTATTATGCCAAGGTTAAATTCACTAAAGGTGATAACTGTAGAATATCTTTATTCTTAAGAAATGCTTAGGTTTAAGGAAAAAGGGCCATAGTATATGTATGACCCTCAAACGTAAGTATACACATACATGTAATAGACAGAGAGAAAGAAAATAAGTGATAAAGCAAATGGAATAAAGTGTTACCAATAGGTGAATCTAGAGAAAGAGTATACGGGGTCTTTTTGTATTACTTTTATACTTACAACTTTTCTCTGAGTTTATAGTTATACCAAATAAAATATCTGGAGGGGAAAAAGGACTGTGGAGACAATCCAGACCATTCTGTATGTAAGTGGTGGCCACTGGGGAAAAAATGGTTGATTCTAAATCACTGTATTACAAGCCACTATAAGCAATTAGAAGGATCCAGAGAAATGTTATAGACACTTAACATCCGATACTCTTTCCTTGCTTAAGCACTGTAGTATGTATTCCTCTTGCTTCATATTACCTAGGACGCAATTTTTAGGTCTATAAAGCAGTACATGGAGAGGGGGAAAATACATTTTTCCTCATGGTACTTTTCTAAATATTCTCTCTCTCTTCCTACCTTTTGCTCTCTCTTTCCTCTCTCCCCAACTCACTGCTTCCTCCCTCTCTGTGTCTCCACCTCTATCTCCATCTTTTTCATTCAGTCAGAATTAGGAACTCAGAATTTAATTGTTGGTCTTAAAAATACTCACACAGGCACAGTTCTTGATGTTCTCAGTGAAGATTTTGAGGAGAATGCTTTTTGGCTGCTCCTTCTCTTTGGCTAGCATGATGTACCTAATCGAATTTGATAGTAACCCAAAATAGAGTAGGATAAATTACCTTACTTTCCAATCAATTTATGTTGATCATGTTTTCAACGTACTTTGTTATTTTTAAATGCATATAAATAAGCTCAGCAAAACCAAATTTTGGGTCAGAAGGAAACATGCAAAAATATTTCAGGAAAATAAGCTGTGACTCGGAAAACAATGGATCACTCTCGTCATGTGAGATTTGACCAGCAGATCCAGTCACCAAAGCTTTCCTGCCTAGCTAGACCAGAGGGCATACTAGCACCTTCAAATGTAGGAATTAGAAGTTGCTTTCAGCATTACTCGGTAGGGTAAACTGCACTTATGGAAATTTAATATATGTTTTGAGAATAATGTTAGCTATAATCATGAGGTTGGAGAGCGGGGGAAGATGAGAGTGATAACCAGAATTTCATAAAAAATAAGCAATATATGCATGTAAAGGAGAGCAGGTTATTTGTAGTAATGGCCAGGGTACAATTAAATAAGAAATCATTGGAGGATAGTGTAACAATTTCTACTAAGGGAAGGGAACATAGTTTGGGGGCACTGCTTTGAAGAGATCTACATTTTTTCCATCATGGGTTAAAGACTTATAATAATACATTGACAAAATACCTTTGAAGGTAAGAACGCCATTTTTCCTTTTGTTCTGAAGAACTGCAATTTAAAAAATGAGAAGAAAAAAATTGAGGAACGTACAATACTCCTACTAACATATTAAGATCACCATTCCAGATTAAAAATATCAGGAGCCCGTTGTTAAGGGATGTGGATGTGTAAATTGTACTCCCCTTAGAGTTGGGCTTTTGGTGGACTCTATTAAAGCAATGGGAAGTAGATCCTAAAGAGGAAGAAGAGTTGATTTCAAATCTGAAAACTTAATTGTGACTATGTGATGCAAGCTATGTGATCACGGGCATGTTGTTAACCACTTTGATATTTAGTTTCCAGAACTGGAAAAAGGTTAATTATAGCTCAGAGTGTTCCTGCAGCTGCAAGGGCTATTCGGATATAAAGAATATTACCATTCAAATTAAATCACATTTAAGAAATTTAGCAATTTGATGGAACTGTCTTGGCTCAGAAACAAGAATATCTTTTTCAGAAAAAAACACCTGTAATATTTTTATTTCTTTATACATATGGCAGATTGTAATATGTTAAATTAGTTCCTAAAAACCGTATTCTTCATCACTGTGATCTTCTGAGAAAGATCAATCCCCTGATGCAAAATTACTAAAGATCAGTATGTTCTCTGCTAAAATTTTCACAGCATTTAATATCCAAAGTTGCAAATGTCTTAAGGCTCATTCACATGTGGGCTTATCACTTACCAGCATTTTTTTTGGTTGTGGTAAATTACACATAAAAGAAAATTGACCATTAGTGACCTTTAGTATATTCATCGTTCTGTGCAACCATCGTGACTGAACATGTTTATCACCCCAAAGCAAACATGTGTCTATTAAGCAGTCACTCTCCCTTCCCTCCTGTCCCTAGCTCCTGTTCCACATTTTGTATATTTGTTGATATACACTTGGTTTCCTTTTCTTTATTCTTTCTTTCTTTCTTTCTTTCTTTCTTTCTTTCTTTCTTTCTTTCTTTCTTTCCTTCTATCTTTCTTTCTTTTACTATTGTCAACAATACCGCTACAAACGTTTGTGTATTTTTTTTTAATTTTTATTTATTTATGATAGTCACACAGAGAGAGAGAGAGGCAGAGACATAGGCAGAGGGAGAAGCAGGCTCCATGCACCGGGAGCCCGATGTGGGATTCGATCCCGGGTCTCCAGGATCGCGCCCTGGGCCAAAGGCAGGCGCCAAACCGCTGCGCCACCCAGGGATCCCCCAAATGTTTGTGTATTAATTTTTGCATGGACATATATTTTCCTTTCTCTTGGATATGTGTCTGGAGGTCATATGTAATTGTGTTTCACTTATTGAGGAGCCATCAAACTGTCTACAGTGGCTGTCACATTCTATAATTCTACCAGCAACACTACTCCCCACCCTCTCCATCACCATTTC
Source organism: Canis aureus (assembly GCF_053574225.1). Taxonomy (NCBI): domain Eukaryota; kingdom Metazoa; phylum Chordata; class Mammalia; order Carnivora; family Canidae; genus Canis; species Canis aureus. The sequence continues at coordinate 167,427 of NW_027554438.1, read as the reverse complement.
AGGACCTGTCGCATCAAGAAAGTAGAATGCCCATTTAGTGTCCCAACCTGCCTAGGTGCATAGACACAGCTTCTAGTTACTCATGCCAATCCGCAGAACAGTAATAATAATCAATAACAAAAGCATTAGGTGCCAGATGTTGTTATATGTGCCTTCTATCTATTTATACAGCCTTTTAACTAATAGTTAAATGGCTTCCACATTTTCCTCCTATTAGGGGGAAATTTTTTTTTTTTTTGGACACTCCCCTACCAAACACTTTATATATTCCCTTTTTTTTTAAAATTCCCATTTGAAACTCTTTCCTTCCACTTGCAACCTGGAGAAGATATTAAGCAATGGGAACTGATGATCTTTATGCAAAAGAAGACCTGCAGAGAGGATATAAATACATGTTTCTTCCTAATAAGATTTGAAAATTTTTCATTAATTCAACAGCTGCATTATAGGATTAATAAATTAACAACTTGTAAAGATTTTTGTTGTCTTACATTTATGATGACCTGTGAGATTTTGGTGGAGTGGGGTGAGGAGAAGAAAGCAGTGTGTTAAGTACAACCGCATAAAACAGGAATGAGGCTTGGGGTGTGGATGTTTCAAACAGAGATGCAAGTGTGGCATGATCCCTGTAAACTCAGAGGTGTCTGCTCAGGATATCCAGGGTCGAGATCCACATTCCCCATCCTCTTGTCAGCCTAAAAATGTGTCTTACACAACTAAACTCTACTCAATGGAATCATATTTTGTTTTAGATCGTCACCAACTAAGATAATCTGTACACAGCAATTCAGGCAACCTAGTATCCAACGGCATGATCAATTTATTTGTATAATTACATACTGATGTTAAGGGAATTAACTTGGGAGTGTAAAAGCAATTTTTCAAATTTAATTGGACCCTTTAATAGTACTTGCTCAAGAAATCTATTCCGGTGATTTAAAAATGCAGATACTCCCTGGGAATCAGAGGGCAGGATCTTGGAGAGGAGACCTTGAACCTCACTCTGTTGATTCTCCTTCCACAGAACTAGAACTCCTAACTCCTCAAGTGGCTACTAGAGCCCATTTGAAAAACCATTGATCAAAACTGAAGGAAATTACTCCAGTAGTTCCCACTATACATCATCTACTTGTTTCCATGTGGATATAAGCACCTTCTTAGGCCAAGTACAAGGCAAAACAAGTGTCATGGGAGGTCAAAAAGTGAGTCACCAGCTTGGTAGACAATAGATTTCAATGTTATCCTTTTCAAGCCATGTAGATACAGGACACCAAGGCATCGGTCTTACCTGAAGGTGGCCACAAAGTTTACCGTGGGCCAGCCCAACACAAAGGACCTCCCAGAACTGATGTTGGCATCTCCCACTGTATCCATGCAGTTGGCAATCCACATGGTGTTCAGTGGTATTTTCTTTTTTATCTTAAAGTTTTTCTTATACCTGGAAAGATCCCAAACATGACCTCTGTTAGTTCATTTCAAAATGTTATGGGAACAGCTGTGTTCATTAGAGACCAGTTCTCACTGCTCCGGGGCAAATCAGGTCTCCCACATCTCTATTACCCTCTGTGCACACACAGCAAATGGTTAGATGGGCCTTTGCAATGTGTGTGTTGAGCAAACTCTGGCTTGGAAAACTGAAAACACTCTAATGGCAGCAAATAGCCATATTTTTGAATGGTGAGTGTTGAGTAACCACTGTATATTTTAGAGCTTTGTAGGAAAACCATTAATTCATTTGCTATTGCTGGATTTGTTACCTATTACACATAATTTTATGGCTATTATTGCAGTTAATTATTCATTTATGACTTGCATACTTCAAAAAGTGTTTGAGGGGCTGAACAAAGGTACATGATACATGACTTATAAAAATAGTTATACAATTTTTTTCTTAAGAGAGACAAACCAAGGGCACCTGGGTGGCTCAGTCAGTTAAGCATCCAACTCTTGGTTTTGGCTTGGGCCACGATCTCAGGCTCTTGAGATCATGCACCTGTGTAGGGCTCACCACTCAATGAGGAGTCGGCTTCCTCTCTCCCTCTGCCACTCCCCCCACTCATGCTTGCTCTCTCTCTAAAATAAATAAATAAATAAATAAATAAACAAACAAATAAATAAATCTTTTAAAGAGTGTGAAGGAGAGAGATGAAATCAAAACAAAAAAAAACAAGCTTGGATCAGAAAGATTTAAAAGTTACTTTCAACCTTAATTTAAAAAATATTTTCTAGCCCTTAAAGCATAGGTTATTTTCAATTTGCTTTCTTAAAATTTTGTCCATACCATTTTCCCATAGATTCTGGCTAAAACAAAAAAATTGTTAGCCTACAGACTGAGCCCAACTGAAAAATCATCCATCCATCCATCCATCCATCTGTCCATCAATCAATCCAAGATCAGTGGTTCGGAGGTCTTATATGTAAGTCATGGATACTTCCCATTTCTCTGAGGGGTAAGAAGGGGTGAAATGGGTTTTTGATAATTTCTGCCTAATCTTCTTTGACCTCAAAGATAAAAACCACCATTGATTTATTTTGGTTGATTAATTAATTGATTAATTTGGTTAATTCACAACTTTGACTCGCAGGTGGGCTTGAGATTTAAACAGTTACAAGTCCTATAAGGAATGCCTGGGGAACTTGGATCCTCCACTCTGGAACTCCTTAGTATTCAGAAACACATGTGGAAAACACTGAACTAAACTGAGATGAAAGACACCTCATGTGCAAAAATCCCTATGACTCCACTGATTCATGGAAAAATTAGAGCTAAAACTCTTCAGTGGGATTTATGAAATAAAAATAATCTTTTAGGAAGCCCACTTGAAGGATAATGTAGATTCAAAGCTTAGGACACAATGAATATAAATATGATGGATACCAATATCTTTCCATATTTTTTATTTCAACATTTTTTTATTTCAACATTACAGCCAAGTGCCTGTATCTATGTGCTTGAAGATTTTTATGGAACATAGTCAATTAACAGATAAAATCATTTTTCTAGATAGTAATTCAAAAGGCATTGTCATGTCAAAAATATATGCCCAAGGGGAATGATAGACAGGTATCTGCTTGTTTTTACAGATTTTTTTCTTTCTAATATAGGTATCTGTGTATATACAGACACCTAAGATCCTGTGTGGAAACTTCCAAATACATTGACCTGGAAAAAGCCATCCAATAACCTTAGTTCAATAAAGCACCAGGATTAGTTGAACCAAGGAATGATCCTAGAGCCCAGAGTGTGGTTTCTACTCTCCTATAATGTTTTGAACACTTATCATATGCCAAGCTCTGTTCTAAATATTTTATAAATATAAATATAAAAATTTAATCCTCAAGCAACTACACTAGATGGTCTCTATTAGCTCCATTTTACAAATAAGGAAACTCACAGAAAGTTTAAATAAATTGTCAAATGCAGGAGACAGGGTTTGAACCCAGACAGCCTAACTCATAAGCCCATGTTTGTAACCACTTGACCGTGAAGTAACCTTTTCATCTTTCCTACCCTCAGCCTCATTTCTGTCCCCAGAGCCATCAGCCCAGCTTTCTCATGGGATTTATATTGGGAGTGAGAGGATAAATCTCAAGGCATTATATTAATAAAGCCAGTTGCTAGCTTGGAAATATTTAAAACGTGTTACAACAAAGCTTTATACTTCAATAGATTCTTCTAAGGTCTTACTGTGTTTCTTTACTCTCAATCACTGACCCAACTGGATTATCTCAGCAGAAATTAGAAAGCGATAATCTACTGTAAACTGACTTAAGAAGAAGAGGAGGAGAACTGCAGTTTTTATTTCTAAAAATAGTCATTTATTATAGTTGTATTAACATGATGTCCTTCTTGCTTTCCACTACCTTAATCTTTATGCCAAAAGGTAAGCCCCAGTGAACTGGGGAGTTTTGCAGAATTCTAGGGAGATATCCTCTGTTCTAAGATAGAGGCATTCTCTTACAAATGTTGGGAGCAGGGGTCATAGTCTATTCTGTAACTATTCGTCATTTCACGACAGTGAGTTAATAGTCATCTTCATCTTTTGACCAAATTAAATTCATTTTTTATTTCATTTCTACATTCCTTAATAACTTATTAAACTCAACACCAAAGAAGCAAACAATCCAATCATGAAATGGGCAAAAGACATGAACAGAAATCTCACAGAGGAAGACATAGACATGGCCAACATGCATATGAGAAAATGCTCTGCATCACTTGCCATCAGGGAAATACAAATCAAAACCACAATGATACACCACCTCACACCAGTGAGAATGGGGAAAATTAACAAGGCAGGAAACAACAAATGTTGGAGAGGATGCGGAGAAAAGGGAACCCTCTTACACTGTTGGTGGGAATGTGAACTGGTGCAGCCACTCTGGAAAACTGTGTGGAGGTTCCTCAAACAGTTAAAAATATACCTGCCCTACGACCCAGCAATTGCACTGTTGGGGATTTACCCCAAAGATACAAATGCAATGAAACGCCGGGACACCTGCACCCCGATGTTTATAGCAGCAATGGCCACGATAGCCAAACTGTGGAAGGAGCCTCAGCATCCAACGAAAGATGAATGGATAAAGAAGATGTGGTTTATGTATACAATGGAATATTACTCAGCCATTAGAAATGACAAATACCCACCATTTGCTTCAACGTGGATGGAACTGGAGGGCATTATGCTGAGTGAAGTCAGTCAGTCGGAGAAGGACAAACATTATATGTTCTCATTCATTTGGGGAATATAAATAATAGTGAAAGGGAATATAAGGGAAGGGAGAAGAAATGTGTGGGAAATATGAGAAAGGGAGACAGAACGTAAAGACTGCTAACTCTGGGAAACGAACTAGGGGTGGTAGAAGGGGAGGAGGGCGGGGGGTGGGAGTGAATGGGTGACGGGCACTGGGGGTTATTCTGTATGTTAGTAAATTGAACACCAATAAAAAATAAATTAAAAAAAATAACTAATGATGAGGAATGTGATGTCTAAAGAGGGTGTGAGCTAAGTTCAGTCCCTTTTTCTAAATTCTTCACGGGTTTCTACTAGTACAAATATCTTAATATTTTATCAAATAGATACTCTTCTTTCTTTTTTAAAGATTTCTTTTATTTATTCACGAGAGGCACAGAGAGAGAGAAGGCAAAGACATAGGCAGAGGAAGAAGCAGGCTCCCTCTGGGGAGCCTGGTGAGGGACTTGATCCCAGGACCCCGGGATCATGACCTAAGCCAAACGCAGACACTCAACCACTGAGTCACCCAAGGGCCCCAAGTAGATACTGTTCTTAAAAATAAAGTAATTTTTATTTTAATTTTTAAAGTACTTTAAAGTACTTTAATTTTTAAAGTAATTTTTATTTGAAAAATAACTTATTTAGTATTCTAATGAATACCAAAAATGATAAGGAAGATTCCATTTGACTTCAATTCTTGTGAACACAAGTTTCTAGTGTATGAAAGAAGTGAGAAAAATCCCCAATTTTCACTATTAGTAACATCTTGTACAACAAGAGAAATAGAATTTCTTTGTGAAGAAACAAACATTTAATTCCCCTCATTATTACACACAAGCCAAAATTCACTAATTCTGACTGAAAAATAGGTAGAAATTAATCAACTATTCAATTTCTGTTAAATTCTGTAGTGTCAACCTAAAGATGAGAGAGTCTCCAGCTGAAGCCTGAGGCTGAGCTGAGGTAAAATGGAACCTGGGTCAGCCTACCCCCTTTTTTATGGCTAATTGTAAAAATTAGGCACTAAACTCAGATTATTCATTTGAATAGATTGATTGAGGGTATTGATTCCTCCATGTAAGACCAAGGCATGACAGGGATGAAATATGTTTTTTTTATTTCAGGGGCTATTTCTTCTTAGTTTTTTCCTTCTAGAAAAAAAGGTAAATTTTTTCATATTAACAGTGATCAAAAATATACCAAAATATTTACTATGGGAATGATCTCATAGTAGTTTTCTAAAGATTGTGGCAAGCATTAAGTGCTGCTTGCTACTGCTATGGATGAAATTGTGTCTCCCTCCCACTGCTTTCCCACCTTCTTACCATAAAGCCCTCTCTGCCAGTATCATCATGTTTGGAGCTAGAGCTTTTGAAGGTAATTAAGTTTAAATGGGATCATCAAGGTCAGGTCCTAATCCAGTAAGATGGATGGTCTTGTAAGAAGTGGGAGAGATCTGTATGTGTGTACATACATGCATTGAGGACATGCCTTGGGGTACACAGTGAGAAGGCAGCCGCGTGCAAGCAGAAAAAGAGCTCTTACCAGAACCTGACCATGATGATATCCCGAACTCGGAATTCTAAAAATCTGTGTTCTCTCTATATCAAAGACCTTGGGTTAAATATGAAATTAACATGCCTGTGATCACTTACATTTTCTAATAATACCAATGTATAATATAAAGTATATAAGATAATCTTTTGGGAACTGAGTCTCTTTCAAAGAACATTAACAAATAAATTGATAAAGATTTTGTCACATAAAAACCCTTGAGTAGACATAAGGACATATCTCAAAAGCAATATGTGAAAGATGAAAAATGTTCAACTTGTTTTGTCATAATGAACCATTCGAAATAAAAATTCAGCCCTTCAATAGATGCAACTCTCTAGTGGAAAAACAACACTATCTTTATATAAAAATCTTTTTAGTAGAACATCATAGGCTCTGTAAAACCGGCTGAGAGGTAAGCAGCACCCAGGACAATAAATAGTTCTAGTAAGAAAAGGAAAGTCTTCTCCTGTCCCTAATGCTATAATAATTACAAAGATAAAAGAAAAGAAGAAGAACATATTCCCCTTGTAAATTGAATATGAGTGGTCTGCAAGGTCCTAACAACCAGGAAATGAGTTTGCTATTTGTTAGCATGTCTCTTGGGCTAAGGATGGAAGGGTACAACATGGTATGGAAGGAAGAACATGGCCTTCTGATGAAGGCAGGCCTGGGTTGGAATCTCTTGCATGATTTCCCTATGTATGACTGGACCATTTCTGAGACTTCCTCTGTTCCCATTTTCATCTCTGCAGCCTGTGGATGATAAAAAATATGGGCCTTGGAGGGCTGTGAGAAATATTTTCTTTATTCATGAGAGATACACAGAGAAAGGCAGAGACATAGGCAGAGGGTGAAGCAGGCTCCCTGTGGGGAACCCGATGTGGGACTCGATCCCAGGACCCAGGGATCACGACCTGAGCCAAAGGCAGATGCTCAATCACTGAGAAACCCAGGTGGGTGAGGCATCTGTGATGTTCCTAGTGTGGTTCCCAGCATGCATCCCACATATTTTGGTCTCCCATACTCACCTTGGTTAAATAAAGAGAATGGTAACTAGTCTGCATTTTTAAAATAATGACTTGGCCTTCTTTCAGGAGGAAGAGAGTCTTTCATATGGACCTCATGCCAAGGCCTGGACATTCCTTTTCTCTTTGTCCTCCTTATGACATCACCACCTTCAAGGTTACATCTATGGGCAATTTCCCTAGTCTCAAATATATTTTACTACTATCTTTGACTCTGATTTTTTTGATAGCTATACTTGCTTCATTTTTCAATTCACTAAGCATTCTGATCTATTTCTTACCAAGCAGATTGGAGTTAGTTGTTCACTCAATGTAAAGGAAGGGTTGATTTCAATAATGAAAGAATCTAGGTGTTCATGGAATGTTGTATAAAATTCAGGAAAAAAGAGAGAATAGAAATGGTAGCATCACATAGTGAATAAAAGCCTGTGCTTTGAAATAAATAGACCTGATTTCAAATGTAGACTCTGTCCATTACTAATATGGTAACCTGGGCAGATCCATTAGACCTCTGAGCATCAAGGTTCTCCAATATAAAAATACTCCCATCTCACAGGGTCATTGTAAGGTTGGACAAAATTAGGTACATAAAGTTTTTAGCATAATATCTGACATGTAGTAAGCCCCTGATAAATTGTTATTAATGTAACTCAGATGAGTATATCATTTTGCCAAATTATTACTAGCATGTCGTACCTATGACATGGCATAACTGAGATCTAGGGTGAAAGCAGTAAAAAAAAAGAGGGAGTTAGTTTTTTCTCATGACCAAAAAACTTCTTGATATTTTGTTTGTGGGAGTGTTCTTGGTCTTCCACGTTTTGTGAATAATGCAAACAGAGATGGAGTAAGTAAACAGGTGACCTTCCATGACCTGCTCCCACACGTTTATTGAGCAATCATCATGTTCTAGACTGGATATTCAATGCATTTGTGTTCAGGGTTGAGAGGAAAATGCACACAGTCAATTCTTTCTCCTACATTCCATCTATCTGCTCCATCTTTTTTTTAAAAGATTTATTTATTTATTCATGAGAAACACAGAGAGGAGAGAGAGAGAAACAGAGACACAGGCAGAGGGAGAAGTAGGCTCCCTGCAGAGAGCCTGATGTGGGACTCAATCCTGGGTCTCCAGGATCATGCCCTGAGCTAAAGGCGAAGCTAAACCCCTGAGCCACCCGGGCTACCCTGCTCCATCTTTCCTTTTTACTAAACTGCTAAGATAGAGCCCTGATACCATCCATCAGGACTATTGCCTCCCCTAACTACTCTCTCTGATTCCACTCTTGCTTACCCATCCATCTATTATCTAGCAACAGTCAGAAAAATTTGCTGGAAATATAAATCAGATTTGGTCAGTCCCCTAATTACAAATCCTTTGGCAAAATATTTCCACTTTTTTACCATGGCCTGTGAAGACCCTGTGTGACTAGACCCCTGAGCATAGTATCATATCTGATAGCATGGCCTATGCTCTGGGCTCTAGTCAAATCAGGCTTCCCTGAGCCCCTCTCTCTGAGGGTCAGGTTGTACCCACGTAGACCTGCAAGTCCCTCAGCCTCGATGGCTCAGGCACATTGTCTGGGAATGTGGCTGCTTCTCCTCTCATAGATTTGGTTTTAATGCTCCACCTCAGAGAGGCCCTCCTAGACTATTCCTCTCTAACACGTTCCCACCCTCTCCGCACAGCCCCCTATCCACCTTCTATCAGCAGCACTAATCATTATCATTCCCCCTCTTATTTTATCATTTGTAAGTCCCAGGCAGGAGAGACATTGGTCTGTCACATTGTCAATTGTATTTGCTGCAGGGACATGACACAAAACAAGACCTCCAGAAGTACTCATGGAATGAAGGACTCAAGCATTGGCAAACACAAAAGGGAAAAAATGTTATGTTTTCATATAGTAAGGGTTAATGGGAATGTAATTTTTTTGAGATTCACAAGAGCATGAAACATGGTACACCTACTTGGTATTAGACATCAGTAATAAATCGCTGTACAAGAAAAGCTGCCACTTCTGCCTCCTCCAGCCTTTCTTGAGCTCAACGGGGCCATGGATGAGCAAGGTACGAGTGGCACCCTCAGATGATGTAGTGCTTTCGCTGTAGGTGTCCACCTCCACAGACGAGCTCTTCCTGCAAGACATCAAACACAGAGCAGTTAGTTACTGGTCAAATACACAATATAGTTTAATGCCAAGTTTCAAGGTTCACACAACACTAAAATGTAGTCTCAACCCCCAAAGCAGAGCTCCAGAGCTCAGAATCAAGGATCCCTGAGTTACAGAAAGCTATAGAAAGAGGTGAGGTCACTTGGGAAACTGATGCAGAGGGAGGACAGTTTCAAGGACAAAGCCCTTGGGCATGCCAACACTTAGAGGTGTGGTGGAGAAAGCTGCAGAGCTAATTGTGAGCCATTAGGTAGGCGAGAGCCAAGAAGCCAAAGGTAGAGCAGATTACAAGAAGGAGAATGAACAACAACAACAAACAGGACAACTTGTGGCCTAATATAAAATATATAATAATATATTTAATAATATATTATAAAATATAATATAATATAAATATAATAATATTTATGTTAAGATAAAATGAAGATAACTGAAGATCCTGGAAGTTGACCCCCATCTTATCTAATTCAATATTCAAAATTGGGGTAAAAATTCTCAAAGATCAACAAAAATATTGGAAACCTCAGAAAGTTTCTGAACACAAGAGTTTAGCTATTACTTGGCTGAGCTCTGACAGGACTTCCTGGTCAAAATAGGTAATAAAACAACTCAATTGAGCAGAGTGTAAAAATTCTTTCATAACTAGGACAGGTATTTTCATAGACCCACTGAAAACTGTCTCACAGAGAGAGAGAGTTGGCTCTCTCATGGAGCCAAGAAAGTGTCTCCGCCTCCCCCAAGGATGTATAAAGCCTGCTCCCTTCTGCTCAGCAGCACTGAATCTTATGAACAGGAGCAGCTTTTCAGGAAGCTGGTGCTGGAGTTACTAATTAGTTTCTATGTATTAGAGGAAACAAAAGAAAAGAACAGTTCCTGTTATTGCCGGTCTGTTTGGATGGTCAGAAATAGTGGATCAGAAGACTACCTCATGCGCTGAAGCCTTGAATGTCCACCTGTAAGCTCAGCGTGCTTTCTGATTGACGGGAACATCCTTTTCTCTTCAATTCGCGGGACGGGAAATCGAGTGAGTCTACAGCACTTGGCAGAGTACTGTCAAATGCTTGAAGCCTGAAGATTCCGCAGCGGTCCGTGGTCACTGCCATTATGATGTCACATATTCAAAGCTCATGTTGTAACTGCCAAACTGACATACTGGTTTCCTTATCTTGGCCTCCAAGTTTTGACTTTTTAAAAGTAATCATTTTATTTTGAGATAACTGTAGATTCATTTGCAGCTGTAATAAATAACACAGAGAGATGACATCAGTTTTTTTACAGATGGAGTCTTCCAGAGACACTTGCATCACCACAAGGGTCCTTCCTATTCCCCGATTACAACCACACAAATTTCTTTCCCCCTCCACCACCTCTTTAATCCCTGGCAATCACAAATCTGTTCACCATGTGTATAATGTTGCCATTTCAAGAATGTTATACAGATGGGATCACATAGTTTATGAAATTTGGGGATTTCCTTTTTCCCATTTGATGTAACTGGAGATTCATCTAGATGGCTGCAAGTATTCACAGTTCATTTCCTGGTGTCCCTTAGTAGTACATCATGATATGGATGTATCACAGTTTGCTTAACTACCTGTTGAAGGAGTTCGAAGTGTCTGCAGGTTTTGGCTGTCACTAATAAAGCTACTATAAACATCTGTGTACAGGTTTTTGTGTCAGCGTGAAGTCTTCACTTCTCTGGGCTAAATACCCAGGATGGGAAGAGCCAGGTCATATGCTAGGTATGTTTTTTTGTTTTTGTTTTTGTTTTTTGTTTTTTTATAGTTTTATTTTTTATTTCTTAGGAACTGTCCAACTGTTTTCCAGAATGGCTGTGCCATTTCACATTCTCCCCAGTACTGTGTGAGTCATTCAGTTTCCCCTCATCCACATGAACATTTGGTGTTGTCATTTTTTATTTTAGCTATTCTGATAGCTGTGTAGTGTGATATCTCACTGTGGATTTCACTTGCATTTCCCTAATGGTTAGTGATACTAACATTGATTTGCCACCTGGACATCTCCTTCAGTGTCAAAGCACCTACAGGAGCCTGTTAAAAACATGTTACATGAAGACAGTGTTCCCTTTCCACTAGGAAACTGATGGTTTTACAGATGAGGAGGCTCCTGCGCATACAGGTTGGACTCTGAATCCAAGCAGCCGTGACATAATATGAAGGATTCAAATCCAACTGACTCAGGAGGTCACACAGCCTCCTGCGAGGGCCCCCCATCCCCACTCTTCCCACCATGGACAGTGTCTTTCTTTGACAACTGTGGAGGACAGAAATTTGATCCTACAGACAAAGTTTGTGGTTTCCCTTACAGGCTCCTGTAACAGGCATGTGAAAACCTATCTTTTATGCCCTACTAGACTCTATGGACCTCAAGGAAGGAGTCTATGTCTGACTTATCATTAAATTCTCACAAACATTGGCACATCGGAGGAATCAAAAAATTCTGTATTGAACAAGTGAATGAAATAGTTTTCTGGCAGGGATGGACAGGGAAAAAGGCATGACATAAAATAGTCTTTCTCTTATTTACTTTATTCATTCAACAGATAGTGTTTGAACCTGTACTAGGAGAAAGGCACTTGATAGGTCTGGGCAACAGGGAGCCAGGCCCAACTCTCACAAAACCAGGATTTAAGTGAGGAGGGGGGAAGACAGATATTAAACAGAGAATGTCATCAATAACTGCCTAACACAGCCTCTGGAAAGTACTGCAGAGGAAAATTAAAGATTGAGGTGAGAAATTTAGGGAGGGGCTTGACACCTGATTTCAATTATGGAGAGGAAGGCTTCTTTGACAAGCTCATTTGAAATGACCTTTAAAGAATAACTTGGGATTACTTAGAGAAAGAGGAAGGAAGGGAGGGAAGATACATTTGTCAGTTGAAGGGACAGAATGTGACTAACTGATGTTTCAGAAACATGGAAGACTTTGCTGGATTGGAGACACAGGCAGAAGGTACAGGAGAGTGCAATTGGCCTGTAAATTAGGTAGAGGTGAGAGCACAAGTCCTGGTAGTCCTTTTAGACTTTATTAAGGCTTCTCATCTTAAAACCAAACTAACACAGAAGTGGCATGTAGATAGTGGCCTCCAGGCTTCTCACCACTTTCATTCATTTTTTAAAAAATATTTTATGTATTTGAGAGAGAGAGAGATAAAGAGACAGTGCATGTGCACAAGAGGTGGGGGCAGAGAGAGAGAGAGAGAGAGAAAGAAGCACAAATGGTGCTGAGTGTGGATTCTGACCTGTGGCTCTGTCTCATGATCCTGAGATCATAACCCTGAGCTGAAATCAAGAGTCAGAAACTTAACCAAGTAAGCCACCAGGCACCCCTTTCTCACCATTTTTAAAGGACAAGTGCTAGTCTGGCCATGCTTGACTATATTTAGAACCATGGAGGCTCATTGGGCAACACTTTCTGGCCTCCCATCAAGTACCTGTCAAAATCTATTTCAGGTAAAAAATAATCTATTTCAGGTAAAAAATATAGGCAGACTTATCTCTGCACCTTCCCCAATTCTCAGATTATGTCCCATTCTCTGCATCTCCCTTCAGAGAGGTTAGAGATTTAGAGGCCGGGAAAACTCTCCTTTTAGAATCTCGTCCTGTTGATCAATTCTGATATGCATCAGACTCACTTGGGAGGCTTTTCAGGCACTCATTCTGAAACTGCCTCCCCCAGAGGTTCTGATTCATCAGATCTGGAAAAAGCTCTTTGAGTGATTCTTACATGTAACCAGGATTGTGAGTCACTGGTTTTAAGGAATTAATTGAGAAAGATACAGTGTTTGATAGTATCTTCTCCTTGTAGTAAAGCAAAGGAAAGAAAAGTTTGAGAAAGATAAAGGGAGCTTCTTTTACCAGGTCACAGTTACCTTTGCAGTAATAGCTAAAGCTTAATTTCTTCCATAATACCATTGTGATTTATTTTAATTTGATGAATGAGCTCTAAATAGAATAATAATGATGGGGTCTTTTTTCTTTTTTAAAGACTTTATTTATGTATTTATTCATGAGAGACACAGAATGAGAGAGAGAGAGAGAGAGAGAGGGGCAGAGGGAGAAGCAGGCTCCATACAGGGAGCCCGACGTGGGACTCGATCCCGGTTCTCCAGGATCATGCCCTGGGCTGAAGGCAGCGCTAAACCGCTGAGCCACCCGGGCTGCCCGGGTCTGTTTTCATCTATTTCACCAAACACCTATGTTTTCACCCTAAATATCAAATAAAAGAGATACTCTAAGGTGATCTTTATGCCAGTAATACCGTATTATTGATCTATTGTCCATTTTTGTCAATACCATACTGTTTTTTTTTTTTAATACCATACTGTTTTGATTATTACAGCTTTGCAATATATCTTGAAATCTGGGACTGTGATACCTCCAGTTTTTTTTTCAAGATTGCTTTGGCTATTTGGGGTCTTTGTGGTTCCATACATGCTTATGAATTACTTGTTTTAGTTCTGTGAAAATACTATTAGCACTTTGATAGGGATTCCATCAAATCTGTAGATTATTTTGAGTATGGAACATTTTATTAATACTTGTTCTCTCATCAATAAGCATGGAATATTTTTCCATTTGTGTTGTCTTCAATTTTTTTCACCAATGATTTATAGTTTTTCAGTATATATATATATATATATATATATATATATATATATAGTCTTTCACTTCCTTCTTTAAGCTTATTTCTAGGTATCTTATTTTTGGTACAATTGTTAATGGGACTGTTTCTTAATTTATTTTTTTCTCTTCATTATTAGTGTATAGAAATGCAGTGGATTTCTGTATATTGGTTTGTATCCTGTGACTTTCCTGAACTCATTTATCAGTTCTAGTCCATTTTTGGTAGAATCCTGAGGGTTTTCTACATATAGTATCATGGCACCTGCAAATAGTGAAAGTTTTACCTCTTCCTTACCCATTTGGATGCCATTTATTGCTTTTTCTTGTATGATTGCTGGGGCTAGGACTTCCAGTACTATGCTGAATAAAAGTAGTGAGAGTGGAAATCCTTGTTTTGTTCTTGATCTTGGGGAGAAGCTCTCACTTTTTCACCATTGAGTATGACATTAGCTGTAGTTTTTCACATAAGGTCTTCATTCTGTTGAGGTATGTTCCTTCTAAACCTACTTTGTTGAGTTTGTATCATGAATGGATGTTGTACTTTTAAATGCTTTTCTGCACCTATTAAGATAATCATGGTTTTTTACCCTTCTCTTGTTGATGATATGTATGATGATAATGGATTTGTGAATATTGAATCACATTTGCATACTAAGAATAAATCCCACTTGATCATGGTAAATGACTTTTTTAATGTATTGGTGGATTTGGTTGGCTAATACTTTGTTGAGGATTTTTGCATGTATGTTAATCAGAGATATTGGCCTGTAGTTCTCTCTCTCTCTATCTTTCTCTCTCTCTGTAGTGTCTTTATCTGGTTTTGGTATCAGGGTAATGCTGACTTCATAGAATACATAGAAGCTTTCATTCTTTGTTTTTTGAAGTAGTTTGAGAAAAGTAGGTGTTAACTCTTCTTTATATGTTTGGTAAAAAATTTTTTTAAGGATTTTATTTATTTATCCATGACAGAGAAAGACAGAGGCAGAGACACAGGCAGAAGGAGAAGCAGGCCCCATGGAAGGAGCCCAATGTGGGACTCGATCTCAGGACTCTGGGATCAGGACCTGAAGGCAGATGATCAACTGCTGAATCACCCAGGTGTCCCTTAATCTTTGGTAAAATTTACCTGTGAAGCCATCTGTTTTTTGGTAGTTTTTTGATTACTGATTTGATTTCATTGCTGTTTGTTTTTTGGTAGTTTTTTGATTACTGATTTGATTTCATTGCTGATAATCAGTCTTTTCAAATTTTCTATTTTTTCCCAACTCATCTTTGAGAGGTTATATGTTTCTAAGAATTTACCCATTTCTTCTAGGTTGTCCAATTAGTTTGCATATAATTTTTTCATAATATTCTCTTAAAATCCTTTATATTTTTGTGGTGTTGTTATTTCTCCTCTTTCATTTCTTTTTAAAATAAATTTATTTTTATTGGTGTTCAATTTGCCAACATACAGAATAACACCCAGTGCTCATCCTGTCAAGTTCCCCCCTCAGTGCCCACCACCCAGTCACCCCCACCCACTACCCACCCCCCATTCCACCATCCCTATTCATTTCCCAGAGTTAGGAGTCTTCATGTTCTGTCTCCCTTTCTGAGATTTCCTACCCATTTCTTCTCCCTTCCCTTCTATTCCCTTTCACTATTATTTATATTCCCCAAATGAATGAGACCATATAATGTTTGTCCTTCTCCGCTTGACTTACTTCACTCAGCATAATACCCTCCAGTTCCATCCATGTCGAAGCAAATGGTGGGTATCTGTCATTTCTAATGGCTGAGTAATATTCCATTGTATACATAAACCACACCTTCTTTATCCATTCATCTTTCAATGGACACCGAGGCTCCTTCCACAGTTTGGCTATTGTGGACATTGCTGCTAGAAACATCGGGGTGCAGGTGTCCTGGTGTTTCATTGCATCTGCATCTCTGAGGTAAATCCCCAGCAGTGCAATTGCTGGGTCGTAGGGCAGGTCTATTTTTAACTCTTTGAGGAACCTCCGCACAGTGTTCCAGAGTGGCTACACCATTTCACATTCCCACCAACAGTGTAAGAGGGTTCCCCTTTCTCTGCATCCTCTCCAACATGTGTGGTTTCCTGCCTTGTTAATTTTCCCCATTCTCACTGGTGTAAGGTGGGATCTCATTGTGGTTTTGATTTGTATTTCCCTGATGTCGAGTGATGCAGAGCATTTTCTCATGTGCTTGTTGGCCATGTCTATGTTTCCTCTGTGAGAATTCTTGGGTTGTACTACAAAGCTGTGGTCATCAAGACAGTGTGGTCCTGGCACAAAAACAGACACATTGATCAATGGAACAGAATAGAGAATCCAGAATTGTAACCTCAACTTTGTGGCCAACTAATATTCGATAAAGGAGGAAAGACTATCCACTGGAAGAAAGACTGTCTCTTCAATTAATGGTGCTGGGAAAATTGGACATCCACATGCAGAAGAATGAAACTAGACCACTCTCTTGCACCATATACAAAGATAAACTCAAAATGAATGAAAGATCTAAATGTGAGGCAAGATTCCATCAAAATCCTAGAGGAGAACACAGGAAACACCCTTTTTGAACTTGGCCACACTAACTTCTTGCAAGATACATCCACAAAGGTAAAAGAAACAAAAGCAAAAATGAACTGTTGGGACTTCATCAAGATAAGAAGCTTTTGCACAGCAAAGGATACAGTCAACAAAACTACAAGACAACTTACAGAATGGGAGAAAATATTTGCAAATGACATATCAGATATCAGATATCTAGTGTCCAAGATCTATAAAGAATGTATTAAACTCAACACCAAAGAAACAAAGAATCCAATAATGAAATGGGCAAAAGACATGTACAGAAATCCTTTTCATTTATAATCTTGAGTCCTCTCTCTTGCCCTCTCTGTCTTATTTTTAAGGATTTTATTTATCCATGACAGAGACAGAGGCAGAGACACAGGCAGAAGGAGAAGCAGGCTCCGTGCAAGGAGCCCAATGTGGAACTCAATCCTGGGTCTCTGGGATCATGCCCTGAGCTGAAGGCAGATGCTCAATCACTGAGCCACCCAGGGGTCCCCTCTCTCTCTGTGTTTTTATGAGTCTGGCTAAAGGTTCATCAATTTTGTTGATCTTTTTAAAGATCCAGCTCCTGGTTTCATTCATCTGATTTATTGTTCCTTGGTGTGTTTTTTTTTTTTTGTTCTATTTCATTTATTTCTGCTCTAATCTTTATTATTTTATTTCTTCTGCTGGTTTGAGGTTTTATTTGTTCTTCTTTTTCCAGCTTCTTTAGTGTAAGGTTAGGTTGTTTGATATTTTTCTTGCTTCTTGAGGTAGGGCTGGATTGCTCTAAGGTTCCCTCTTAGAACAGATTTTGCTGGATTCCAAAGTTTTTGGACCATTGTGTTTTCATTTTCATTGGTCTCCAATTATTTTTAAACTTCTTCTTTGATTTCTTCGCTTAAAATTTTAAATCTTTGATTACATGTGTACATCAGAAAACATTATGTAATGGCAAGAGCACGAGGTCGGGAATCAAATTATGTAGTTTTAATCCTTCCTCATAATTTACTACCTACATGACACTGGGTAAACTAGTTACACTTCTGAAGCCTCACTGTTGTCATTTATAAAATCAGGATGGTGATAAAAGCACCTGCTTCATAGGGCTGTTATGAGAATTAAATGAGATCATACCGCAGAAATCTTAGTATGATATCTAACAGAGTAATCCTTCAAATGATTTAGTTATGCTTATAGGAGACAATGAGACTTTTTATTCAGAAATAGTAACAATATCATGGGTATTCTCCATGACCAAAGATAGGGGGAGATTGTAGTAATGCCAATTGAGTAACTACAAATTGCCAAGTTCTTTGCCAGGCAGTTTATGGACATCATCTCATTTCCTTGCAGCAGGTTTGTGAGGTAAGAATCATTATTTCCACTTTATAGTTGGAGAAACTGAAGTTTAGTAAAGTTAAGGCACTGAAAACCACATACCTAATAATTCATAGCGTCAAGTTTGTCTAATTTCAAAGTCCTATAATTTTTCCTTGCCTAAAGAATGTGTCCGTCCTGGAAGAGGAAAGAAAATGTATTTTAAGCCACATCCCATTTAGGTTGGCTCCCAAATTATTTAACTGACACATAAGTGAGTTTTTCATCAACTGTCAGTGTTTATGTATGGTGCCCATGTCCCACTCTGTCTCTTCTCTCAGGAATGGCTGGTTGTGGAACCCAGAGCCACTGCTGGTACCATGAACTGACTGTCAGACAGGAAATTTGCAAAGCTCTCAATGTGGATAGGAGACTCCTGGGACTTTACAGAACGAGATCTTAGGTTTTAGGCAGGCTGGGAGTAAGAGTCAGGTCTGTGAAAGTCTAATGATTCCCCTCCTAATGTCCAGTGGTTCACATCTCTTTGATAGATACCAGGCTATGAATTTGTGACTAAACATTTCCACTGCCTTCTAAGCTTGATACCCATCCTGGATCAGTATTATGGATAATTTCTATCCTGATTCTGGCACTCTGGATTTTCTACTACCACTAATTGATCTCTATAAAGAGGGAAAAAAGGGATGCCCAGGCCTTGGCAGCTGAGTGTTCACTCTACTACCCTTTGCTGCCCTCTACTGACCATATCTGGAAATTACGTTTAACCTTCCAGGTCCTTGTCCCAAAGCAGATAGAGATACTGCAGTGAGTGAAACCAGGCACACAAAATTTGAGATGCACCAAAAAACTAAGTAAATAAGATATGATATTTTAATTTAATATTTTTAGAAGTCAATTTTCAAAAGATACATGATGAACAAAATACCGAAATGTACCCTAAAACAGTACTACTAGCTTATATGTACAAAGACCCTGCCATCCATCTTTTCATTCAAGAAAGAGGTCTAATACCACAGTGGAAAATCATGCTACCAGTGCTGATGAACCTTTTTCATCACTCGCATATTTGGGAAAAAGACCCAGAAAATTTAGAATAAACCAAAAAAAAAAAAAGGTGCAAGTGGAAGAGATATTATAACAGTAGACTCCTGAGGAAAACAAGAGAACGGAAAAAAAATTAAGAAAACAAAGCCAACTAACATCTTTAGAGTCAAGAAGCCAAAAAAGAGGTGGCTATGAAATAAGAACAAAGGCAGATAAATATTTCTTGTATATTAAAGGTATCATCGACCAAATTGAATTTAATAGAAAGTCTTGAAGATTGAGTTCAAGGAATCGCATTTGACCTTGACACTTGGAACATTCATCTTTCAGTTTTCCTGACCTAAGGTTACCCTTTTTTTTCTCAATAACTAGAGCTATTTAGTCCTTCAGTAAGGAGTAATTTAATCATTGGAATAACGGAAATGCTATTTTAATTTGTAGAATCAACATACAAACAAAGCTTGGAAGACAACAACTGTAAAAGAGAATCTGACTAATAGTAACACTGATAATATGAAACAATGGAAGTCTGAATATTAAAGCAGCAGAGAGATATGGAAGATAATGTCACAGATTTTTCTCACCTATTTATTTATATAGCAAGAAATCAATTATATACTGTCTAAAATTGATGTAACAAAATAGAGTTTAAGTATACTCTTTAAAATGATAATCACCAGAAATATCAAAGCAATGTAACTGGAAAAACATAGACATGGATGGATCAAAGAAATAAGTTTCTCATCTTCCAATAGATGCTATCTAAAGTTGATAAACAAGATAAAAGAAGAAATCAAGTATTAACATATATTTCAGAGGTATTGTGGTAACCACCAGGAAAACAGAAAATACTTAAAAACAGGGAGCTGGAAATGAGTCGGGGAACAAGTTCAGGCTGAGAATTTACTTTTCACTTGGTATCATTCTCTACTGCTTGATTTTTAAAATGTGTGTATGTATTAATTTTAAGTTGAAAAGTTAGAAGAAACAAAACCAACTCGACTTTTTGCAGCTGCAGCTCTTGGCACCACTTCCTTCCCATCTGCAATCTCTCTCCTTACACCAGTAGTCCGATCCTATGGAGGCAGGAAGGAATAAGAGAGACTAGAAAAGTTTCTGTCCTGGGGATCCCTGGGTGGCGCAGCGGTTTAGCGCCTGCCTTTTGCCTGGGGCGCGATCCTGGAGAATTGGAGAATTGGGATCAAGTCCCATGTCAGGCTCCCGGTGCATGGAGCCTGCCTCTCCCTCTGCCTGTGTCTCTGCCTCTCTCTCTCTCTCTGTGTGTGACTATCATAAATAAATAAAAAATTTTAAAAAAAGCTTTTAAAAAAGTTTCTGTCCTGAATTTAAGTTTCTTGGAATCTTTTTGGCTTGTGCTTGGGTTCTATCTTTTCAATGGTGCAACTCTTTGGAATACTAACTTTTGACTATTTTAATCTGTGATATCTAGAATCTCCTTAAAGTTTTGCTAAACTTTGTTATCCTTCTTTTACTTCTTGACAAAAGACTAATCCTGACTCACTGCCTCTTACTGTGATCACAGTATTTTATTTTCTTAGAATCTTGATTCTAGCCAACTACTGCTTTGCCTGGCCCAACTCAACCTGCCTAGGTAGGAATGAAACGTCTATGGAAGAGAGATGACAATTACCATTTTCAGAATAAGTAAAACGTCATATACTAGTAAGTTAAACATAGTACTAAGGGAGTACGGTGATGTTCATTATCCCATTCCTCATGCATTTACAGAGGAGAGTGTACTTCCCTGTTCTAGAGAGAACAGACTTGGAAGAATTTGGGAGTAGAAGTTTTCTCTAGACTTGTGGTCTCACAATCTTGTACCAAAGTAGCCAAAACATGAGACACAAGACACAAGGAAATGAAGAAACCAGAATACCTATCTACATTTTTGAAGAAGGCAATAATGTCTCAAATGTCACTCTCTGAGAGAAAGTAGGTAATATATATGGGAGACCCGGGACACATGACCAAAACAAAACAATAACAACAGCAAAAGCAAAGGAATACCTATATTAAACATGTGGAAGCACAACTATTGATGGGCACTTTCTGCTCAGTCATACAGATTCACAGGCCGTGGATTCAGTGCTGGTGCAGCTGGCTGGCTTGCCACCGGACTGAGACCAGGTCCTCGCTGTCTCCAGCATAGGTGCTACTAAGTTATCTGCTGTGCTCCGATAGCAGTGTCAGGTGACATTACATAGTCACTTAGGTGGGGTACCACAGTTTTGTTTGTGACAACTTCTATAGTGGACAGTTTCTTTTGTGACTGCTGACCCCTTGGAGACTAGAACTAATTAGAGATTTGAAGCAACTTTGAAGAGGCTGAAGAAGCTATACTCATTCCTGTGAAATCCCAGGACACAGCTGCAGCTATAGGAACCTTGGCTCTGAGTAAAAGCCTCTGGCTGACACTGAGCCAATTGTATAAAATGGAGAGTGAGAGCATTTGGACTTTAAATAAAAGCTCTATGAGCTTTTATTTGCAAGGGGATTTAGTTTGTGGGGAAGTTGAGTAACAAAAATGAGTTTCATATTGTTCAAATTTGGGACATTTTAATATTGATATAGTTCTCTGTATTCATTTCATAAAGTCTGGTGAGCTATTTTGGACATGACTGGGCATAATTAGAGATAAGAAATAGAATTAGAGAGTGAACTTTCAGCTTAGTACTATCTGACTCATGGTGCTAGTCTTGTATGGGCAAAAAACAAAATGCCCTTCAAGAAGTCCCAGAAGGACTCTGTGTAGGGAGAAGCAGACTTGGGGACTGTGTGAGCACAGCAGCACTTTGAGCATGCACCACTCGGCTGAGAGGGACAGCTGCCTGGTCCCCTTCTGATGCCTGAGTACAAAGGGTTATGACATTGTTTTTCAGCCTTCCATCATGTGTACACCGCCTTCATGACTTCTCTACAAATACATGTTTTTAAGTATTCAGCATGGACTTTACAATCTTTGCTCAGGGTAATATGTGTTAAAACATGTTAGGAAAAAAAACAGGTATCTTTCTGACTACAGATGAAAATACATACATAATTACTAAAACTGAAAAAAAATATGCCTGTGAGTATGCTACTTAAAACAACTCACATGATGCCAGTGGAACCCACAATGTAATATATTTAAAAAATTAAAAAGCTGGCAAACATTCAGAGGCATACATGTTATTCCCCTCTTCAGGATTCTACTCCAATCCTGATGACAGAACATGGTGTTGGAGAAGAGATTTGGGGTCGCTCTCTTCACTTTCTCACACCATCCCAAACAATGTAGAACAGACCTTTTAAAAGACCTATAGAAGCTGTGTAGAGCTTTTGTACTTAAAGAGTTTCTTGGTCCCCTATTGGAGTGGGCTTGAGTGAGGACAACTGCAGTTGTCTGGCCATCCCATGGCTTGTTTATGGAGATGCAGTAGCAAACCCTGTTTTTGCATGAGGTCTAAGCCTCTACCCAGCTTTACTAGGGAACCCTATCATTTGGATGATAACATACATTTAAATTGCCTTCTGTCTCCCCTTTCTCAAACTGGTTCCAACCTGTAAAGAAGCGCAAATTCCAACACAGCTTGTAGTTACAAAAACAAGTGAAAGAATGAGAGAAGAAAACATTGATGGAAGAAAATGCATGATGCTATTATACAGCAAAAATACTATGTATATGTAAACATTTAATGCAACTCAATACTCAAATAGTGTTGAATTCTCCTTCCCCAACTTGCAGGTAGAGTCATGTAGTATTCCAGTCTTTCTGGCTGAGTCCCTGCAGCTGGAGCAGGGCACCTTCCGCTGTTGCTTAGTTTCTGAAAACCAATGAGAAAGAATATTGGTTTAGGGTCAGGCCTGGGGTTAGATCCTGGATGTCTGAAGTTCAGCAAATTACCTAGCCTTCCTGAGTCTCAGGTTTTATACGTGTAAAATGGGAACAATAACCCCTCTAGGTTTGTTGTGAGGATTAAGTAATAATGCATGTGAGTCAGTGACACTGCCATTCAGAAAGAAATTCAGATCCATGTCTAGGTATCCACTGGGTATGTCCATAACTAGATAGTTTTTGAAGAGGTTTGAGATCTTTTCCTTGCATGGATAGTGGAGTATGTGTGGTCGTGCTTATACTCAGAGGCTTTTTTTTAGCACAGATAAAATGCCAGAACAATAAAGATTTTGATCTCATGTGTTCCTTTATGCAAACAAGCTTGCCTAGCAAAATGGTGCAGATATACACAGATGAATGGACTTTATACAAATAAATGAAATTATGTTTCTCTAGTATAAAAATAGATCAAATGGTAAGAGCACAAAAGTAGGTGAAATGGTAACATAAACTGACTTGTGTAATCAGAGGGTCAACGCTTGGCATTTTCCTCTCTAAGCTTTTCTAATAGTTTTGTTGCTAAGGCTACCATGTTTTTGCCAGATTGGAAGAGGATTGTCAACTCTAATGAAGATTAAGTAGCCTTCCCAACTAGATTTTTTTAAAATAAGCATCAGTTAATGCTGCTGGCTTTCAAAGCCATATTCATGAAGAATGGAAAGATCTTTAAAGAGCTGCTCTCAGAGACTCCTAACTCTTGGAAATGAACAAGGGGTAGTGGAAGAGGAGGTGGGTAGGGGGATGGGGTGACTAGGTGACGGGCACTGAGGGGGGCTCTATGTTGCTCTATGTTGGCAAATTGAACTCCAGTAAAAAATAAATAAAAAAAAGAAATAAAAAATAAAGATCTGCTCTAAGAAGATGTAACTAATAAAATTTGAAATTTAGCAGCATTTCTATTCCATAGTTATTCCAACACAAGTTTTTATCATGGTTACATTGAACAAAAATAACTTAAAACAGAACTTTACATATTTAATAAAAAGATGAAGATATTATTATTTACAACTTTAGCCAAAAATTAATTCCCTAAAGAGTAAAAGGTTATTTAATGAACAATTCTTTTGACTGGTTGGGAAATTGTTGCACCACTGCTCACAAATTCACACTTGATTTATTCTTTGAACGATATAGGTAAGTTACAGGGTTAAGTCCTCTGTCTTTTGGTCCCTGCCATTAATCGGTTAAAGTCATCTGAGGACAGTGTAATTACAATGCTCCCAAAGAAACCTGGAGCTTTGTAAAGTACAGTAAATGGAAACTAATTTGTTATGGACATTCAATTGTTAAAAGGATGTAAAAGGGTAGGAGCCATTAGGAAAGGTGAAGAAACACTGCTCTTGATGAGCTTGCTGAGGAGCCAAATGAGCTTCTTGATCATGAACAGAAGAGACCATCTAAAGTTTAAAAAATGTAGAGCTGTTTGTGTGTCCATTGATCCTGCAATTCTACTTGTGCACTAAAGCAGGAAAATTAAATGAAATATTACCTAACGAATACAGGTGCTGTGTTTTCTTCCTCTGATGTCTTTATATCTTTGTAGCCAGAAATCCCAATGTTAATTCCCAATAGGAAAGGCTGAATATTAAAGTTAAAAGTTCACCTTAATTTGAATATTGTAGCATTAGTGACATCTGGTGGAAAACAAGTTACAGGGTAGCATTATTTAGATATCCTGATCTATCCTGTATACTATCACTTTCACCAGATTTTCACACAGCCCTCTCCCCAAGTCCATGGGAAGAGTGTACTTTCTGGCCCCATTGAAGTTTGGCTTAGCCTTAAGTCTTACCTGCATCAGTGGAATATGGGCAAAAATGTCAGTGTGAAAGTTCTGAAGATAAGCTTTAGCAGTCCTGGTGAGGCATTGCCCCTTCAATGATAGAAGGAGACACGTACCCTGCAGATTTGCATGATAAGAAGACAAGCACTCCAGATAACCCACAGACTTACAGGGAAAAAATTGTTATTCTATGGTTGTTTGTGCAAAAGCCAATTAATACATGAGACTATTACACACCTCTGTGTGAATTCCCATGGAGGCTTGACTCCTCTCTCCAATTGATGACACTGGGAGAAGAATCCTGGAGACGTGTGGTTCAGTCCCTTCTGGGGCTCTATTTCAGACCCTGATAGGCCCAGTCGGAACATGTTTCCATTCCTCCACCTATGGTAAGCAAAACTGAGTCAAGAGTCCAGGGCAGGCCCATCAGGCTCTCTTAGAATCTTGGTTTCTCTGTATAACATGGTGTGGAAGTCATGTAGGGCTCTTTTTTTCTTCCAAACATTTATTTAAATTTTAGTTAACATATAGTGTAATATTGGTTTCAGGAGTATAATTTAGTGATTCATCACTTACACATAATACCCACTGTTCATAGGTCATTCGCAATTCTTGCATCTGTTGGTTTAAATATCTTCCTCTTAAAAAAAAATAAATAAATATCTTCCTCTTAAGGTGGACTTCAAGGTATAGGAAAAGAGGGCAGGACAAGTTTAGTTGGAGCCATAGGCCAAAGCTTTTCCGATTGAGCTTTGCCAATAAAGCTTGTAGCTTGGCTCCCACTCAACTCTAATATATGTACTAGTAGGACTCAGTAGTGTTATAAGCCACAAAGTATAAGTGGTAATATTAGGACTGTTTAATTTGGCGAATAAAAACAACTGACAGAAATTTAAGTATTATCCATGATCTATTAAGAAAGTTGCTACTGGTGAACATTTTTCAGGGAATGACCACATTATTTCTGCTTATTTAGCGAGGTATTTAGTGTTTCCTAAAGCAGTTACTGCTTTCTAAAAAGAATTTCAAACTTTTGTCCCAAAAGTAGGACCAGAATTGTTAACTCTTCATATTTTTACTGAACTTCCAGTTCTGCTTTCCTTCTCAACCTAATGTTTCATGTTTAGAGGTTACAAACAGCCCAGAATTTAAATGTTTTAATCTTACTAGTGTCCACTTTGTAACATACCTCATGTTTGGAAAACCAGACTCTTGACCATACCTTAATTCAACATCATTTTCATTTCTGCAGAACTACTTTTCTTATTCAGGAAAAGGACACATGTGGGTGGACCTCAATTAGATAGCTTCAACAATTCTCAAGGCAATGGGCTTTCACAGTAGCATTCACGATACCTGTCATCAATTACTGGCACTTATTTGTCTTGCAATGAGAGAATTGCCCTTTATTCTTAACAAGCAGGCAACTGGATCAAAGAGATTAGATTACTCAGGTGAAAAAACAAAGACAAATACATAATGAGATAAACCTGTGTAGTAACTGCCTGGAAGATTGCCATCTATTTTCCTCTCCATATCTCACGCTTTAGAAAGACCAGGACTTTGTTTCATTCATCCTAATACTTGGCACTTTAACAGGTGCTCACTTTGTAATTTCTGAATGAGTGATACAGGCTATGTGTTTTTACTTTATAGTGAAGGTTAATGAGTTAAATCATATAAAAAGCTTAGAACGGTGTCTGATACTAAGCACTTAATTACAAAACAAGGTAACATTTAGAATAGAGATGAGAAAAGACGTCAGAAGTTTGCCTTAAACTGACCCTTAAAAAATAAGGAAAACTAGGCTGGCAATAAGGCTAAGAGGATAGAAAAGTTCTCCAGTACACTACATGCTAAAATGAATTAATTCCAATGACATCTATTATTTTTTACAGAGAATGATGCTTATTTTAAGTCTAAGGTTATAAGATTAAAGGGATATAATCAAAGCTTGTTCATTAAATTGAAAGTAACTCCAGATTTATTCAAGTTTGTATCCTTAGGCCTCAGTAGGCACAAGATATTATTTGCTATACTGAATCCATTCTATTGTATGTGTTAATACCACACCAATATAAACATATTTTAAGACAAATTTTAAACATACATATTTAACTTTATTTCATCATCATTTAAAGCTTGATTTTATAAAACAAAAAAAATTAAGAGTTCTGTATCACAGGAATTTAAACAGTGGCAATATATGTAGCTTTGTAGGTTCGAGTTCTACAACAAATTAAAATCAAATCATTGGAAATGTTTTCAATATGGAAAATAGACAAATAAAATAAATGGCAGAGACCTATTATGAGCAATGTTTCATTACTTGCAAGTTATCGTTAGATAATTTCAGAATCTAAACAAAGACTCTCAATATTCAGACTTCTGTTGCTGTATTTTACATTTAATATCTCCCTACCTATATTCCAGAGTCAAAGTCCTTGACCAAAAGGTCTGATTTAAGAAGGCATTTAGTTTTATGGCAAAAGTTATCCATCTACAGTTACCACTTTCAAGGAATTGACAACAATGCTGATGTGATCTGCTAGTTCCCTTTTGAACAATGTGCAATAATTTATGTCAACCCTGTATAAAGTTATACAGGTAGAAAAAATTGGACAATTATGCACAGTTCAATAGATGTAGAATGTTAAGTTTTCCCAGTCTAAAAATTAACCAGTGATACAAAATTTATCAACTATAGTTGACTTGGTTTCAGGAAAACCGCATCTGAGAACTACAAGTACATCACTGTCCTTATCTCATCCTCAGTCACTGGTGGGAATTTTATAGGCCACCATGCTATTTACTTTGTGGATAGTAGTACTAAATGAACGAAGATGGACTTCCTCAGAATTGGTAACAAACTGTGGTCCTGACTCTTCCCATTTTTCAAGTACAACCAAATCCTTGTCTGTATAAATCAGTAGGTCAAATGAACCCAAATTGGATAAGATCATTAAAGTACAATTATTTTTCGAAAGGTACAACTATCCTTCCTGTCTCCCTCACATGTGAGCCAGCTATCATGTCAGAAAAGCTAGTTTAGCTTGATCTCTAATCAGTTATATTAGCTAATTGCTTTTCTTCAATGGAAATTTTAGTACAGAAAATACTGTACTCCCTTTTACTTAATGAAAAACTTGATTTTTTTCTTCAAAGAACCACTAAAGATATTTGCAGAAAGTATATAATTAATCACGAGACAGCATGAATCTAAGCCAGAGAAAAAGAACATCTTGGTTCTGTGACCGCTGTATCCCAATGCCCAGAACCGTGTTAGGCATACAGTAGGCATTTAGGGTATATCTGATGAATGAAGGAGTAACTAATCTAGAAAAGAAAGACACAGTTATACCTGTCTAAGTCTTAATTATATACAAGGAAATGTGTATAAAATAAAAGAAATGGAAGAAATTACATCAAAATATTCAGGAGCACTGTAGAAAATTTTCATTCTTTCCCTATTCAGCACTTGTAAATAAAACACAACCAGCATTGCTTTAGATTCATGACGTTTTTCTCACTTATATACCATGACATGGATAATTAAGAAAAAATTCAACAAAACGGTTAATTCTTAAAGTAATAGCTTTAGTAATAGTCTTTCAACAAGAAATCTGAACCAACGTGAAGTCATATAATACTTACAAGAGACTTCCAACAGCGGCAGAAATGTCACGGTAGCTGTGATCTGTTGGATTACGGAGAGGATCTCATCCTGGATGGCCTTCTGAGACTTTTCTCTGGGTGTGCTACCAAAGAAACTAAATGAGTTGATTCATTTTAAGTTTTAACAAGTTATTTAAAACACTGATAAGATTATTTGTTTGATTAAATGCTTCAAAACTCAAATTAAGTAATGCATTCCAAAGGAGTTTTTAAAAAACAATTATAATTTCATTTATTATTCCAGATATTAAGGCTGATCTTAGTATCAGATCATTAAATAACAGATGACTAGAAAACCTGCCGAGTGCTTCAAGTCAGGAAACATTCAGGATATTGTAAAATAAAGATAACAATTAGTATCTAAGATCTTTAATTGGCATAATCATTTTGGTATTTTTAGGAATACCTAAATGTCTAATTCTGTAGTGCTTCAAAGAAGATGTTATACCAAGGTGTATTTATAATTAAACATTTTCTAGGGGAGGGGCAAGATGGCGGAAGACTAGTGTCCCCAAATCACCTGTCCCCACCAATTACCTAGATAATCTTCAAATCATCCTGAAAATCTATGAATTCAGCCTGAGATTTAAAGAGAGAACAGCTGGAATGCTACAGTGAGAAGAGTTCACGCTTCTATCAAGTTAGGAAGACGGGGTAAAAAGAAATAAAGAAACAAAAGGCATCCAAGGGAGAGGGGCCCCACGAAGAGTCAGGCTAAGGCCGGGGTGAGTGTCCCCAGGACAGGAGAGCCCAGGCCCCAAGAAACAGGAGCTTCACCAATCTTCCTGGGTGGAAAGGCCTCACAGGGAGTTGGAGCAGGACCCCAGAAAGGTGGGGATGCCCTCAGGCTCCCTGGGACACTAACAGAGCAACTGTGCCCTGGGGAGAGTGCGCTGAGCTCCCTAAGGGCTGCAGCATGGCATCGCTGGACCCGGGAGCAGCTCAGAGGGGCTCGGACGGCAGCTCTGCGGAGAGGTGGCTATGCGGTGGAGTGCAAATCCAACAGCGCAGGCCCAGGAGCACAGGGCGCCAGGGACACAGCCCAGGATCCGGCCTCCCCCCAGGACAGGCAGAGGCCAGGAGGGCCCAGGACGGGAAGGACGCTCCTGCCCCGAGCTGAGCAGATCAGCGGCCCCGCCCCCAGAGCATCCAGGTCCCTGCAGATGGAGAGCTCTGTAGTTACTGCGGGAGGAGACTCCAGAGCTCCAGAGCTGGCCGCTGTCACTGTGGTTGTTCCTTCTGGAGCCTCAAGGGGGTAAAAAATCCCCACTGAGCCCTGGAACAGGCAGGCGGCAGAGCAGATCCCCCAAGTGCTAACACCTGAAGATCAGCACAACAGGCCCGTCCCCCAGAAGACCAACTAGATGGACAAATTCCAGGGGAAGTCAAGGGAATTAAAGTACAGAAATAGAAGATACTCCCCTGTGTTTTTTTTTGTTTTTGTTTTTTTTTTTTTGCTTTTTGATTTCTGTTTGCTTACCCTGCCCTTCTTTTTCTTTTCTTTATTTTTCTATCTCTGTTTCTTCTCTTTTTTACTTCCTTTTTTCTTTTTTCTTTTTTCTTTTTCTCTTTTCTTTCCTTCTTTCTCTCCTCTCTTTTTCTCCTTTTCCCAATACAACTTGCTTTTGGCCACTCTGCACTGAGCAAAATGACTAGAAAGAAATCCTCAACTCAAAAGAAAGAATCAGAAACAGTCCTCTGTCCCACAGAGTTACAAAATCTGGATTACAATTCAATGTCAGAAAGGAAATTCAGAAGCACTATTATAAACCTACTGGGGGCTAGAAAAAAGCATAAAGGACTCAAGAGACTTCATGACTGCAATATTTAGATATAATCAGGCAGAAATTAAAAATCAATTGAATGAGGTGCAATCCAAACTAGAAGT
Organism: Canis aureus; assembly: GCF_053574225.1. NCBI lineage: Eukaryota > Metazoa > Chordata > Mammalia > Carnivora > Canidae > Canis > Canis aureus. The sequence continues at coordinate 137,105 of NW_027554438.1, read as the reverse complement.
CCACACAACGAGGGTTCATGAGGCAGAAGAATGAGAGGGAGACATAGAAGACAAGTTGATGGCAAAGAGAGAAACTGAGGGAAAAAGAGACAAACAATGAAAAGACCATGAAGATAGATTAAGAGAAATAAACGACAGACTGAGGAAGAAAAACCTACATTTAATTGGGTTTCCCAAGTGCTCCGAAAGGGCCAGAGGGCCAGAATATGTATTTTAACAAATCCTAGCTGAAAACTTTCCTAATCTGGGAAGGGAAACAGGCATTCTGATCCAGGAGATAGAGAGATCCCCCCCTAAAATCAATAAAAACCATTAAACACCTCGACATTTAATAGTGAAGCTTGCAAATTCCAAAGATAAAGAGAAGATCCTTAAAGCAGCAAGAGACAAGAAATCCCTGACTTTTATGGGGAGGAGTATTAGGGTTACAGCCGACCTCTCCACAGAGACCTGGCAGGACAGAAAGGGCTGGCAGGATATATTCAGGGTCCTAAATGAGAAGAACATGCAACCAAGAATACTTTATCCAGCAAGGCTCTCATTCAGAATAAAAGGAGAGAGAAAGACCTTCCAAGACAGGCAGGAACTGAAAGAATATGTGACCTCCAAACCAGCTCTGCAAGAAATTTTAAGGGGAAACTCTTAAAATTTCCCTTTAAGAAGAAGTTCAGTGGAACAATCCACAAAAAAAGGACTGAATAGATATCATGATGACACTAAACTCTTACCTGTCAATAGTAACTCTGAACGTGAACGGGCTTAATGACCCCATCAAAAGGTGCAGGGTTTCAGACTGGATAAAAAAGCAGGACCCATCTATTTGCTGTCTACAAGAGACTCATCTTAGACAGAAGGACACTTACAGCCTGAAAACAAAAGGTTGGAGAACCATTTACCATTCAAATGGTCCTCAAAAGAAAGCAGTGGTAGCCATCCTTATATCAGATAAACTGAACTTTACCCCAAAGACTGTAGTAAGAGATGAAGAGGGACACTATATCATACTTAAAGGATCTATCCAACAACAGGACTTAACAATCCTCAATATATATGCCCTGAATGTGGGAGCTGACAAATATATCAATGAATTAATAACCAAAATTAAGACATATTTAGATAATAATACACTTCTACTTGGTGACTTCGATTTAAGGCTTTCTGCACTGGATAGGTCTTCTAAGCACAACATCTCCAAAGAAACAAGAGCTTTAAATGATACACTGGACCAGATGGACTTCAGGTATCTACAGAACTTTACATCCAAACTCAACTGAATACACATTCTTCTCAAGTGCACATGGAACTTTCTCCAGAATAGACCACATCCTGGGTCACAAATGGGGTTTGAACCGATACCAAAATATTGGGATCGTCCCCTGCATATTCTCAGACCATAATGCCTTGATATTAGAACTAAATCACAACAAGAAGTTTGGAAGGCCTTCAAACACGTGGAGGTTAAGGATCATCTTGCAAAAACATGAAAGGGTCAACCAGGAAATTAAGGAAGAATTAAAAAGATTCATGGAAACTAATGAGAATGAAGGTACAACCATTCAAAATCATTGGGATGCAGCAAAAGCAGTCCTAAGGGGGAAATACATCGCAATACAAGCATCCACTCAAAAACTGGAAAGATCTCAAATACAAAAGCAAACCTTACATATAAAGGAGCTAGAGAAGAAACAGCAAATAGATCCTACACCCAGTAGAAGAAGAGAGTTAAGAAAGATTCGAGCAGAACTCAATGAAATCAAGACCAAAAGAACTGTGGAACAGGTCAACATAAACAGGAGTTGGTTCTATGAAAGAATTAATAAGATAGATAAACCGTTAGCCAACCTTATTAAAAAGAAGATAGAGAAGACTCAAATTAAGAAAGTCACGAATGAGAAAGGAGAGATCACGACCAACACCAAGGAAATACAAACGATTTTAAAAACATATTACGAACAGCTATAGGACAATAAATTAGGCAATCTAGAAGAAATGGATGCATTCCTGGAAAGCCACAAACTACCAAAACTGGAACAGGAAGAAATAGAAAACCTAAACAGGCCAATAACCAGGGAGGAAATTGAAGCAGTCATCAAAAACCCCCCAAGACACAAAAGTCCAGGGCCAGATGGCTTCCAAGGGGAATTCTATGAAACGTTTAAAGAAGAAACCATACCTATTCTACTAAAGCTGTTTGGAAAGATAGAAAGAGATGGAGTACTTCCAAATTCTTTCTTTGAGGCCAGCATCACCTTAATTCCAAAACCAGACAAAGACCCCACCAAAAGGAGAATTACAGACCAATATCCCTGATGAACATGGATGCAAAAATTCTCAACAAGATACTAACCAATAGGTTCCAACAATACATTAAGAAAATTATTCACCATGACCATGTACGATTTATCCCCGGGACACAAGGCTGGTTCAATACTCATAAAACAAACAATGTGATTCATCATATCAGCAAGAGAAAAACCAAGAACCATAGGATCCTCTCATTAGATGCATAGAAAGCATTTGACAAAATACAGCATCCATTCCTGATCAAAACTCATCAGAGTGTAGGGACAGAGGGAATATTCTTCAACATCTTAAAAGCCATCTACCTAAAGCCCACAGCAAATATCATTCTCCATGGGGAAGCACTGGGAGCCGTTCCCCTAAGATCAGGAACAAGACAGGGATGTCCACTCTCACCACTGCTATTCAACATAGTATTGGAAGTCCTAGCCTCAGCAATCAGACAAAAAAAGGCATTAAAGGCATTCAAATTGACAAAGAAGAAGTCAAACTCTCCCTCTTCGCCGATGACATGATACTCTACATAGAAAACCCAAAAGCCTCCACCCCAAGATTGCTAGAACTCATACAGCAATTTGGCAGTGTGGCAGGATACAAAATCAATGCCCAGAAATCAATGGCATTTCTATACACTAACAATGAGACTGAAGAAAGAGAAATTAAGGAGTCCATCCCATTTACAATTGCACCCAAAAGCATAAGATACCTAGGAAGAAACCTAACCAAAGAGGTAAAGGATCTATACCCTAAAAACTATAGAACACTTCTGAAAGAAATTGAGGAAGACACAAAGAGATGGAAAAATATTCCATGCTCATGGATTGGCAGAATTAAGATTGTGAAAATGTCAATGTTACCCAGAGCAATGTACATGTTTAACGCAATCCCTATCAAAATATCATGGACTTTCTTCAGAGAGAACAAATTATTTTAAGATTTGTGTGGAATCAGAAAAGACCCCGAATAGCCAGAGAATTTTAAAAAAGAAAACCATAGCTGGGGGCATCACAATGCCAGATTTCAGGTTGTACTACAAAGCTGTGGTCACCAAGACAGTGTGGTGCCAGCACAAAAACAGACACATAGATCAATGGAACAGAATAGAGAACCCAGAAATGGACCCTGAACTTTATGGTCAACTAATATTCGATAAAGGAGGAAAGACTATCCATTGGAAGAAAGACAGTCTCTTTAATAAATGGTGCTGGGAAAATTGGACATCCACATGCAGAGGAATGAAACTAGACCACGCTCTTTCACCACACACAAAGATAAACTCAAAATGGATGAAAAATCTAAATGTGAGACAAGATTCCATCAAAATCCTAGAGTAGAACACAGGGAACACCCTTTTTGAACTCGGCCACAATAACTTCTTGCAAGATACATCCATGAAGGCAAAAGAAACAAAAGCAAAAATGAACTATTGGGACTTCATCAAGATAAGAAGCTTTTGCACAGCAAAGGATACAGTCAACAAAACTACAAGACAACTTACAGAATGGGAGAAGATATTTGCAAATGTCATATCAGATAAAAAGGGTTAGCATCCAAGATCTATAAAGAACTTCTTAAACTCAACACCAAAGAAACATACAATCCAATCATGAAATGGGCAAAAGACATGAAGAGAAATCTCACAGAGGAAGACATAGACATGGCCAACACGCACATGAGAAAATGCTCTGCATCACTTGCCATCAGGGAAATACAAACCAAAACCACAATGAGATACCACCTTACACCATGAGAGTTGGGAAAATTAACAAGGCAGGAAACCACAAATGATGGAGAGGATGCGGAGAAAAGGGAACCCTCTTACACTGTTGGTGGGAACGTGAACTGGTGCAGCCACTCTGGAGAACTGTGTGGAGGTTCCTCAAAGAGTTAAAAATAGCCCTGCACTATGACCCAGCAGTTGCACCTCTGGGATTTACTTCAGAGATGCAGATGCAATGAAACGCCGGGACACCTGCACCCACCTGCACCCGGATGTTTCTGGAAGCAATGTCCACAATAGCCAAACTGTGGAAGGAGCCTCGATGTCCATCGAAAGATGAATGGATAAAGAAGATGTGGTTTATGTATACAATGGAACATTACTCAGCCATTAGAAATGACAAATACCCACCATTTGCTTAACGTGGATGGAACTGCAGGGTATTATGCTGAGTGCAGTAAGTCAGTCGGAGAAGGACAAACATTGTATGTTCTCATTCATTTGGGGAATATAAATAATAGTGAAAGGGGATATAAGGGAAGGGAGAAGAAATGTGTGGGAAATATCAGAAAGGGAGACGGAACATACATACTCCTAACTCTGGGAAACGAACTAGGGGTGGTGGCAGGGGAGGAGGGCGGGGGTGGGGGTGACTGGGTGGTGGGCACTGAGGGGGGCACTTGACGGCATGAGCACTGGGTGTTATTCTGTATGTTGGTAAATTGAACACCAATAAAAAATAAATTCATTAAAAAATAAAATAATCATTTTCTAAAACAGACCAAAGGCTTCAGGAACAAACTACATTTCATTATGCGAGAGAGTTCTGAGTTTACAGGTAAGCATGCCTGGGACAATGCTAAGAATTAGCATATAATGAGGGGGCATTTCCCATCCAGAGGATCTAAGAACTTCAGTTCAGAGTGTCTTAGGAAGTTTATAGCGTTAAATGAAATACAGTAGAGCTGCATATCAAGCTAGGAGAAAATCTAGGATAATACTTCATGGTTAAAAGTACCTTGACACAATCCATTAAATGGCCCACCTAATACATCATGTGTAGCTTACATATAGCACCATAAATACTAAAGGGTGAAATTTATGGATTTTAGACTAAGGGCAGTTATGTTAAAAGTACACTATACAAGTCCATAATAGGCACGACTCTTTTGTGAGCACAGTTTGTGAGTCTTATTCTTCTCCACGGGAGATCTAACATAGTTAGAAACAAACTACCTTATACGAAACTAGTTCAATATAGTTAGAACTCAGTTAGTCAAGAAAACAAGTTTTGGAAAAAAAATCTATGAAAGTGGAAGCAGTTTAATTCATACTTACCTGTCATCTTTTGCAGTCTTGTCGCACTCAATATCAAACTTCCACCTTTCAAGGACTTCACCGCTTTCAATATTTGAGATGAATACCACCAGTTTCTGAACTGAACACTTGTATAACCAATCTGCAATACAGAACAGGGCATCTTTTTTGGTTCACTGCATTACAAAGTAACTCTTCCCAGGTCTCACTTTCTGCCCTTAGCAAATTCCTACCACTGGTATTTTGGAACTCCTCCAACCTGTACAGAAAACTTGCCTCACAATAACCTAGCTCCCGTTGTCCAATTCTCAGTATCCGTACCAGATGTAGTTAGTACTGAATGCTAAGCACAGAGTAGTGAACATGCAGTATACTCTAATCCAAGGTAAATTCCAGAAGATGAGCATTAATCTAATCACTGCAGCAATAAATGCAAATTTTTAATTGTAATAAATGTTAAGAAGGTGCAGTATGTGATCCAATGAGAGAATATAGGAAAACTTGACTCAGGGAATTCTCACTTGACTTCAGTTCTACAAATAAATACCATTAAATATGCAAAAGATTACAGAAAAGGGTACAGGTCTAAAATACTGAAAAGCGAAAAGTATCTGACCAGAGGATTGAAAGGGTAATACAAATACAGTTAAGAAAGGGAGAATGAACAAGGTCGGTTTGTGCAAGATACATAGGGGTCAGACCACACAAGGTCACATGGGGTAAATTAAAGAACTTATAGTTCAAGAATCAGGGAAGTCATTACTGTGTCTGAAGTAGGGTGTGATGTGATTAAACTTATATTTCAGAACTATCCTTTAGGCTGTGATGTGTGGAAAGTAGAGTGGAAGTAAAGAGAGGATCTAGGGATGCTAATTGATTAGTAATTCAAGCAAGAGGTACTGAAGGCTTATAGAAGGATAAATTGGTAGAGATGGATCAGTATAGGTAGAGTCAAGAGATTTCGTGGTTAAAATTGTTAAGATTTATTGGATACTTATGAGACTAAGGAAGAGGAAATACTCAGAGATAGTTGCCAACTTTCTGGTTTATACCACTGGTTGGAAGGTTGATCCATTCATTGAAAGAGAACGGAAATGAGACACAATGCTTACAATTTTTTTAAGGTTTTATTTTTCTTCTTTTGTAAAGATTTTATTTATTTATTCATGACAGATAGAGAGAGAGGAAGAGATACAGGCAGAGGGAGAAGCAGGCTCCATGCAGGGAGCCTGATGTGGGACTCAATCCCAGGTCTCCAGGATCATGCCCTGGGCTGAAGGCAGTGCTAAACTGCTGAGCCACCCGGGCTGCCCTAAGGTTTTATTTCTAAGTAATCTCCACACACAATGTGGGGCTGGAACTTACAACCCAAGATCAAGAGTTGCATGCTCTACTGACTGAGCCAGCCAGGACCCCCTTAAATTTAGTTTTCAAGTATCACTTGGTTAGCCACATGTGGATATCAAGGGAGCCACTTACTATATGAGCAAAGAGAAGACTTGGGTTGGATGTATGTTTATGAGTCAACTACACAAAGATTGTTAGTAAAGTTATGAATGTGTCAGAAGTCATCTTAGAGATTATAATAAGGGGGCCTCATAATGAGCCCTGAATTAATATTGGAACTTGGGATAATATACTCAAGAATACACAGTTTTGTTTTTTTTTAAGACACAAAAACAATCTTGTAATATTTAGGACTTGTGGGCCACCTAGGTCTCTTACATAGTTTTTTAAAAACTAGCCTTTAAAAATCTGAAAACACTCAGTTTGCAGGTAGTACAAAAATAGGCCACTTGCTGGATATGGGCCATCAGTCTTGCTGACCCCTTGACAAAAACAAACCTTGTCTCAATTTTGCTCGGAAGAGGAAGAGATTGGGTAGTCACTTAAAGATCTGGGGTGGGTGGAAATTTTTTTCTTTTAAAACTGAAGACAAATGAAACCAATGAAAATATCTCAAAACAAAGAAATCAGACATACCAGAGAAGAACTAGGGTAGATTCCTTAAGAAGGCTAGAGGGATGGGGATTCAAAGAGATTGAACAATTTGCCTCTAAGAAGGGCAATTCCTCCATTCTAACTAAAATAAAAGGGACAAATTAAATAGGAAGGTCTACATACAACTGAGGTGAAATGTCCTAAGTGTAGTCTTAAAGGAGACAACCTAAAAACCAGTAACTTAGGCAGGGCTTGCTTCTTCATCAAATTAAGGTGACATAGATTCTTAGTTACTTCTATGTTTCAGGCTAAGTAATCTGAGTATCGCCCTGGGTGATTTAGCCCTGAAGATGATAAAAACACAATTAATAGATTTTAAAAATAAAGCCTCTTGAAACAAACAAACAAACAAACAAACAAAAAATATATATATATATGACTCAGGTATAAAAAAATTACTGTAATTTTTTTTTTTTTTGGAACTAGTTTTGGAAGGTGAAATGAGGAGCCAGGGAGAAACATCCTATAACACAGAAAAATTAGAAGTGAGAATCCTAAGTAGAGAAAAAAATGGGGGAAAAAAGAGACAGAATAGATGGAGAACAAGTATCCATTCAACAAGTATTCAGTAATTTCTTGAGCTAAGAAAAAACAAGGGGTGTTCAGATAGAAATGGCTAACGTACAGGCAGGATTTTAACAAAGACAAATGAAGACAGTAAGACATTAAAAAACTTTATTGGGTATTCTATTAGTAGTATTTTTTTTAAGTTTAGTTCCCAGGCTGGATCCAATTTCATTTTCTTTTATCTTAAAATAATGACGGTTTTAAACTGTAGGCAGCTATAGAAAATATATCATGTTAAAAATATGTAGTGGATTTCTCTCCAATAATAAACATCATCATAGTTATGTAAAATTCCAACTTGTTCCACCTGGCTACACGAACTGCAAAAATCACTTCAAAAGGAGTTGATAGAGATTGTTTTGTGAAGCCAGATCAGATTCCTAACATCAACGTATTTAACCCACTCAAAATGCGGTAGGGAAGAGTGGACTTTCTTTCACTTTATTATTTGCTTCCTTCCGATGGAGAATCACTATATTTGAGATTGCAGTGTTCTACACCTCTTTGTATAGAGCTGAAAAATGAACACCAAGATGCCAGAAAGTACGGGTCCAAGAAGACCTGCAAAACTCAAATTGGTTTTCAACAATTAAATACCTTTCACTTGTCCACTACATGATTGAATTATTTTATGAGCTCAGGATCTGTTGTTATAAGCAAGGTGAGTCCGTATTTCTGCCCTCTGGTAGAGGTTTCAGATGGATATATGCCACGCTGATATAAAATGCTGTTGATGCCAAATGCTGAAAACAAAAGGAATGTTAAAGTTATTTCCACTTTGTAACTCTGGAAAATAAAGCCTATTTAGATGTGGCTGCGGTTTCATTCATGGCATCAAACTGAAAAAGCCTAAACGTGCGTTTGTGCGTGTCTTGCTGAAAGCAGAGTAGGGGAAAAGTGCCACTGAAAATCCTTAAAAATGTTGCTTCTAAATCAAAAGAACACGATACCTGCGTTTATGCGGAAATAAAAATGCCAAACTGCATTAACCTAGCGTCCAAGTAGAACTACAAGCTCAGGGTAATGCAAGCCCCAATTCAGGTTACGTGATCACAGGGTGTGGAAATAGGCTTTTGCGTCTGGATTAGCAATTGATTGATTAACCGGTCGGATGCTCCAGAGCAAGCCTCTCCCTCACTTTTCCCTCCTCTTCTCCTGCCAGAGTCTATCAGAGGGTACAAGCATGGCCTGGTCCTAAATCTAGCCCATCGCCCTCAGTACCGGAATCAAAGCTTGGTGGATGGGCTGTTCAAAGTGCACTGGGCTCCACCGCTCGGGGTGGTGCCGGGCGGCCGGGCTGGGCAGCCTGTGGGATCCGCAGTTTCCCGCAAGGCTGCTGGTGCAGGGGCGCGGCGCGAGGCAGGCCGGGCAGCACCTGGGCTTCCCGCTCCCCCAGGAGCAAGGCGCCTAGATTAGATTCTCCAGCCAGGCGGGCGCTGGAGCAGAGCCGCCCCCCACCCCCGGCCCCCGCCTCCGGGCCGGCCGGGCCTCCAGGGCCGCTGGCCTCAGCTGTCCCCGCCCTCTGGCCTGCGGGAGGGGGACTCACAGAAGAACTGGGCCACGATTTCCGCCTCTGCTCGCGGGAGAGCTGCGGCGCCACGGCCAGGCCTAGGGACGAGGGAGCGCGCTGCTGCCCGGCAGACCAGACGGCGACCGCACAGCCTCCAACGGTTCCCGCCAGTCGTTTGGAAAGTAACGACGCTGCTCCCCGGGGCCTTCGCGCAGGCGCGACGAGCCTCTCGGCCCGCCCAGCGCCAGTCTCCCCGCTCGCCGGAGGGGGCGCCTCGCGCAGGCGCAGTGGGTAGGCGTGGTCAGGCGCTTCCGGGCTGTCGGGGCTCGAAGGGTCCTGGCGGGCACCTGGAATTGTGGTCGCGGGGCCGCAGCTGAGGCGAGAGGACTGCAAAACCTGGCTCTGACGCCCGCTCCGAGGCCTGCGGAGTGAGGCCCAGGATCCCAGTTCGGCAGTTTCAAAGCGATTTTTTTTTTCAAAGCTATTTTCAAAGTGATGTGAACTGCGCGCCGGTTGCATCTTAACGTGGCCCCAGGGACCCCCCCCCCCGCAAACTTTTGCTTAGATGCTTCCAGCCAGTCAAGAAGCCGCCTGCGTGGCACCGAGCACAGCTGGAGAGGGCCTGGTGACTGTCTGCCCGCGCAGCTTTTAAGAAATTGGGGGCGGCCCGGGCGGCCCAGCGGTTGACGCGCCTTCAGCCTGGGCCTGACCCTGGAGCCCAGGGGTGGAGTCCGCGTGGGGCTCCCTGCGTGGAGCCTGCCTCTGCCTCTGCCTGTGTCTCTGCCTCGCTCTCTCTCTTTCTCTGTGTGTCTATCGTGAATAAATACATTCTTCTTCAAAAACAAAGGAATCGGGTTGGGGTGAAAGGGGTGAGCCGCAGCCCTTGTCCTGTGCTGTCAGCCGGAGCCGCAGGGGCTGCCTCTGTGCGCGGGAATAAGTTGCTCGGGCATAAGTTCCCCCACCAAACAGGCCCAGACACACTGAAGAAGTTGTCAGGGAATTTTGACCCACGAATTCACGGATTTTACCTTAGGATGAGAAGCTTGGAAGAGAGTGCACAATCCATGTCAATTGCAAAAACAGTGTAGTTCTTGAAGGAGCTAGAAATATTATTTGTAAAACTCAAGCCCCGAAAACTACCTACCAGACATGCTATCCTACTTGCTTAAATGAGAAATGCCCTAGTGTCTTACTGTTCTATGATTGCATGACAAGTTACCGCAAGTTGATGGCTTAAGATAACACACATTTATTATTGTCGGGTAGGTCAGGGGTTGGTGTGACACAGCTGGATGCTCAGCTTAAGAATCTCACTCGGTTGAAATACAGGTGTCTCTGCAAGTGGAATCTCATCCGCTTGCATCCATCAACCCAGAAGATCCAGGGTTCTCTTCCAAGCCCCTTGGTTGTTGGCAGAATTAATAACCTTGTGTTTCTTGGACTGGCGTTATTGTTTTGCTCGTTGGCCAGAGGGGAGTCTTGTGCCTTAGCCAGATGGCTCTTCCATAGACCTTCTCATACTGCGAGTCTCTTTGACTTCATGGAGATCTCTTTTAAGGATTCATCTGATTGGATTAGACCTAGTCAGTTAATTTCCCCTTTGATGATTTTTTTTTTTTTACCTTTGATGAATTTAATCCGGGATGTGAATCCTATCATATTCACAGACTCTGGCCACACTCAAACAGAGGAGAGTATCTAAAATGTGCTCCTTAGAAGTCATGGATTTTTCTGCCCTCTTAGAATGCTGCCTATGACAGTGTTATCAGATTTTGATCAGTTTGAAACATAGCTAATAGGCCAAGTAGCCGTAAAATATTTTCCTTACACCCTTTAGTCTTTTGTACCTGTGTATACACAGGTGTGTTTAAATCACCATCTTTCACTACTTCCACCAGGAACTTAGAGGGAGAACTCGGGCATGATACTGGTAGAGCCACATGCTCAGCTTACTACAAATAAAAATTGTTTCTCTTTATGAGGAATTTTATATCAATACTGAGCACTTAAGGAAATATTTTTTTCGGTTTCATTTTTCTGAATATGTAAATAATTGTTGGTATAATTCTGGAGATTCTAGAATTTATTCTTTTAATTTTTTTATTTAATAAATTTATTTTTTATTGGTGTTCAATTTACAATATACAAAATAACACCCAGTGCTCATCCTGTCAAGTGCCCCCCTCAGTGCCTGTCACCCATTCACCCCCACCGCCCACCCTCCTCCCCTTCCACCACACCTAGTTCGTTTCCCAGAGTTAGGAGTCTTTATGTTCTGTCTCCCTTTCTGGTATTTCCCACACATTTCTTCTCCCTTCCCTTCTATTCCCTTTCACTATTATTTATATTCCCAAATGAATGAGAACATACAATGTTTGTCCTTCTCCAACTGACTTACTTCACTCAGCATAATATCCTCCAGTTCCATCCACGTTGAAACAAATGGTGGGTATTTCTCATTTATTTTTTTTAATTTTTATTTATTTATGATAGTCACACAGAGAGAGAGAGAGAGGCAGAGACATAGGCAGAGGGAGAAGCAGGCTCCATGCACCAGAAGCCTGACGTGGGATTCGATCCCGGGTCTCCAGGATCGCGCCCTGGGCCAAAGGCAGGCGCCAAACCGCTGCGCCACCCAGTGATCCCCGGTATTTGTCATTTCTAATGGCTGAGTAATATTCCATTGTATACATAAACCACATCTTCTTTATCCATTCATCTTTCGATGGACATCGAGGCTCCTTCCACAGTTTGGCTATTGTGGCCATTGCTGCTATAAACATCAGGGTGCAGGTGTCCCGGCGTTTCATTGCATCTGTATCTTTGGGGTAAATCTCCAACAGCGCAATTGCTGGGTCGTAGGGCAGGTCTATTTTTAACTCTTTGAGGAACCTGCACACAGTTTTCCAGAGTGGCTGCACCAGTTCACATTCCCACCAACAGTGTAAGAGGGTTCCCTTTTCTCTGCATCCTCTCCAACATTTGTGGTTTCCCCATTCTCACTGGTGTGAGGTGGGATCTCATTGTGGTTTTGATTTGTATTTCCCTGATGGCAAGTGATGCAAAGCATTTTCTTATGTGCATGTTGGCCATGTCTATGTCTTCCTCTGTGAGATTTCTGTTCATGTCTTTGCCCATTTCATGATTGGATTGTTGGTTTCTTTGGTGTTGAGTTTAAGAAGTTCTTTATAGATCTTGGAAACTAGCCCTTTATCTGATATGTCATTTGCAAATATCTTCTCCCATTCTGTAGGTTGCCTTTGAGTTTTGTTGATTGTATCCTTCGCTGTGCAAAAGCTTCTTATTTCGATGAAGTCCCAATAGTTCATTTTTGCTTTTGTTTCTTTTGCCTTCATGGATATATCTCGCAAGAAGTTACTGTGGTTGACTTCAAAAAGGGTGTTGCCTGTGTTCTCCTCTAGGATTTTGATGGAATCTTGTCTCACATTTAGATCTTTCATCCATTTTGAGTTTATCTTTGTGTATGGTGAAAGAGCGTGGTCTAGTTTCATTCCTCTGCATGTGGATGTCCAGTTTTCCCAGCACCATCTATTGAAGAGACTGTCTTTCTTCCAGTGGATAGTCTTTCCTCCTTTGTCGAATATTAGTTGACCATAAAGTTTAGGGTCGACTTCTGGATTCTCTATTCTGTTCCATTGATCTATGTTTTTGTGCCAGTACCACACTGTCTGGATGACCACAGCTTTGTAGTACAACCTGAAATCTGGCATTGTGATGGTCCCAGCTATGGTTTTCTTTTTTAAAATTCTCTGGCTATTCGGGGTCTTTTCTGATTCCACACAAATCTTAAAATAATTTGTTCTAACTCTCTGAAGAAAGTCCATGGTATTTTGATAGGGATTGCATTAAATGTGTACATTGCCCTGGGTAACATTGACATTTTCACAATCTTAATTCTGCCAATCCATGAGCATGGAATATTTTTCCATCTCTTTGTGTCTTCCTCAATTTCTTTCAGAAGTGTTCTATACTTTTTAGTGTATAGATACTTTATCCCTTTGGTTAGGTTTATTCCTAGGTATCTTATGCTTTTGGGTGCAATTGTAAATGGGATGGACTCCTTAATTTCTCTTTCTTCAGTCTCATTGTTAGTATATAGAAATGCCACTGACTTCTGGGCATTGATTTTCTATCCTGCCACGCTGCGAAATTGCTGTATGAGTTCTAGCAATCTTGGGGTGGAGTCTTTTGGGTTTTCTATGTAGAGTATCATGTCATTGAAGAAGAGGGAGAGTTTGACTTCTTCTTTGCCAATTTAATGCCTTTAATGTCTTTTTGTTAACACTGATTTTCTAAGCACCGAGTGGGTATAAGACTGTCTACACGTCCATCACACGAAGAAGGCAAGCTGCCCAAGCATCCCACAGGATGGCTTCACTGTACACTCTTGAAGGTGGATGCCTAATGATCTAGGGGCAAAATGCAACAGCCACACACCTGTGACCTCTTCATTTTCCAAAAATACTTAGGAGCAATTCTAACTAAAAAAACAACTGTGGATAAATAACCTCAAGAACAAACAATTTTACATCTTAGAAGAAGGTCAAAGCAATGCATGTGTAAGTCTGGGTGACCCTCTGTTGATATTCTCAAGTTAAAGAGAACTTTCAAGGTGTTACCCTCAGCCTCCTGTGCTCCTCCCTTACTTTCCCTCTAAGAGGCTTAATACTTCAGTACTTTGGACCATGAGGAGTTGAAGAGGGCACCACTCCTAGAATATGTTCTAGCTAGACAAAGGAAAGCAGGGAAGAGGTGAAAAAAAAAGTAAAATTGTCATCCTGGTTCTGTGACTTCTAGTGCAACCTTATAATTTCAATTTACTACTCTGACTTGTAACCAGATCACGTTACTAGGTGAGAAGAGGGTCCCTTGTTGTTATACATTCTGAGAGAAAAGAAAATTTAGGGCACCAGAGAACAGGGAGTCTTTACTCTTGGTGTATCGTCTGGTATGCAACATATGTTTATTGAGCGCCCACCAGATGCCGAGTGCTGTGCTTGGCCCTGCTAAAGAATAGATAAAGATAGGTTAGGTCCCTTCCCCCAAGCTTGCACTCAATTCAAGAGAAAAGATGAAAATACATCACTTTGATCATACCTAGCAAACAAAGTGAGGGTCAGCAGACCAGCAGCACTGGGTCACCTGAGATTTATTAGAAATGTGAATCATCAGGCTTTACCCCAGCCCTCCTGAGTCAGAAACTATATTTTACCAAGATCCCCAGGTAATTTTGTATGCAAACCAAAGTACTTTGAGAAGTACTAACAAATAGAACACTATTTTCTCCTCCCATGGGTCTATTATGCTACATCGTTAAAAATGGCCACTGGCCCAGCTACATGCCAAGACCAAATGTGTATGTTCATGAAAGACAAGGATTAATTTAAATGAAATATGCCTACGAGGCTGGAGATAACAATAGACAAGCTTAGCAGAGAGGCTGTTGTTCATTTTTAGTGCTATCAGAGTATAAAGAAAGAAGACATTCTTTTATTTAGCTTGCTATTTGTAGACCACTAAAAGGTACAAGTGACCTCATTAAAGGGAAGAAAAATGTACAGTTTGAAATATGTTTCCATTAGTTTACAAGGCTAAAAAGAATAGCATCTGGAGGTTATTCAATTTTATAAAAGATTTTGTGATTTAGTGATTAAAATTCTTGTCTCCATATCCTCTTTCTGGAATTACCATATCTCTAGGATACGTCAACAAAAGGAGACTTATCAGCTAATGAAGGATTTTTTTCAAAGGACATTTCAGTTCGCATGTAAGAAAACCAAAAGTATCAGGGTGAGTTGTGGAAGGCTACAGCATGTAATTTAAGTGCAACATATGTAATATAATATCAAAATATTTTCATATTTAAAAGTTATTTGAAATAAAAAACAGCCAATTATTGTACTCAGTAAAGATAAACAAAACCAATTTTAAAGTGATGGCTGATATCAGCAGAAAATGTACAACAATTGCTTTGTACCACTGGACTATGAGGGAAACATCTGAGAATTATTAATGATTACTAAATTGCTCTTCACAGTGTGGAGGCCAAGAAAAATCAAAGCCATTCCACCTCAAGTTTAGCATTAGCACAAGTACAGCCATTTTATGCCCCTGTGAATAAGAGCTGAACTTTATGGGAAAAACTGCAGAATGTCCTCAGTGTCCTCGGCAGGTAATCCCATATCAGAAAGACAACAGAGCCCATGCTCATGGTAGAAAATCCCATATTAGAATAAGAACAGACCCCAAGCCAAGGGCAGGAAGCCCCTATTAGAATAAGAACAGAGCTCAATGCCCTTGAAAGCCCCCTATCAGAATATAAACAGAACTTGAGATTCCTCCATCCCTTCTGAAAATCCCCTAGACCAGCCCATAAAAACCCAGCTGTAACCCACTTTGGGGTCCAAGTCCCTGTTCCGCTGTGTCGGGTATACCTGGACCCAAGCTCAAGCTTGCTAATAAACCCTCGTGCGCTTGCATCGTTGTCAGCTCCTCGGTGGTTTCTTGGATTCGCAATCTTGGGCACAACAACAGTACTGATTACACTTTGCACTATATCTTGCAATTAGGTAGATGTATAATTATTACACATTACCATCGTATTACTATTCTTATACATTCATTCTTTATTCTTTTAGGTCCCTTAAAGAATCAATGGTATTCCTGGAAGCTAAAATAGATTTCATTTACATTAATGCAAGTTCTGATTAGTTAATGGAAAATAATTCTATGCAAGTTCCTGTATTGAATTATCCTTTATAGGTTTTTCACATGACTCTCTACTCTTTGTTTATTAGTATTTGTGGAGTGAAATGTAGTTCAAAAGAAGGAAGATGTTCTTCCTTTTATCTTTTCTGACTCTTTTTAAATGCAAGATTAATCATGTTACTCACTAAACATGACTTCTGAAAATCACATTTGGTCATTGAAGAACTATTTTTTTCTCTTTTATGGACTTCAATTCCCAATAGTGATGATATCTTACCATTTGCTGTGAGAAGGAAAACATAGCTGTGGTCCTAAAAGAAATTAAAAATATACTCTATTCTTGGTATATCACCATTAATGGGAATATAAATTTGTAAGAACATCGCAAAGGCATTTGTTCTATCCAAAGTATTTGTCTTGTTTACCATGATGCTGTGGGATCCATGTTAAGAGATACACACATAAATGGCCTGCACCACTATAGAGTGCTGTTGTTTTATTTGCTTGGTTTGGGTGTTTAATGAGTTAACCATCACTATCTCTAAAGTATGAAGTAGGTCAAAAAATATAAATACCTTAGAAATGAAATATAAATATGCAAGCATATGTATAGGGGGAAATGTGAAAATATTTATATTTCTAGAAATGTCTATATTTCTATAAAATGTATAAATGAACATAAAAATGTCAAACAGTAAGACTTTTAGTTCTAGAATATAAAAGTTCAGGTTTGTCATATTCTTTAGTTAGACACAAAGATATTTCTTCTCAAAGTAACACATTTATTGTAAAAATGCACTTTGGGTGTCATGTTCATCATGAGTGTTTCAGAATTTGAGACATATAAAAAATTTTTTTAGGTAATCTCTAGACCCAACGTGAGACTCAAACTTATAAACAACCCCAAGATCAAAAGTCACATGCTCCACTGACTGAACCAGCCAGGCACCCTTAAAAATTATTTTTAATGGGGTGAGTAGTTTCTATTTTCTCAACCAGATTTTCCAATATTTATTTCATAATCATATCCTTATAGATACAGTTAATTTTAATTACAAGACACTATTCTAACATTTTGCTATATGCATGAAATAGTCAATATCTCATCTTCTCAAAATGAGGTAAGTCGTCTTCCGGGACAGTCTCATACAGATTCATGGAGATGTTGGTAATCAATACAAAGAAAATTTAAATAGAGATGAGTGATTTTTCATGTCTCAAAACAGAAATTAATAAATCAGACAAATTCAGTTTTTACAAGAATGGCATAAAATAAAAAATCACAAAGGAAATATAACGATTACTCCAACAGCCCCCTGTAATCAAGCCAGTATCAGAGAAAGAAGAAAATTCTTCAAGGTAAATGTTTCACACTAAGGTTTTTTCTGTTCATTTTCTTGATGTTTATTTAGGAATCACAGCTGGGGTTTTTCACATTAACTTACATATTCTCTAAAATTGTGCCCTATGATTAGAGCTTCTATAATGATGGAATAAAGAAAGGGGCAGGGGGATCCCTGGGTGGTGTAGCAGTTTGGCACCTGCCTTTGGCTCAGGGTGCGGTCCTGGAGACCCGGGATCGAATCCCATGTCGGGCTCCCGGTACTTGGGGCCTACTTCTCCCTCTGCCTATGTCTCTGCCTCTCTCTCTCTCTCTCTCTCTCTGTGACTATCATAAATAAATTTTAAAAAAAAAGAAAGGGGCATTCTGGAGACATGATAAATGCCTATTTGGAGCCACAGGACTGAATTATCTGCTTTATAGAACTCAGAGTACATTCTCTGCAAAACTCTTATTATGTAACTGACAGCATTTTGCTAATATTTTTGTCCCTTCGCTTATTTATGTAAGAACTCATTAATGTATGTGATAAAGAACTGTGTGATGCTACGTTGTCCTACAATGCAGTATAGGAAATGGTCTTTTCTGGAATACAAACTCAATGGTATTTTCTTTACAATTCAGTTCATTTTGTAACATATTACATATTATATACGAAGTACCTACTATGTGAGAAGTATAAGACCCTGTGTTTGACCCTACAAGGGATGGGATATAACAAGATAAATATGACTTAATCCAACAAAATTACAATCTCCTTTTTTTTAAAGATTTTATTTATTTATTTATTAATGAGAGACACACACAGAGAGAGAGGCAGAGATACAGGCAGAGGGAGAAGCAGGCTCCACGCAGGGAGCCCGACATGGGACTCGATCCTGGGTCTCCAGGATCAGGCCCTGGGCCGAAGGCGGCGCTAAACTGCTAAGCCACCCGGGCTGCCCAAATTACAATCTCATAAAGAAAACAGGACAGGTAGCATTAGTTACTCTACTATAATCTCCCCCACAAAAGTGTCACGGGAATGATTTAAACATGGAGTAGACATATAGAGGACAGAGATAATTTCTTAATAGAGAAGGCTGAGGGAAAAGATATTTGATCCCATGACTTAGGTAGCAGTCACAATACTTTCAATCCAAATATCAGGCATACACTAAAAAAGTTGGTACAGGCTTGGTTTCATAGTTTTTGGTCAATGGCATCATAACTCATTAGCATCTGCTAACACATCAGAAATTCCCCCATGGTCTCCCTCAGCAGTCCTCCATTTATTGTCCTCTTCATCCCTACTCCTGGACCTCTTCCACAAGGCTTCCATGGCACAGAAGACTCTGGGATCATCCCAACCCTCTCTGCTTAGACACACACAACTGCCTCCTAGGAGTCCCAGTGGGAACAGGGACAGTCCTTTTTTGACTTCTCTATTCTTTAGAGTCCTCTAAATTTTTCTGCAGCTGTGATCACCTCTTACCTTTAGGGGACACTACTTTGAGGTAAAAAGATTTTGTGGGAAAGATCCACAGTGGTGTGCACAAATGTATAACATATTGAAAAATGGCTAAGATGTTGCCATGCTGATGGATGCCTGGGTGGCTCGGTGTTTGAGCATCTGCCTTTGGCTCAGGGCATGATCCCAGGGCCCTGGGATCAAGTCCTGCATTGGGCTCCCTGTGAGGAGCCTGCTTCTCCCTCGGCCTCTGTCTCTGCCTCTCTCTCTATGTGTGTCTTATGAATAAATATATAAAATCTTTTTTTTAAAAGGATTTTGCCATGCTGAGATGACAGAATGAACTACTCTTTATATATTGCAATTAGGAAAGTTTAGAGGCCAGTTTCAAAGTGCCACCTCAAAAAATGGGCTGGGGGTAGTGGTACTTTGTCTGGTTTGTCTGGGTGAAAGGAGAAGTAACAGGAGTGACTCAGTCAACATTCTGCCCATAGTGAAGTCATGTACCACAACATAGTAGAACAGCCATTCACTCATTCTTCCTTCCATGAACCCAATACATCTAACATATATGTATCTTATGCTCTATCCAAGTACATGTGTCTTTGAGGTCAAGCCTAATTCATCTGTGAATCCTCAGCACCTAGTTGAAATGATGGGGATATATAATAAATTAATGATATACATTGATGATATATACTGAATTATGGTATTAAAGAGTAAATCAATCAGTACTTGGAAGGAAAGATTAAAGGAAGACTACACAGTTATGATAATGTTGCTTTCCATGTTCTCTATTTCATTTTATCCACCTCATCAACTGATTATGCTGGAAAGTTTTCACAAGGATTTAAGTGCAGAATATGTAATGGACACTGACATCATTGATCTTGTATCTTAAAAAGTATAAAAGCCAGGTTATAATATTAAGTCTGTATGAATCAGGTACCAGTAACATTTAAATGTATAACACTTTTGCTAGAGTTAGCAGTGGATGGGCCCTTAAAAGATCATTATAATAAAGTGTTCCTTATGTACATCTAGAAGCACCCAAGAGTTAATTTTTTAAGAGAACCTACTATTGAGGAGCTCATGTACTCACCTACCATGATTCCCCACTATTTATAAGATAACATCTAAATTACTAGTGAAGCATTTAAAGACCACAGATACATAACATGACCTCAACTCCCCCACTACTCCTGTACATATTTT
This sequence comes from Canis aureus, assembly GCF_053574225.1. Lineage (NCBI taxonomy): Eukaryota > Metazoa > Chordata > Mammalia > Carnivora > Canidae > Canis > Canis aureus. The sequence continues at coordinate 116,953 of NW_027554438.1, read as the reverse complement.
CTGATCTAATCAAACATATGTTACACATTGCAATTTTCTACCTCTGTTTATTTACACATGGCTCTCTTCTGTTCTCTCCTCCCTTTTACTGAAACAGAAATGTATCATATCCTTCAAAGTTCAGCACACAGCCCATCTCCATCAGGAACATTTTGCTGACTATGCCTCTTCCAAACCCTAAAAAAACACTTGTTATCATTAATGACTATTTGGTAGTCAGTAAATCATGTGCATGCATGTATCTGTGCATGTGTGGTTTGTGTATTTAAATGCAGCTATCTTCTCTCCCAAGTCAGGCTGGAAATTGCTATCTGACAAAATATATTTCACCGATTTTTAAATATCCATATCACCCAACAGGTTATTTTTCAATTAGTTCATTGGTGATTATGATCATAGTTTTATTTTTTCTATTTAAAAATATATTATTATATTATTTATTTATTTATTTATTTATTTATTTATTATTTATTTATTTATTTTAGAGAGAGAGAGAGAGAGAGTGGAGGGAGGGAAGGAAGGAGAGGGAGAGAGAAAATCTTGAAACAGGTTCAATGCTGACTGCCTAGCCCAATGTGAGGTTCAATCCCAGGATCCTGAGATCATGACCCAAGTCGCAATTGAGAGTTGGCCACTTAACTGACTGAATCACCCAGGCACCCCATGATGGTAGTTTTAAATGTAAATTAAGAAAAATATCAGAAATCCATATTATCAGAAATCCGATATTTTCTTTGATAATTTAAAAAACATAAATAAGTAAATACAATTAAGTACATTAATCACTCTGAACTTTAACTCATCTTGAGTCCCCTGTTTCTTCACTCTGATCTCCCTAATTTACTTTTACTTTCTGAATACCACACTAACAAATACAAGGTTTTATCTGGAAGGCAAATGGGTAAATTCTAGTTTTTTCAAGCAGAAGAAATGTATGGTATCCATGTGTTTCAGTGAAAAATAACCTATAGGTGTAATTAAGTGCATTAACTGTTAGCATAATTTATGGACCAGAGTTGTCAAAAAGAAGGCACTGGGGCTAAAATAAGAACATAGAATCTTAGTTATGAACATTGATTTTTTTAATCGTACAGCCCTGAATTTCAATCCTATTCTAGATTATTTACCATGTGAATTTGGAAAAGTTTTAAAATCTATTTAAGGGACACCTGGGTGGCTCAGCTGTTGAACGTCTGCCTTTGGCTCAAGGTGTGATCCCCGAGTTCCCGGATCGAGTCCCACATCAGGCTCTTTGCCCAGAGCCTGCTTCTTCCTCTGCCTATGTCTCTGCCTCTCTCTGTGTTTTTTCATGAATAAATAAGTAAATAAAAAAAAATAAATAAATCTTGTTGCTTATGAGTCTTCAAGATTTAGCTTTCTAGGAAACAAAAAAGATTCATGGCATAGAGTCGAAGATTTCGGTGGCAATCCCATAGGAAAAGCCCCAAACCACTGGGGAGGTACATGGGATATCTGCACCATTTCCTGCATGGAAACCAAAAGGAAGCAGAAATTTCTCACAGAATAATGAGCTGACATGTCTAAGAAAGAAGGGGCCCTCTATGTCCATGCAGAGTTGCTTATACCTCAACATGGAACAGATCAGTTAGTAAATGTATTTCAATCAGTCCCAGAATAGTATGGAAGAAATAGAAAGCCACTGCGATTGAGAGACATGCCTCAGCAACAGGTGTACAGACCAATTTCCCACGGTCAGATAGCAGTCTGGACACCTCAGCGGCTATTAGTATACATCAATGACACAGAACAATCAGATAAGTGCCACTTCACCATTTTACAGCCTCTGCAGCACCAAAAGACTCCAGAACATAGACACACTCATGGGGGCAATTAAGAAATCCTAAATCTCTAGCAGTCTTGGAACAGAGAATCAAACTAGACATCAAGTGAGCTATTTAGAACTACAGAACTGTACATTTCTTACATATGCCAGTGTATAGACGGAGATTGCTATCAGTGTAGATAGAATATATGATCCATGCATTGTTTTCCCATTCCCAGAAAGGCTTCCCCTGTCAAATAGGTTTGGAAAATTCATACTTTCCCTTTGAAAGTCAAATGCCCCAATTTTTTTTCCATATATATTTGACATTACTTGACCCTTTTGAAGTGACCCATTAATTAATCATCCTGGGAACATTTACACTACATGAACATGCTGTATAATGGCCATGGTGAAAATAAGGCTAAGTGAATTAAAATACACTAATCAGCCTTCTTCCTTAGATACAGGCCACAAGACCATGAAAAGCAGTACTTTCAGAAACTCGGCCTTTTGGCGGTGCGCTGGCACTTGCCAAAACAACCAGTGCACTACTGCACCGTCGGCAAAACCAGGACAGCTCTTTGGAGTTTCCCTCATGGATGTCTATGATAATGACAACTTGCCCTTCCCAATTCTGGTAGGTCTCAGTTTGGTCTTTTATTGCCTCCCTGAGGAGAAGAAACTCGGAGAGGCCAAGTGTTTTCATACAAACCTACCCCCAAATATGGAAATTATTAGACAGCCCCTGGCTGTGGCTGAGAAGCCTTGGTAGTATCATTTGATTTAGCCACTGCAGAGTCATGAGGCCAATACATCAGGACAACTTTTTGTCCATTCCACTTGTTTCCATAGAGACCCATGTAGGCCTGTTCAGATCAGTCAAAATGGACTCTGTGTGCATGAATCATCTTCACATTTTCCCATTGTTTTCTGAACTCACAGTAGACTCCAGTCTCCTTCAACTGAGTCTACTTAATCTAACAACAGAAAACATCTTACCTAAGCATAAAGACTCATCCTACGGCAAATATGAATCCATTAATCCTAACAGTATATGTTAAATGACAGCCACAGAGTTTGACCTGTGTTATCTCAAATCGGTCTACTGAATTGTTACTGTGGAAATTTACAAAGTACCCAGTACCTCTGAAAGCACTACACTAGATTTGGGAATGTTATGCTAGGTGTGAAGACATATACCACGTTAGTTACATGCTAGCTACTACCCCGGTCCTTGTATCACAGCAATTTTGGGGGTAGCTAGAACTATCATCCTCCACACTTTACAAATGAATTAGAAATGTTTCAGTACAGTTCGCATGTGCCCCAGGTCACACAATAGAATAGAAGGATAATAGATTTCCGATCCCTTGGTCTTTCTGACTCCAGCCCTTATTATCTTTCTACACTGCAGGGAGAGGACATGACGATAGAGCAAAGGACAGTGAAAGACTCAAGAAGGAAATGTAATTGGAGAATAAGAAGAGAGCATTTGAGCTTGATTTTAATAGAGGAAAGGAAATAGAGGTAGTAGGAATGCAGCATGCAATCACTTAAAGACGAATCAACAAATGGGAAATGAGTATGGCAAAAAGATTTCCATACTTGGGGGAAGACCATCTATGGAAGGGATAAGGAGAAAAGACTGGTAAAGTAGGAGACAGGCAAGGATTCCACAAAGGCCTTGAAACATGGAGTTTGATTTAAAAGGGTAAATACAATGAAAAAAATCAAATTAAAATAAGTGATTACAATGTTTCAGTGTATGACTGTAAGGTGGATTTTTGGGTAGAAACTATAGAGAGACATTGACTAAAGAATCTAAATGGACTTTAGTCCCCCCAGCTGTAAAACCACATATTGTCACATTCCCTAGGTCTTTCAAAAAGGAAGCAAGCTTTTGCTCTGGGATTGGGATATGAAATGCCATATACTATTCTTCTTTTCCTACAGGATATGCTTTCATTTATCAATCAGAAAGGACCACTCACGAAAGGCATCTTCAGAAAATCAGGAAGTAGAAAATCATGCAGAATCCTAAAGGAGAAACTAAATTCTGGGGACAGAGTGAACTTGGACAGCGAATCTGTTCTTGTGGTAGCATCTGTTTTAAAGGTGGGGAAAGTTCTAGCTTTATCCACACATGAGTAGCTCAAGTGGTGATTGGTGTCTTTCAATCATGATTTTCCAAGAACCATCATAGGCATAACTGATTAAGAATTTGACACACTGGAAAAAACTTCATGAAATCAAAATTTAAGGAAGATACTGTAGGAGTTAAAAGCCCCATACATTAGAAATACTTTGTTTTTACCACACACCCCCACCTGAAGGCTCCATGCAGAATACTAATACTAATATGACTACTAGTAATAATAAGAAATTTCAAAATATCCACTGGCACATACATAATGTTCACCAAAGCAAACATCCTGCTTTTGATGACTTCCTCACCACCCTCCTAATGAAGGCAGTTTCCAAAAGAAAAATCATATGAAACATTTGAAAATAGACATAGAAGTTCACAATAGTAAGCAAATGTTTACTTTATCAGGAATCCAAAAAGGCTCAGTGAGGTGACCAAATCATTCTTAACCATCATTGTCTCCTGTTTCTTAGTGCCTTTTACTTTATAAGTCATGGAGGAAAGATTTTGCCATTTGTGTCTGCTTTCACCACATCCTAAGCATCCTTTAGTTAATATTTGTGATGTCCAGCCCACCATCCAAAGTGATAACAACATGGCAACCAGCTCTTGCTACATGCCTCTTTTGATAAATCTAACTTTTGAAGTAGGTGCAACGGACAAAAGTAGTTTGGAATTCTGAAAATTCAATGGATCGACTCAAGAAATAGATTAATTTCGAAATTATATACCTAAATCACAGATATCCCATTGTATTGCTAAAATGGTAATGGAGAAAGAAGTGAGAACTAAAACAAAGAATTTAATCCATCTACCTTGGTACATGCTAACAGCTCTAAACAAAACTATGGTAATGCAGTAATGATGACACTCTTAGAATCAAGATCATATTTGGTCCTTCCTTGTCACATTTGGTCTTTCCTTCTCCGCCATTACTGTTCAACTATACAATAAATAGCAATACTCCCTGACCACTACTACACTGGGCTACAGTAAAACACACCACTAAATATATATATATATATATATATATATATATATATATATATATATATAGGGATCAAGAGACAGGGGAAAGAATGATGATACATTAGGTACTCGGGTAACATGATAAGTGTAGCCCTCTTTAAGGTGCACACATGGAATTGATGCTTCTAGCAAGACTTAGTAGGGTCTTTTCTATTTCCATGTTATAAGCACAGACTAGGAAGATGGTGACCACATGTGCATAGAGTTCTTACACATTTCAAAAGTTTTCCCTTCCTAAAGTTGACTAATCTTTGTGGGGAATCAGACTCTGCAACCTTGGCCTGAATAGTATCATGTCAAACTATCTGGAGAATTGGCCTACACTAGAAATGAATATATCCTCAGGACCATCATGAGTTTGCCATTAGACCGTCTACTTTTATACAGTTAAAGAAAGGAAGAATGAAGCAGTTATGAGAGTAGCTTTTGTAATAGTTTGCAAAAAAGTACACAAAAGAGTAAGTGCCATATGATGGAAGGGAGCTTTGTCTTCCTTTCCACTGAAGCCTAGGCTCTGCTTTGATGCTTTCATTTTTGTTGGAGAAAATCTACTCTCCTGCTTTTGCATGTGCAAGTAAATGGATAGTTAGAGCTGAGCTCTGTGTGGGTCACAGTTTGAGTATCTATGAAGGAAGTAGGGACTGAAGTGAAGTTTCAACTCAGTGTTTTCTCTGTAAAACTTCCAATATATATTTTCTATTTTATATCTATGTTTGTTTGTATATATCTTTTTTTTATCTACATAAGGATTTTCTTCGAAATATCCAAGGATGTATATTTTCATTCTACCTTTATGATAAATGGCTTGGCGTTATTGATGAATTGACTGAGGAGGAGAAAATAAATGCAGCCCAAAGGCAATGATGCAATAATTGCTCTAATCTGGTCATGTCTCAGAAATACAGCCAATATGCTATTAGGAAAATATTGTCTTACTTTTTGCCACTTTGTCCACTAAAATACCGATCAATGCCAAAGAGTTTTAATTCTTCACACCTGTGGAGGCCAGTTTCAGAATACAGGCAAGCCTCATGGCTATTATTGCTCTTCACCTGACCTTATTAATGTGGAATCCTTAGCCATTGTACACCTTCTGAATATATGAAACTGGTAGACAAAACTCAGTGGCCTAAGAGAGATCCTAGAGCATCAACAGCCCATGGTATAACCTTATGTTTGTCAAACATTTAACCAGAGAGGGTTAGCCCAGAAATCGAATTCAGTGAAACATTTTCGTATACATTCATGCCTGGAACTCTGCTACAGCGGGTTGTGTACTAGATCTAGAGAGATGTTCTCTGTTCTCTATCTCTATGCTTCCAGCTTCCTAAGTGCAATGACTTGCCTTATTCAGAAGTGCATCTTTCTGACTTTAGGCTTCTAGCCCAGCTACCAAAAGCGAATGTTGTTCTCTTGTGATACCTTTTTGGGGTGTTATACAACATTAAGCAATGAACCTCATCCAATCAGATGACAGCTTTTATTTTATCACTGCATATAGCCCCAAGCATTCTTTGTCTGCCTAATTCCTGGAGCTTGGAATTGTAAGACAACTTCATAAAAAAGGTAGAGAGAGCTCTCATTTGTGTCCTCTGGGGTTTAGAATCCATGCTTTGAATCTGAAATGTGTGGTAGTAAATTGGATGGATCAGTACTGAAAAGAGCACATCTTCATAGGCCTCCTTGGAATGGCAGAGTTCGTTATCCTACTCTGGTGGAAATTGGGAAGGGGTGTTGTTAAAGTGGTAAATGCAGAGCTGTTGAGTCGCTTCCTTCCCATCCAAGATATTCAATACTAGACTGACTAAACAAAAGAGAGAGAAGAGTGGTGTGATATGGTAGGAAAGAACCTGGGCTCTGGAGTTTGACAAGCCAAGGTTAAACTCTCAGCCTGATCCTTGAGCGGGGAACTTGTAACCTTGGGCAAAGCCATGGCTCCTCATGACACAGTGGTAACAACACCCAGCTCCTCTGGTCATTACTGGCAGATTCTAGTTGGCTCGGGCACTATGAGCACCCATGGCTCCAAACACATTGGCCTTGCTCTGCAAGTTGTGGCTCATTTAGAAAAATACTTGGCTACTCTTTTGCCTCTGCTACATCAGACAGAAACTACTAGAGTATTCCAGGAATTCCTAATGTAGTCACACCTGCCTAATAAGATGACAGCTTTATCCCAAGCTCATGTCTAGAGCCAGCATTAGGCAAAGCAAGACATGAGAAGGGACTGCTGTTAGATAGACAGACATGTTTTCTCTCCAGCCATGTGAGATTTTCCTCAAGAAACAAACAAACAAAAAAACCTATGATAATCTCCACCTTCCAACTAAGATACTTCCTCATTTAAGAAATGGATTTCATAAGTTTTTGTCTATGGTTTACACATTTAAATAAGACATTATACATAAGTTACAATCCAATATAAACTGGAAACGAAAATTTGAAAAATAAGTAAAGTTTAATAAAGTAGGTTACTTTGAAAACCATCCTAGTTTTAAAAATGTAACCATTGATATCACAAAGTTAGCTATTAAACTAGGCCACAAATTAGAACTTTAGCCCACTGACTAGTAGTATTTTAAAATCTGTACCGAAAGTACACTGTAAAGTATCACTCTATTTTATTTTTCTTAGGGAACTCAGGTTTCTATGTATTTTTTATCAACTCTGCATTCTTCTTAGAAGTCTTTCACATTATTGGTTAGATCCAAGATTTATAAACAAAATGTGACTTATAGCTATGCCATATAAAAAAGAGCACCCCTTTGTGGACTTTTTGCATTACAGGCTTGTCTTGTACACTTTTTGATTGAAAATTGCCTCTAGATATTTGGAGAAGACATCACTTCTCTCTTGGGAGAGAATTCAATGAGTTGTGATAACAATGAGAAGGCTGCAGGTACTGTGAATAATTTAATTGGCTTTGGCCAGATGCAGACAGTAAGGTTGCTGGGGGTCATGGTAGATACTTAGCCCCGTTTTGGAGCCCAGAGCATCCCCAGGGCAATAATTCCCAGCTGCTCCTTCTTCTGAAGGCTGGCTCACAGTTCAAGGGAGGTTTCATACTGTTGGAGAACAAAGAAAGCATAGAAACTTCAAAAAGTTTCTAGCTGTATTAGGAGATAGCATGGTATGTTAGAGTGTTTGGGAATTTTTTTAAACACAGTTTTAAATGGATCTCACATATATATTATATATGTAGTTAAGCATATAATGCATAATTTTGTATTTCTATTTGTAATATATAAATGTGTTTTGTTTGAAACCAGAGCGCAAGGCTTTATTCCTCCTCCCTCCTCGTTTGGCTCAGTGGTCTTGAGGTACCATAGGATTCCAGTGCTCTTTAAAATGAGTTGAAAAGAACCAACATCATTGAGTAAAAAGGACCTGACTTGACTTCAAACCACCTCTCCAGAGTACAAACTCCAGTGCTCCCATTAATCAGCTATATGACATTTGACCTATTACTCAAGCTCAGTATCAGTTTATTCATCCCTAACATGTGGATAAAAATAATGTCTAAATCTCAGATATGCTGTAAAGATTAAATAAGATAATGGCTGTAAAATACGTTTCTAATAAAGTAATTAATAGAACTAGGAGAAGTTCCCCTGAGACTAGAGTGAGTATTATTGGAGCCTAGCTGACCACAGCTCTCTGGCAACACCCCATTTTGTAAAACAGAGTTTAGATTCAGAACCTGGAGACACATATCATAAATCCCTCCATAGTTTTGACATCTGCATTTTATGACACATACCTCATTGTGTTGAGGAAATCTTTAGGGTAACCCACGTCATTAGGTATTAAGATTAGTCTTGTGTCATGTCTGAGAATATGTTGGTATAAGACAAGTGTTTGTTTTTCATCAGTGACATAAAAACAAACTGCTGAATCCAAGCCACTGAGAGTGATAGTGATTTCCAAAAAGGCAAAACTGTAGAATGCTACAAAGTACCCATCTGGCATGGGTCCATCCATCTACATGTCTACAGTTTACTAAGTCACTGAAGACTGGAATCTCCATAATGACGCTTGACGTTTCCTCTTTCTTTATTTTTCCAATGAATGATAAATGAACCCCATCCAACACCCAGCTATTTCCATTTAACGTTTTTTCCTTGGTCCCATATATTCATATTGAGGAAATCTTCCCACAAAATATCTCTTTTTTCTTCAATGCCTACCATATCCTATTACATATTTTTTGTATTGTATTTTAATGTATTGTATTGTACTGTACTGTATTGTGTTGTATGTTTTTATATGGATAATAAAAATCATTCCATAACTCAGTAGGTTAGACAACTATTTAACTTGGTTATGATTCACATAACACTTCACTGAAGGCTCAATTGAGGTCACTTGTGCAGTGACCTAATACTCTAGTTAGCCTGCAGCTCATCTGGAGCTAACCTAGGTGTCTGTCTATTGGAGCTGGCTCTCAATTGGTCCTCATGTCTTCCATAAGGTAACTTCTCCTCCTTTCATAGGGTGGAGGAAGAGTTCCCAGAACCAAAAGAGACTTTTCAAGAGTTAATGTTTGAGAGGACTGTGCAAAGGACCATGCCAAAGATGGTGGTTTACAAGATGAGGAAGCATTATTTCTTGAGACCACACATCATAAAACTCATGGCAGCACCACTACTACACATACCCTCTCTTCACTGGCTTTTAATCCTCAGTTCTCTACAACAGCATTTCCTAAGGGGTATTCCAAGTATGGTAGGAAGTATCTTTGAAGTACTAACTCATTTTTTTACCTCAGGTATTCCGTCCCTCATCCTTCTTCCCATCTTAAGCTGCCTTAAGAGACAACTAAATCACCTCCTCAGGGAATAGAAGAGGAGAATATGAGGAAAAGGAAGCTCTTTGTTGCTTATAAGTCTTAAAGATTTAGCTTTCTAGGAACCAAAAATGATTCATGGCATAGAGTAGAAGATTTTGGTGGCAAACTCATGGGAAAAGCTCAAAACCACTAGGCAGGTACATGGGATATCTGCACCATTTCCTGCATGGAAACCAAAAGGAAGCAGATATTCCTCACAGAATAGCGAGCTGACATGTCTAAGAAATATGGCCCTCTATGTCCACACAGAGTTTCTTATACCTCAACATGGAACAGATCGGTTAGTAAAAGTATCTCCATCAGTCACAGAATAGTATGGAAGAAACAGAAATCCACTGGGTTTGAAAGACATGCCTCATCAACAGGCACACAGACCAATTTCCCAGGTCAAGAGAGCAGTGCCGACACCTCAATGGCCATTAGTGTACATCAATGACACAGAGCAACCAGATAAGTGCCACTTCACCATTTTACAGCCTCCCTGGCACTAGAAGACTCCAGATCATAGACACACTCATGGGGGCAATTAAGAAATCCTAAAACTCTAGCAGTCTTGGAACAGAGAACCAAACTAGACATCAAGTGAGCTGTTTAGAACTACAGAAGTGTAGGTTTCTTACATATGCCAGTGTATAGACAGAGATTGGTATCTGTGCATATAGAATATATGATCCATGCATTGTTTTCCCATTCCCAGAAATGTTCCATTGTCAAATTGCTTTGGAAAATTCATACTTTCCTTTTGAAAGTCAAATGCCCCAAATTTTTCCACATTTATTTGACATTATTTGACTTTTTTGAAGTGACCCCAAAAATTAATCATCCTGGGGCCATTTATTGCCTTGTGCTGAGTAGAATATTATATATTTAGTTTAAGAGTCATAGGCAGCATCATTTATGTTAAAGTTGAGGAAACCGAAGCTTTAAAATGCTGAGCTTCCTAAGTGGCAGGACCAGGATGCTTCTGGTGGAGTGCTGGCACCCACATGAGTGGAGGTGGTGATGCACTCACTACATTCCAAAAAAGCCAAGAGGCCAGGTGTTTAAGGTCATTTGGTGAAATGTTGCTCATCTCTTTATCCTTCAACAGCTTGGCTCATCTGTTGACTTTTAAGGAATTCACTTATTTAAGCAATGTTAAGGTATCTTCAAAGGGAAACATTCATAGCTGACCACTCAAAACTCTGAATTAAGCTTTTCACTGCTGATCACCTTTTCTTTGGAAAGCTCTTCCTTTGATAGGGAATGTTGAGTAATTAAAAATCATCTCTGGAAACTGGTGGTAAATAAATGCATTTATAACCTCTCATTGTTTTGCTTTTTCGATGTTTTCTTTCAAGCCTTGTACTTGTGTGTAGATGTATATATACATGTATGTTTGAGTGTGTGTATGAGGAATTGTGTTTCCACAGTTCATTGTGGTTTAGGCTCTTTTCAGTAAATGTTAAACATATTTAACCGAAAACATCATCTCTGGGTGGGTTGGTGGGATATGACAAGAAAACACAGCCACCACATAGCCAGCATGTGATGACAACTTCCCAAGGACCCTGGCTGCAGATAGTCATCCTTGAAGATGACCCAGAGCAGAGGAACCAGAGAAGTATGGCTCAGGCAAATTGTGTCACGAGAGGCAGATCCTCTGCATGGGAGAAACTTGAGCACTGAGAAAGCCAAAGAGGATATCTGAGGCTGAGGGGAGTTGAGCTGTGAAAGCCTATGATTAGCAAACTCAGCTTGATTTGAATACTAAATCCTTCTAGCTTTTAAAATGAGATCTGACACCTGAACCCACTGATCACACCAGTAGAAAACACATCTACAGGTTCAGTGCCTCCTGATGCAGTGTAATCGACAGTAACTGATGGCACAGGAAATACTGACCTTGAGTGTGATCGAGTCTCTAGGTTTAACCATCAGTCTGAAGGATATGGGCAAGAAGTCATCAACACCATGAGGATGGTATTAGCCAACAACAGAACGTGGAGAATTCTATACAACAAATGACTCAGTTTCCCTCGTCTAGCCACTACAATGAACACGCTGTATAATAGCAATGGTGGAAACAAGGCTAAGTGAATTAAAATACACTAATCTCCCTTTTTCCTTAGATTCAGGCCAGAAAACCATTAAAATTAGTGCTTTCAGAAACTCGGCCTTTTGGCGGTGCGCTGGCACTTGAAGAACAACCAGTGCACAACTGCACCTTCTGCAAAACCCAGACAGCTCTTTTGAGTTTCCCTCATTGATATCTGTGATAATGACAACTTGCCCTTCCCAAATCTGGTAGGTTTCAGTTTGGTCTTTTATTGCCTTCCTGAGGAGGGGGAACTCGGAGAGGCCAAGTGTTTTCATGTAAACCTACACCCAAATGGAGAAATCATTGGACAGCCCCTGCTGTGGCTGAGAGGCTTTCGTAGTGTCATTTGATTTAGGTACTGCAGAGTCATGAGGCTAATACAACAGGACAAATTTTTGTCCATTCCACTTGTTTCCACAGAGACCTATGTAGCGCTGTTCAGATCAGTCAAAATAGACTGAGTACATGAATCATCTTCAATTCTGCCATTGTCTTCCTGAACTCACAGTAGTTTCAGGTCTCCTTCAACTGAGTCTACTAAATCTAACACTAGAAAACATCTTACCTAAGCATAAAGACTCATCTTGTGGCAAATATGAATCCATTAATCCTACCAGAATATGTTAAATGACAGCCACAGAGTTTGGTTATGTGTTATCTGAAATTGGTGTACTGAATTTTCAGTGTGGAAATTTACTGAGTACCCAGGACCTCTGCAAGCACTGCACTAGATTTGGGAATGTTATGCTAGGTGTGGAGAAATTTACTACATTACTTACTTGTTAGCTACTACCTCAGTCCTTACATCATGGTAATTTTTGGGGGTAGCTAAAACTATCATCCTCCACACTTTACAAATGAATTAGAAACTTCTCAGTAGAGTTTGCATGTGCCCCAGTTCCCACAATAGATCAGAAGCATAATAGGTTTCTGGTCCCTTGGTCTATCTCACTCCAGTCCTTATTATCTTTCTACACTGCAGGGAGAGGACATGAAGATAGAGCAAAGGACAGTGAAAGACTCATGAAGGGACTGTAATCAGAGAATAAGAAGAGAGCATTTGAGCTTGATTTTAAAAGAGGAAATGAAATAGAGATAGTAGGAATGAAGGATGCAATCACTTAAAGAGGAATCAATGAAAGGGAAATGAGTATGGCAAAAAGTATTCCATACTTTGGGGAAGAGCATATATGTAAGGGAATAAGGAGAAAAGACTGGTAAAGTAGGAGACAGGCAAGGATTCCACAAAGGCCTTGAAACATGGAAGTTTGTTTAAAAGGGTAAATTCAATGAAAAAATCTTATTAAAATAAGTGATTACAATGTTTCAGTGTATGACTGTAAGGTGGATTTTTGGGTAGAAACTATAGAGAGACATTGACTAAAGAATCTAAATTGACTTTAGTCCCCCCAGCTGTAAAACCACATATTGTCACATTCCCTAGGTCTTTCAAAAAGGAAGCAAGCTTTTGCTCTGGGATTGGGATATGAAATGCCATATACTATTCTTCTTTTCCTACAGGATATGCTTTCATTTATCAATCAGAAAGGACCACTCACGAAAGGCATCTTCAGAAAATCAGGAAGTAGAAAATCATGCAGAATCCTAAAGGAGAAACTAAATTCTGGGGACAGAGTGAACTTGGACAGCGAATCTGTTCTTGTGGTAGCATCTGTTTTAAAGGTGGGGAAAGTTCTAGCTTTATCCACACATGAATAACTCAAGGTGTGATTGGTGTCTTTCATTATGATTGCCCAGGAACCATCATAGGCATAACTGATTAAGAACTTGACACACTGGAAAACACTTCATGAAATCAAAATTTAAGGAAGCTACTGTAGGATTTAAAAGCCCCATACATTAGAAATATATTCTGTTTTCACCATTCACCACCCGCCTGAAGGCTCCATGCAGAATACTAATACTAATATGACTACTAGTAATAATAAGAAATTTCAAAATATCCACTGGCACATACATAATGTTTACAAAGCAAACATCCTGCTTTTGATGACATCCTCACCGCCCTCCTAATGCAGGCAGTTTCCAAAAGAAAAATCATATGAAACATTTGAGAATAGACATAGAAGATTACAATAGTAAGCAAGTGTTTACTTTATGAGGAATCCAAAAAGGCTCAGTGAGGCAATCATTCTTAAGCATCATTTTCTCCTGTCTCTTAATGCCTTTTACTTTATAAGTCAGGGAGGAAGGATTTTGCCACTTGTGTCTGCTTTCACCACATCCTAAGCATCCTTTTATTAATATTTGAGATGTCTATCCCACCATCCAAGGTTATAACGACACGGTAACCAGCTCTAGCTACATGCCTCTTTTGATAAATCTAACTTTTGGAGTAGGCACAACAGACAAAAATAGTTTCGATTCTTAAAATTCAATACATTGACTCAAAAAATAGATTTTTGAAATTATACAGCTAATTCACAGATATCCAGTTCTATTCCTAAAAGGGAAATGGAGAAAGAAGTGAGAACTAGAACAAACAATTTAATCCATCTACCTTGGCACTTGCTAACAGCTCTGAACAAAACTATGTTAAGGCAGTAATGAGGACACCCTTAGAATCAAGGTCATATTTGGTCCTTCCTTGTCCCCCATTACTGTTCAACTCTATGATAGATACCAATAGTCCCTGACCACTACTACACTGGGCTATAGTAAAACACACCAGTAAATATATGTATAGACAACAAGAGAAAGAGGAAAGAATGATGATACATTAAGTACTTGAATAGCATGGTAAGTGTGCCCTCTTTAAGCTGCACACATGGAATTGACGTTTCTAGCAAGACTTAGTAGGGTCTTTTCTATTTCTGTGTTATAATCACAGACTAGGAAGATGGTGACCAAGAGTATGTAGAGTTCTTAGACATTTCTAAAGTTTTCCCTTCCTAAAGTTGACTAATCTTTGTGGAGAATCAGACTCTGCAACCTTGGCCTGAATAGTATCATGTCAAACTATCTGGAGAATTGGCCTACACTAGAAATGAATATATCCTCAGGACCATCATGAGTTTGCCATTAGACTATCTGATACAGTGATTGAAAGGAAGAATGATGCAATTATGAGAGTAGTTTTTTTAGTAGTTTGCAAAAAAGCGCACAAAAGAGTAAGTGCCATATGCTAGAACGGAGCTTTGTCTTCATTTCCACTAAAGCCTAGGCTCTGCTTTGATGCTTTCGTTTTTGTTGGAGAAAATCCACACACCTGCTTTCTCATGTGCACGTCAATGGAGAGTCAGAGCTGAGCTCCGTGTGGGTCACAGTTTGGGTATCTATGAAGGAAGTAGGGACTTAACTGAAGTTTTCAACTAAGTGTTTTCTCTGTAATATTTCCAATATGTGTGTGTGTGTGTGTGTGTGTGTGTGTGTGCGTGCGTGTATTTTTAATCTACATAGTATTTTCTTCTAAATATCCAAGGAAGTTTACTTTTATCCGACCTCTATGATAAGTGGCTTGGTGTTTTTGATGAAGTGACTGAGGAGGAGAAAATAAATGCAGCCCAGAGGTAATGATGCAATAATTTCTCTACTCTGGTCA
This sequence comes from Canis aureus, assembly GCF_053574225.1. Taxonomy (NCBI): domain Eukaryota; kingdom Metazoa; phylum Chordata; class Mammalia; order Carnivora; family Canidae; genus Canis; species Canis aureus. The sequence continues at coordinate 101,501 of NW_027554438.1, read as the reverse complement.
TGTCTCAGAAATACAGGCAATATACTTTTAGGAAAAGATTGGTTTACATTTGCCACTTTGTCCACTAAAGTAACAATCAAAGCCAAAGAGTTTCAATTCTTCAGACCCATGGAGGAATGTTTCAGAATACAGGCATGCCTTATGGCTATTATTGCTCTTTGCCTGACCTTATTAATGTAGAATCCTTAGCCATTGTACACCTTCTGAATATATGAAACTGGTAGACAAAACTCACTGGCCTAAGGGAGATCCTAGAGCATCAACAGCCCGTGGTGTAACCTTACGTTTGTCAAACATTTAACCAGAGTGGATTAGCTCAGAAATCGAATTCAGTGAAACATTTTCGTATACATTCATGCCTCGAACTCTGCTATAGCAGGTTGTGAACTAGATCTAGAAAGATGTTCTCCGTTCTACATCTCTATACTTCCAGCTTCCTAAGTGCAATGACTTGCCTTATTCAAAAGTGCATCTTTCTGACTTTAGGCTTCTAGCCCAGCTGCCAAAAGCGAATGTTGTTCTCTTGTGATACCTTTTTGGAGGGTTATACAACATTGAGCAACAATCTTCATCCAATCAGATGACAGCTTATAATTTATCAGAGAGTGTAGCCCCATGCATTCTTTGTCCACCTAATTCCTCCAGCTTTGAATTGATAGACAACTTTATAAAAAAGGTAAGAGCGCTCTCATTTGTGTCCCCTGAGGTTTAGAATCCATGCTTTGAATCTGAAATGTGTAGTAGTAAACTGGATGGATCAGTTCTGAAAAGTGCACAACTTCATAGGCTTCCTTGGAATGGCAGAGTTCGTTATCCTACTCTGGTGGAATATGGGAAGGGGTGTTGTTAAAGTGTGAAACGCAGAGCAGTTGAGTCGCTTTCTTCCCATCCAGGAGATTCAATACTAGACTACCTAAATAAACGAGAGAGAAGAGTGGTGTGATATGATTGAAAAGAACCTGGGCTCTGGAGTTTGACAAGTCAAGGTTAAACTCTCAGTCTGATCTTTGAGGGGTGGGGGAGCTTGTAACCTTGGGCAAAGCCATGGATTCCTGATAACACAATGGTAACAACATCTAGGTCCTCTGGTCAGTACTGGCACATCCTAGGTGGATCGGGCACTATGAGCACCCATGGCTCCAAACACATTGACCTTCCTCTGTAAGTTGTGGCTCATTTAGAAAAATACATGGCTACTGTTTTGCCTCTGTTACATCAGACAGAAACTAGTAGAATATTCCAGAACATCCTAATGGAGCCACACATGTCTAATAAGATGACAGCTTTTCCCCAAGCACATGCCGAGAGACAGCATTAGACAAAGGAAGACATGAGGAGGGACTGCAGTTATACAGACAGACATGTTTTCTCTCCAGCCATGTGAGTTTTTCCTCAAAAAAAAAAAACAAAAAACAAAAAACAAATACAAAGAAACCCTCAGGAATCTCCAAATTCCACTAAGATACTTCCTCATTTAAGAAATGGATTTCATAAGTTTTTCTCTATGCTTTATACATTTTAATTAGATATTATACAGAAGTTATAATCCAATATATACTGGAAACAAATTTTTAAAAAATAAGTAAAGTTTAATAAATTAGGTTACCTTGAAAACTATCTTAGTTTTAATGGTGTAACCATTGGTATCACAATGTTAGCTATTAAACTAGGCCACAAATTAGAACTTTAGCCCACTGACTAGTAGTATTTTAAAATTTATACCCAAAGTACAACAGAAAGTATCACTCTATGTTATTTTTTATTTGGGAACTCTGATTTCTGTATATTTTTTTTATCAACTCTGCATTCTTCTTAGAAGTCTTTCACATTATTGGTTAGATCCAAGATTTATAAACAAAATGTGACTTATAGCTATGCCATATGAAAAAGAGCACCCCTTTGTGGTCCTTTTCATTACAGGTTTCTCTTGTACACTTTTTGATTGAAAATTGCCTCAAGGTATTTGGAGAAGACATCACTTCTCTCTTGGGAGAGAATTCAATGAGTTGTGATAACAATGAGAAGGCTGCAGGTACTGTGAATAATTTAAGTGGCTTTAGCCAATGCAGACAGCAAGGTTGCCGCAGGTCTGGCAGATACTTACCCCTGTTCTGGATCCCAGAGCATCCCCAGGGCAATGATTCCCAGCTGCCTCTTCTTCTGAAGGCTGGCTCACAGGTCAAGGGAGGTTTCACACTGTTGGAGACCAAAAAAATCATAGAAACTTCAAGAAGTTTCTAGCAGTATTAGGAGATAGCATGGAATGATACAGTTTTAGGGAATTTTTTCGAACACAATTTTAAATGGATCCCACATATATATTATATTATATATGTTGTTAAGCATATAATACATAACTGTGTATTTCAATTTATAATATATAAATATGCTCTGGTTGTTCCTTTCCTATGAAGCACTGAAAATACCTGTTTACTTGGTTGTTTGTTTAGTTTGTTTAGTCAGCTGGCATGTTGCCTATTGCCTAAAATGTCAACTCAGTGAGGACAGGGACCATATCTGTCTTACTCACATCAGGATAGCCAAAGTTTAGCAAAAGTTTGCCATATAGCAGGTAATTCAGTAAATACTAATTGCTTCTAAGTGTCTCCTGTTTTGTTTTTTTTTTCACTCACTACACTGCCTGTAATGAGCCATTAATTCTCCTGGGGGGGGGAAAAACTGTTTCGTTTATTAATTCCCAAAGTAAAAAATGCTAAAAATAAAATAATAACAAAATGTCCCTGCTAGATACTTTATAGTCTCATATTACTGTTTCCCATACAAATCTTTCTGGTTTCTTATATTGAAGTGCGAGAGTGAGGTACTTGTCTCACAGAGACAAGCTCATGGACAAAGGAGAGTGAGTAAAGCGATAGAAGTTTATTAAGCAAGGATACAGAAAAAGCTCTCAGATACCCCTAACAGGGTTGCCACTGAGGGCTCTTCAGGCTGGTCTTTTACTGAAAACTTGGCCAGGGAGTTTGTGGCCTTGAGATTCTTGTGCAGTCTTGGTTTGAGCAAGGACTATTGATAACACCCTTAATGACTTACTTCTTTGTGGTCTGGTGACTTTCTCTGATTGCATTATAGCTGCCAAAGAAAAATACTCCCTCACCTCTGGGACCCTGTGGTCTGGTCTATTTTCTTATCTCTGTTTTTTTACATCTCGGCACCCTTGTGATTTCTGTAAGCCTGATTTCATGGCCCTCCCTCTATCTCTCCCTGCCCTTGCTCAGTATCACCTGAAAATCAAGATGTTTCAACACCCAGTGATAAAAATGGATATATCTACCCTCTACAAAAGAGCAATGTGGAATGATCAGGATACAATCCCAAGACTCATATGTTTTGTGGAAGGTCCAGAGTTCTGTGTTCATGACACTACTTTTTATCTTTTCCATGACAGAACAGTTGGCAGAACTGTATGATGTGTGCTACAAATATATGTGAAATGGCATTATTTTGTTCTTGAGCAACTAATGTAAGGTAGCATTGTTCTCCATCTGGAGGTTCAAAATACCAATAGGATACATTCCCTCTCCTTAAGGAAGTCACATTCAAGTAAATTAGTTCATGCTAATGTTAGTCTTCATGTTTGTACTTGCTAAAAGATTAACATTAACAGTCACCTATCTCTTAAGAACACAGGACTAGAGGAAAGGAGAGCAGAGGAAAGAGTTTAGAGCAATAAGGTTACACGTCTTTATTTCTTCTTTTATTATTATTATTATTATTATTATTATTATTAGCTGCAGGGCAGTGTATACACCATAGCTGACCTTAAGAAAGGACTTGATTTTGAGATTTTGCCATTTGTTTCTCACTGTTTTCTATTGCTGGTTGCCTAGTCATAGTCATAAAGCCCAAGAGAAGTTAAGAAAGCATGTTTCATTTCTCAATCCATTAACATTAGGGGAAAGCTATGGAAAGTAGATATAATAACATTTGCTTCCAAGTCTAAAAGACCATAAAACATGAACATACCCAGGTGGGAGCTTCATACCCATGTGTAATCCCACCACAGATCAATCATCATTTTGAACTGGAGAAGTAATTTAATTAGGTTTACCTAGTTTATAACACATTTTACTGAAACTATTTATCTGCTTAGTTTTATGGCATTCAAGTCCAGAATGAGTGGCCTCTGTGTTGGATTTTATCATATGTTATTTTATGCATTTCTTAAGATAATGGAAGTGGAATCTCAGAGAAGCAGGCATAGAGAAGGTTTTCAGTTGTTTATCGAAATCTGCAGTAACACCTGCTTACTATTGCAATTTAATCTTCAAGAATGTTATCTCCAAATAGAAAGATCAATGATGGAAAAATGGTATTCGCTATCTATAGAGATGCTTTATTGATTTGAACCACAGCCTTAAAGAGGCATTTCCCAGTGCTTGCTTTCCTTTCTTTATCTTTTATTTTTTAAAGTAAATGAAAACAATGTTAAACCATTTTTAGAGCAAGAAACACAAAGCATATTGCTCTAGTGCCTCTTTTAGAGATAACTCCATCTAAAATGCTATTATACTCAGTGGAGAAGCAACATCCCTTATCCTGGATCTCTGAACAACCTTTAAATTCTATGAGTACTTGTGATTTTCTCCAACTTCCTATAATACTGTAATATTCTATCTGTGTGGGAAATGTTTAGAGGTGATGTTAAGTGCTGCATGTATGGGCCATGCAAGAATATCACACCCAGGGGCACCTGGGTGGCTCAGTTGGATAAGTGTCTGCCCTTGGGTTGGGATCCTAGGGTCCTGGGATCAAGCCCCATGTCGGGCTCCCTGCTTAGTGGGGAGCCTGCTTCTCCCTTTCTTCCCTCCTTTGCTCCCCCTCGCTATCTCTCAAATAAATAAATAAAATATTTAAAAAAATATATTTGTTATGAGAGACACACACAGAGAGAGGCAGAGACACAGGCAGACAGAGAAGCAGGCTCCATGCAGGAAGCCTGATGTGGGACTCCATCCTCGGACTCCAGGATCACGCCATGGGCCAGAAGGCAGATGCTTAGCTGCTCAGCCACCGAAGTGTCCCAATGAATAAATCTTTAAAAAAATAACATACCCAATTACCACCTGTTTGAAATAAAAAAAAATACCCCCGAAATTTTAAGTATAGACAATTATAGTGCCTATAGGTTCTTGCTCTTAAAGTAATCAGATGGAGTTTCAGGATATTATATTAGAGTCAGTATCTTGATTTTGACTCCATGAAATTCTAATAGGAAACACACCTCAAGATTTTAAGACACAAATTCCCCACCTATAGTCAACTGTGCTCTCCTTTCCTCTTTCTCACTCTACTTTCCTGTGGTGAAGGTATTTTCTATCCAGATTGAAAATCAGTTTTGTTTTGTTTTCCTTAACTCAAGATTGTTTACTGCATATTACCTCATGTGACTTTTTTTTTGATTTACATTGTAATAGTTATCTTTCCTATATCTTTAGTAATCTGTTATTAAACTATTTCGTTTACTTGTATAATCTTTATTTTTCTCTTCATTTCCTTTATTTTATTCTTAGAATTTGAGATCTATTTATTTCTAACTTTAACTTTTTCTTCTATTCTCCATTCTTCATCTTTGATTTTTATCCACTTCTACAACCTGAAATTGCTACTAAGATTAATATCAAGAAGACTTTCTTTCCTTTGTAAGTAATCTGTTGTCTTTACAGAAACTTTAGGACTTTCCCCTTCATCCTTCACCCTCTAAAATCTCTCTACCAGGTAGCCAGGAATATATGTATATGCTCTGAATACATCCCAGTCAGGATTTGGGGATTTTCACCAAATCTTTATTTCTGGAAATGTTCTATCTTTTCTTTTCCCTGAACGTCACATACAATCTCACTATTTTCTCCATCTGGCACTCTTTCTGATAGATGTTAGAACTCATAATGCTATCATCCATGTCTCCCCTTTAAATTTTTGCTTAACCCTTTTTGCCATGTGTCATTTTATGCCATTTCTCACATTTCCAGCTCATTAATTTCTTCTTCAACTGTTTTGTGGTGTTGTTTTGGAAATGGAGTCAGAGTTCAATGTTAATCATTATACTGTATTTCTTATATTCATATTCTTTAATTTTTGCTGTTACTATCTATTCTTGTTTCATAAATTCTTTATCTAATTTCTTATTTGTGATTTTTGCTTATAAGTCTTAGGATATACATGATATCTATTTTAATTCCCTGTACTGATATTTCTATTAAATCAGTTCCTTTTGTTGAGTTTGTTACCGCTTGATCCATGACCAGACAGAGTATCTAGTGGTCTTTTGAACCTGGCTATCTCGTGCCACCAGGACGTTGGAATAAACAATGGTGAGAGCTTTTCTTCCTTTCTTTCTAAGATTTTATTTATTCAATTGAGAGAGAGAGAGAGAGAGAGAGAGGCAGAGGGAGAAGCAGGCTCCATGCAGGAAGCCTGACGTGGCATTTGATCCCAGGTCTCCAAGATCACATCCTGGGCCAAAGACGGTGCTAAACCACCAAGCCATCTGGGCTGCCCAAGAGTTTTTCTTTCTACTTGAGTTTTCACCCACACATCTTTGGTCCTAAAATAAATATGTGACATATACTGCCTGGGTGAGGAATGGGTGATGGGGGTGGTAGATAGACACCCAGAGCTTGACCTGATGGACCACTCTACTGCAGAATCCCTGAGTAGGGCAGTCTGGGTGGCTCAGCAGTTTAGCGCCAACTTCTACCTGGGGTGTAATCCTGGATACCTGGGATCGAGTCTCACGTCAGGCTCCCTGCATGGAGCCTGCCTCTCCCTCTCCCCGAGTCTCTGCCTCTCTCTCTGTATGTGTGTCTCTCATGAATAAATAAAATCTTAAAAAAAAGAATCCCTGAGTAAATGTCCTGGCAGATGTCTGTTAGGACTCATCTGCTCTGAGCTTCTGCCTTAGGCAGCATGAAGAGCACTCTTCCCAAACAAAATTATTCCATTAGCCCACGTGGACTAGGGGCTGGATTCTTCTTTATTTTCACATGAGCCAAACTATATGATTAAAAAATGATGGCTCATTAGAAATGACAAATACCATTTGCTTCAATGTGGGTGGAACTGGAGGGTATTATGCTGAGTGAAATAAGTCAATTGGAGAAGGACAAACATCATATGGTCTCATTCATTTGGGTAATATAAATAATAGTGAAAGGGAATAGAAGGGAAGGGAGAAGAAATGGGTAGGAAATATCAGAAAGGGAGACAGAACATGAAGACTCCTAACTCTGGGAAATGAACTAAGGGTGGTGGAAGGGGAGGGCAGGGGGTGGGGGTGAATGGGTGATGGACACTGAGGCGGGCACTTGACAGGATGAGCACTGGGTGTTATTCTGTATGTTGGCAAATTGAACACCAATAAAAAATAAATTTATTATTAAAAAATAAACACCACCTTTATTACTAATAAAAAAATGATGGCTCTTGATGTATGAGCAGTGGATGCCAAAAAGTAATTCTACTGACATGTGTGTATGCATGTGTATACACATGTGTGCTAATGCATTTGTGTATACGGAGAAAAACTGTTAGAAACTATATAGATCCTCCTCTTGTGTACTATAGACACCAGATAAACAGAAACTACATTTCCCAGATGAACTTGCAGGCAGAGTTCCAGTGTGATTTAGATTCCACTAATTAATGTCTGGCTTTTTTTCCCCTTGAATTCAAGAACTGAGAAAGTGAGAAGAGAATCATGGAATGAAACACTCCTTTTCCTGTGGTGGGCCATACCAGCTGCAGCATGGTTCTGGAGCCAGTAACTATAGTGACAACTTCCCAACTTGAGGGCAGTTTCTTAATTTTGTCAGTGACACCAGCTACACTGGCAACCAATTCTGCATTGTGGTTTTGGGAATTATTTCTGGAAGCGCATCCTAGAATATGGTTATTTAACCCTTCTAATATTTATGGACCCTGTATAGTTTATAGTAATTCTCTTTGTTCAACAAGCTAGATTTTGCCCTCTGCAAAGGAGGATTAAAAAAACAGCAATTTAGGATTTTGTATCTGATGTAAATAATTTTCAGTAGAGAAAGGCTCCTACTGAAACTAAATGGTGGGACCAGGAAAATCCATGGTCTGTATTGATAAAATAGTTATTTAAATCATCAGCTCTGGTCACCTGCAAAAAAGAACCTTTTGGAGTCAATGCTTTGACAGCCCAAGTGTCTCTACACAAAATAATATCATAAAAAAGAAGAATATAAAGTTGATGAGACTGTCAATTATTATTGAGGCCAATGAAAAGGGAAATAACTGGTTCAATATTTTAAATTTCCAGCTCAAGTTATGATGAAGATAAGTCAATCCTTAACCTCATCAGGTCCTTCTGGAAAATTTAGGACATTGATTGGGAACGAATGGTAGCCTGATGATTTGAACAGATACATTTGAGTAGACTCACATAACTTTGAGTATCCTCAGATTCCTAAGTGCCACCCTGGTCAGCAGAAGTTCCTCCTTCCCTGTCTGATGAGTAGAGACTTGCTAGACCAGAGATCCTTTAATGGCTTCACCTGAGCAGGATACCTTTCAAGAGAATGACAAGTCTTGTCATGCTGTACTCCTTTCATCTTTCAATGTCTCAAGATCAACAACTAAAATCCAAACATGTCATTGTAAGGATGGTACAAAATGAAATTTAGAAAGTGAGCAGCTTACACACCAAAATAACTAAAATATTTTGTTGTTATTTTTACTTGGTGGTTAGCTAATGGGGATATCATGGAAATGGATTCTAAGACCATGGAGGAAGGAACAAAATTATAAACCAGGATGAATTTATAGATATGAAAATCCCAAGATTGAAGAAAGTAAAAATACTGGGATAGATTGATCATGTATAACATTCTCCTAACTAGATCTCCTAAGAGGGCTTAGAGTATTCTTCCTATACCAAAACACTGAGAAATATATTGTTTCAGTCAATATCCTGTCAAGGAAGATTGAAGCACACCTTCCTGTAAAGCTCTGTTGCTCCCTTAGTGGCTATATTTCCAGATTGGAAGTGCTATTTAACCAGTGTCCCTGATTTTGGTGAGCCAAAATAGAGCATCAATTAACCAGGAAGGGCAAGACAGGCAAGACAGCCCTGATGGACAGCAGGACCAGAGTGATTATCAAAATGATTTGACCTGCAAACCCTTTAATATGAGCTAATGGATGAAGGGCTGAGACAGAGGAACAGAACTAAGGTTCTACTCAATTTGTATAATATGAATAAAACCCTTCTACATCTGATGAACAAAAGCCTCACTTGAGTCAACATAAAGGAGGAGTTAAGGCTTCTCATCCAATTTCCAGGCCTGAGTCAATAAACATACCTATAATCCCTGAATGAAGATAAGACTAGGTAGATGTAGGAGGATCTTGTAATAATATCACAACTATAAATTTTCCCAGAAGATTCCAAGAAGCCTACTCCAAAGAGACTAGGGACATTTATCAGAATGCAGTGGTCAATTTTACGTGTCAACTTCACTAAACTAACAGATGTTTAGGTGTAGGTGAAATATTATTTCTGGGTGTATCTCTGAGAGTGTATCCAGAAGAGTTGAACATCTGAATCAGTCAAATGAGCAAACAAGAGCCAACTTCACCAATGTGGTCAGGTACTATCCAATCTGTTGAGGGACCAAACAAAACCAAAAAAGGCAGAGGAAGGCTGAATTCTTCCACTCTTTTCTAGAGTTGACACATCATTCATCTTCTCCTGCTCCTGGACACTGAAGCTCCTGGTTCTCAGGCTTTCAAACTCTAGGACTCAGACCAATGTATCCCTGGTTCTCAGGCCTTCATCTTCATACTAAGAGTTATACCATCAGCAACCCTGGTTCTCAGAACTTTGGACTTAAAACTGAATAATACCATTGGCTCTCTTGGTTCTCCAGGTTGCAGATAGCAGATTGTGGCATATCTCAACTGCTAAAATTGTGTGAACCAATTTTCATAACAAATCTCCTATCTATCATCTATCTATCTATCTATCTATCTATCTATCTATCTATCTATCTATCTATCTATCTATCTATCTATCTAATCTATCTACCTACCTACCTACCTACCTACCTACAGATCTATCCATCAATCCTACTGGTTCTGTAACTCTGGAAAATGTTAATATAGCTATATGTTGAGAAAAGGAACTATCCAAACCTTCCAATAGTGATTGGATACTGACTGAGATGACATAAACTCCCAAGGGCCTGGAATGTCAATGGTCTAAGAATTAGAGAAGATGTACTTACGGGTAGAATTATAACTGGATCTTTGGCTCAATTCTATCTCAACAGAGGCTCAGTGCATCTAAAAACATGCTTGTGGTTATCTCCTCTTTCCCAGAGTGCTCAGTTGGAATAAACATACTATTACAGACAAAATCACAACATTGGCCCCCTAAACTATAAAGGATGTTATGACAGAGACAGCAAAATGAAAGCTTCAGGGATAACTCCTCTCTGCCAAAATAGTAAGTCAAAATCAATTCTTCATTTTTAAGGGGATTTCACACATTAGTGCCTGCACTGAATACTTGAAAAATTCTAGAGTTGTAAATCCTCCTCGATCCTCCTTTAACTGGTCTGTTTGGCCCAGGTAACTGGCCTTAGAAAAATCAATAGATTATTGTTACCCTAACAATGTGGTGACTGAATTATAGTTGCTGATCCATATGTAGGCTCTTTAATCGAACAGGGCAATGTGGCCTTTGATACTTCATATGCTCCAATTCTCTCTCTCTCATACACACACACACACACTCATGCATGCACACACACACACACCTCACACAAATATTTACCTTCAGCCAGCAGGGACAGTTTAGGTCACCATTATTCCTCTACAACTCTTCACTCTGTTAATACTTGTATCATCTCACCATTCCATAGGCTATCATATTGATCCCCCATATGATGAGGTAATAGAACCATAAACACATGAAGAGATAATTCCCAGGAAAACCTAATGTCCTCCCAACTCTTTGAAGTTTTAGGGAGTTCAAGACATACCAAGATATCTCCTCCAGGGACGCTCAGGTGGTGCAATTGTTTAGTGTCTGCCTTTGGCCCAGGGCGTGATCCTGGAGTTCCGGGATTGAGTCCCACATCAAGCTCCCTGCATGGAGCCTGCTTCTCCCTCTGCCTGTGTTTCTGCCTCTCTCTCTCTCTCTCTTTCTCTCTCTCTGGCTCTCTCTCTCTCTGTGTGTCTGTCACGAATAAATAAATAAAATCTTAAAAAAAAAAGATACCCCTCCAAAGTGAAATACAAGGTGCTATACTTTGCTTCCTGATCATAAAAATAGAGATAGAACTTTTGGTGGCCTTTTTGGATTTTATAAGAAAAAAAATTGAGTGTTCCTTGTCTCAACTCATTAAATAATTTGTAAGGCTGCCAACAATTTGTAAGCCAGATTACAGTAAGATATTCCAGTTAACCCAGTCTGCAGTTCAAGCAGCTTCATAATCCAGAAACTAGAGTGGGGATCCAAAGGATCTATTATTCATCCAAAGATCTTTGGCAAAACAGACTATTGCATGGACCCAACAACAAACCCTAACTAAAGAGTCACAGAGAGACCTCTAGGATTCTAGAGATATGCTATACCATTTGTAGGATATAGATTCTCTTTTACAAAGTAGTTGTTCTCTTGCTACTAGTCTACTTGGTAGAGACTGAGACTTAACTCTGAGATACCAAGTAACATGAAATGTGAGTATTCATCATGAACTGGGTATTATCTAACCTAGGAAGCCATGAAATTGGCATGTGAAAATGACATATTTAAGACTGTACTCTAGCAGGAACCAAAGCCACAGGTAAGTTTTATGAATATATGGTTCCTCCCTGTTCCTGCTGTGCTATCACTTCTTCTTTCAGTAATACCACTTATGAATACCACCGCCACTTGACTGAGGAAGGAAAAATCTGAGGCTGGCTTACATGATATACCACCCCAGCCAAAGTAGTCTACTGGAACATTAAATATTTTTTACTCACACTCAAAACAAATAATATCATTGAAGACACACAAAAAATACCAATGGAAGTATTGGAAAAGCTGGGAAACTCTGTTGTTCTCAGACAATAAGTGCTCTTCCCAGAGCCTTGTGCATTAAAATCACAATTACTGATATCAGGAAGTCATGTTAACATGAGAAACAAGCTCCATGCAGGAAGCCTGATGTGGGACTCGATCCCGGGTCTCCAGGATCATACCTTGGACTGCAGGTGGCCCTAAGCCGCTGAGCCACAAGGGCTGCCCTGTAAATTTTGTTTTGTTTTGTTTTATTATTTTATTTATTTATTTTACTTATTTATTTTATTTTATTTTATTTTTTATTTATTTTATTTGTTTTTTATTTTTTTGTAATTTTTTTAAAGACAGTAAAAATGCTTTAAATTTTTGTCACGAAAATGTATAATTATCAATATCTTGGTATATAGAAATTTGTAATCCATCTGGACATATGGGTTCAGATGGCTACAAGATGCACTAAAGCAGGCTAAGTTGAGATGGGAGACTATTAAACTCATACAACTAGAGACATGTGGTACTTGGAAATGTCTGGCCCTGGAAAGGATAGGAAAGAGATATGGCACTGAAAATAAACAAAGTAGTTGAATTTTTTATTTTTTTTTATTTATTTACGATAGTCACACACAGAGAGAGAGAGACAGAGGCAGAGACACAGGCAGAGGGAGAAGCAGGCTCCATGCACCGGGAGCCCGACATGGGATTTGATCCCGGGTCTCCAGGATCGTGCCCTGAGCCAAAGGCAGGCGCTAAACTGCTGCACCACCCAGGGGTCCCTGAAAATTTTTATATACAAAACAATCAACTCTCAACTCTGTCCTCAATCCCTCATACACACACTTACATATCACAGACACATACATACCACACACAAGTGCCCTGTTCCCAGGCAGAAATGTAAACTTTCAAAAAACAAAAAAGAAATGTAAACTTTCAGAACAAAATAAGATTGGTACAAATTTCTTATCAGTAACACTGGGTGCTAGAAGACATTTTCTGATACTCAAAATCTATTTCCCATATTCCCTCCTTCATGGAGCTATGAGAATAAACTGTAGCAAAATGAAGTTGTAAACCAAAAATATGTTGGAGTGAATCCAGAAAACAAGGAAGGAAGCCCCAAGTGCTGAGATGACAGCTGTATGGCAACATTAGAGAGCAGTAAGTCTGGAGAGGAGCAGGGACATGGAGCTCCCAGAGTGGGGGATTTCCATGCTGTCATGAAGAGTCTTAAAAGAAAATGAGAAGACACTTCCATTGCAGCTTCCAATATGTAAAGAGCTGGGAAGCTGTCACTGTCATCCACACAAGAGCAAAGTTCTACAAACTGAAAATCAATGATTTTTTTAGATCAATCAAAGAATGGAGATTATAGGACAAACCACCACCTCAAAATCTAGAGAGATAGGCAAATACAGAGAATTACAGCTGAGATGTCCATACCTGAACAGAAGCCGTTTATGTGGTAGAAATACATAAATGATAACCTCAGTGAATTGCTGGAGGCTGAATTGGACTAGCTTGAGTGAGGAGCCAAGTCTCAGATGATCCACCGCATTTTCATGGGTTTTATCTCCAGGAATTCTAGTAGGTTCTCACCTTGGAGATCAAAGAAAAATCCTCTCATGCTTTGGGCTAGGAGAGGATGTTACCATTTTGTTGAAATATGCCCAGGTACTTCCCATAACAAAGGTCTTCCCTCCAGAGGAAATTATTAGAACCCTAGAGAATCTGAGGGAAAGGCAGTTAGTTAACCCTAGGCCTCTCTAGCCTCGTCTTACAAAAAAAGGCTAAGAAATGCTTTTTTTTAAAGAAATGGTTCTAAAGGCCACAGCCAAGGGACTCAAGTCCATTAATAAAAATGAGATTTTTTATTTAATGAATGAGATATTTTATTTTTTTTTCATTTTATTAAATGAGGGGTGCCTGAGTGACTCAATTGTTAAGTGTCTGCCTTCTGCTGAGGTCATGATCTCGGTGGGGGGGGGGTTTCCATCTCCCTCTGCCCCCTTCTTCCCCTACTTGGGCTCTCTCTCTGTCTCACAATAAAAATATTTACAAAAATGCTATTTAATCAAATTAAGTTTATAGAAGACTGCTTCACTCCATACCTTGCCACCACATCAACAGGGCTTCGATATAATAACAGTGAATTATAATGGAGAGAGGTGCAAAACACAGACTCTATTTAAGAAGTTGTGCTTAGGGAAATCCAAAGAAAACAGAGAGAAAAAAATAAAACTGAAACCTCTGGCACTTCCAGCTACAGCAAACATTTAAACACAGTCAGCTTTATACAGATTAATACAAAACCTCACACTAAAGGCCTACTAGCCTTAGTTCCTAATAACTGACATATAATGTGCACTTTAAACAATAATTATAAGGTACGCTAAGGAAAGAAAAAAACAGATGAGACACAGCAAGCCTAAGAACTAGGCTTAGATGTGACACAGAATTTGGAATTATCAGATATGAAAGTTTAAAATATTATGATTAATATGCTAAGGGCTCTAAAAGAAAAAATAAACAAATGTAAGAACACATGATTAATGTTAGTAGAGAGATGGAATCTCTAAGAAAATGCTAAAAATAAAAAGCATTATAAGAGAAGTAAAGAATGCCTTTGGAATTCATGGATGGACTCATTAGTACACTGGCGAGAGGACTGGTGCACTTAAAGATGTACCAATAGAAACTTCCTAAACAGAAAAGCAAACAGAAAAATGAATGGAATTATTAAAAAGGCTAGTATGTCCAAGAACTGTAGGACAAGTACACAAGTTGTGATACATAATGATAATACTAGAAGAAGAAGAAAGAGAAAAAGAAACAGAATAAATATTTGAAGTATTAATGGCTAATAATATTCCCAAACTAGTGACATACACTAAATCACACACTAGGAAGCTGAGAGAACACCAAGCAAGACCAAGCAAGATGAACACCAAAAAAAAAAAAAAAAAAAAAAAAAAAAAAAAACTACTTCAAGGGGTCTATATTCAAAGTACAGAAAACCAAAGACAAAGGGAAAATCTTCAAGGAAGCCAGAGTACAAAAACACTTTACCTATAGAAGCTAAAGTACACTTTACACTTACAAATTCCCCTTCTTCAGTAAATTCTCTTAATCTCTTCTGGTTTTCTGTTTATATAAACTGAATGTAAGGGTGAGGTCCACAGTTCAGTATGACCACCTCTTAACAATTCCAGTATCTGTCTCTTGAGAATGTGCCAGAGATATTTCATGATTTGTTATCCTTATCTTTCAGGCTCAGTCTAAATACTAACAAGGAAACTCCTATTGAATTTTCAGTTAACATATATATTAGATAAATACTTAATTTTTTTCTTATAGTTGCTTTTCTTATCTGATATTTATCCCCATTCAGGCAGTAGCCAATGTCTCCATGTCTTAAGAGGATAATAGAAAAGAATCTACAGAATTAAAACAATAATAATAAGTTTTTGGCTTTGGTGTTCAGTAGCAAAAGCCCAAGAACAACCAAAATAGTAGAAGAAGACATGACCAGGTAGGACCACGGTAACAAAGAAACAGAAAGAATGAAAAGGTAGGGTCTGGTACATAAACATGATTGTGATTCAGACCATCTGCCCTTGACACTATTCAGTTTTCCAGTACTCAGAGATAACCAGGAAAATGGAAGCTCTATAAAGAAATTAAATTCAGGTACAAAAATTAAAGTTAGATTTTTTTCATAACCAGGTATTTACTCAACTTACATGGAAAATGCCTAGAAGAATACACAGGGAACTGTTAAGAGAGTTTAGGGAGTAGAACAGGAAGTCAGTAGGGAGGAATCAAAACTACTTTTCTCTCATAAACTTATGAAATATTCATGTATTTTTGGAATTTCACTTATTTATTCAACAAAATATAACTTATTTTTATAAAAAGAAATTAACAAGGAGCACAATCACAAATAAAAAATACACATTAAGAAAATTATTCAAGGCAAATTTTCCTCAGGTCCATGAAGATGACAAAAAAAGTGAATGAGGATTTGGTAGGAAAGGAAAGCAATGGAAAAGATAAGAAAGACCAGGAACCACAAAATAAGAGTCAGCAATAAGAAAAAGTAAACATCATCTTCTTGTACAAATACCATAAGGTTGAGAGCCTCATTAATGTGTCTACGGCCACTTTACTATTAGAAAACACTGAAAAACTGGTGTGTACCCAAAGGAGACAAGTAGACAAATTAAGGAACTGGGATCCATATTGGCTAAGGAAAAATGACATGCTGGTATATAAACACGAGATCAGAAGTCTGAGGAGGGACTGCAGTCATCAGTAAGTAAGTGAAAGTTCATCAAATGGCAAAACGATTACACTTAATTTTTACATCGAGATCAAAGAATTAAACTGAAGAGTCAATTAAAAGGAAGCAGATTTAAATTTTCTAGTGTTCCCTTAAAATTAGATACATTAATTAAAAACCAATCCTGGACATCCCTATCAAGTAGCGCCAGAAGTGCTGTGACTTGTTAATCCCTTTGCTTTGTTTTGCACTTAATAGCAAAAGTAGCTGCAAGTATGCAGAAGGAAATATTAAAATAAATATATCACCTGAAAAGTGAAGGTGAGTCTACTGTGGAAGGGCAGCCCTCCACGGGCAAAGCAGAAGAAATTGCTTTTACCTTTTATAGTAAAGAGGAAGGCATTGCTGTAACCAGCTCCAGATAACCAGAGTAACATGGCTTTAAGAACCTACTAGAAAAGTGTCTGCAGAGAAGGTGTCCAAAAAAGAAAGTATGGGTAAAAGACTGATGGAACCTGAGAAAACGGTTATGATTAACCTGATCTGCTTCACAACTTTGCCTCAAGCCAGACTTTCCACTCCCTTCATGACTCCTCTTCTTTCCTTTAGTATAATCCCTACCACTGAGCAATAGTAAATCTTAGTTCTAAATGTCAGTCCTGAAAAGTTAGCACAAGCTCTCTTGCATTAGATTTCTGATGGCTAAAAAGTGTTCAGAATAGTTTAGCATGATAATCAAATGTCAACATTATTTCAGTATAGCAAGATAATGGTCCGAAAATATTCCTAGTTCACTTCTAAACATAAATAAGCACTTGGGGATCCCTGGGTGGCTCAGTGGCTTAGCGCCTGCCTTCGGCCCAGGGTGTGATCCTGGAGTCCCAGGATCAAGTCCCACATCAGGTTCCCTGCTTGGAGCCTGCTTCTCCCCCTGCCTGTGTCTCCATGTCTCTGTGTCTCTGTGTCTCTGTCTCTCGTGAATAAATAAAATCTTAAAAAAAGAAGCACTTATAAGTATCTTTAATTAAGAAGGAATTCATAAATGTCAACTAGTTATTTGCAGGTCAAAATCAAGATATTCTAAAAAAACAAAATCAAGGTATTATGTGCTATTTAACAATCTAAAGATTGAAAAATTAAATTCATAGGAAGGAGAGAGAGAACAGATACAAATCAAATTGGTAGATGTTTCCTTATTAGATGTTTGCAAGGGGCACTGAATAACTAAATAGCAAGGGTTCTCATTAAAACAAGAAGAGTTTTCACACTTATTTATTTCACACTATTTATTCCTTTTGTCAAGGAATAAACAGTAATTCAAAAACTTGATTAAGTGTTTTCCATTGGAATCAGAGGCAGCATCAAAAATTCTCTAAACTTACTACGGCAACAATTTCTTAATACATACCCATATCAAATCATTATGTTGCACAACTTAAACTGACACAATGTTATGTATCACTTATATCTTAATAAAACTGAAAAAAAGAAAACCCAGATTTCTACATAAAATCAATAATTAAAAGAGCTTTTACATAAGAATCATAAGACCGAGAAGTCATGGCTACTATTGTATACATCTACACAACTGCACAAAATGTACTCAAAAGTTAATTTGTTTAATTATCACAAGAACAGTCTTCTGTCCTCACTCTGTTACCTGAACACTCTCTTCAAATGAGAGGTGAAGAAACCAAGGACTGGAGAAGTCAAATCCTTAGCCAATGCATTACAGCCAAACAGCTAAACCAAAATTTAACATATGATGACCTCAAACCCATAAATAGGGATCCCTGGGTGGCGCAGCAGTTTGGCGCCTGCCTTTGGCCCAGGGCGCGATCCTGGAGACCCGGTATCGAATCCCACATCAGGCTCCCAGTGCATGGAGCCTGCTTCTCCCTCTGCCTATGTCTCTGCCTCTCTCTCTCTCTCTCTCTCTCTCTCTGTGACTATCATAAATAAATAAAAATTAAAAAAAACAAAAACCCATAAATATTCACCTTGGAACAATGCCTCCCTCTCTGAAATATTTGTTCTGTCATTAACAAGCTCCATGACATCAGAAAAAATTATTAATTTCTCTGGATCTTAGTTTCCTTCTGTGTAAAATTCTCTGAAGACAGGAATTCCAAGTTCTCTTTTTTGTTTGATATAAATAATCCATCATTCCTCTATTAAGAGCATATCATAAAGTCAGAAATAAGGCACATGATCGTACCATGAAGTCTTTTTTTTAAAGATTTTATTTATTTATTCATGAGAGACACCGAGAGAAAGAGAGGCAGAGACATAGGCAGAGGGAGAAGCAGGCTCTCTATGCAGAGAGGTTGACATGGGACTCAATCCTGGGTCTCCAGGATCACGCCGCAGGCTGAAGGCAGCGCCAAACCACTGAGCAACCCCGGCTGCCCAAGGCTTACTTTTGAATGTGAGCTGCATAAACATATATTTATTTGAAAAGCAAACAAGGGGCTCCTGGGTGGCTCAGCTGGCTAAGTGTCTCAGTCTTGGCTTCGGCTCAGGTCATGATCTCGTGGTCATGAGATCAGGAGATTTAGCCCCATATCCAGCTCTGTACTTAGTGCAAAGTCAGCTTCAGATTTTCTCTCCTTGTCCCTCTCTCAAATGAATAAATAAATAAATAGTCCTTAAATAAAAAAAGTAAAGCAAATCAAATTCCATGGTTTCCTCTACTTGTCCTTATCTGTAAAGGCATGTAGAGTTGACACATGAGAAATAGAGCCTTTCTTTTTTTAAATAGAGCCTTTCCATAAATGAGCATGTCTATTCACAAATGAGATATTTCCAGCTCTTACCTTCCACCCTGTTTATTAATATTATTATTATCATTTATAATAAAGATATCTGTCTATGGCTTGGTTTGAAAAGGGCTTGCACACTGTCCATCAGCAATAAAAAACCCATGACCTTACTCATGTGGTAATTAAGTCTACAGCCTATCAGCTCATATGAAACAGGCTGAGGCTGTTCTGGTTGGTGGAAGGGAGGAACATAAGACCCTCAGAGGACATCACTAAAATTCCTTCATCCCAGAAATATACACCTCAGTTGGGCAGGTCCTGGTGCAAATAGGAGGTAAGGAATTGTCAGAGAGTGCCACTTATTCATGGGAAGGGGAGCCAAACTAGAGCTGAAACCCTCAGCAGACTGAACCATCCAGAGCTCAGAACAGGGGGGAGCAGCATCCAGCTCTTGCATAAAACCACAGTCTGTGTTATAGCTCTTCATTGCATTGTGCTTAAGCAGACACTGTCTTACAACCCTGGGGATGAGGAAGACACTGCTGGGTTGGGGTGAGGGGAGAGAGACACCAGCATAGGCCCTAGTAGGAGTATACAACAGATTCAGAAAATGCAAGACTGAATATAAGGAAATATTCTATTCTCAGCGCTATAGCTAGCTTCCTGGCTATGTGATTTTGAAAAATGAAATCCCACCTCTCAATCTACATTCTTAAGTCTGCAAATGGGGCATAAAAGTAATACCCATCTTTGGATGTTGTCTTTTCTTTTTTTTTTCATTAAATAAGTTAGTGCCTATAAAGTCACCCTTTTGAACACTGCGCTGCAAAAAAAAAAAAATTGGTCACTATTTAGTAAATCCTTGGCAACCCAATGACTGGTACCCAAACATCCGACAGAGGAGTTTACGTATGTAACTTCTAATTTAATCTTCACAAATATTTTAGGAGGTTTAGCCACTTAGCCACTTAGTGGCTAATCAAGAAACTGAGGTATAAAGAGGATAATTAACTTAATCAGATACATACAATAAGCTATCTGTCTGACCCCTCAGTTCTCCTATTCTTAACCACTGTAATATAAAACTCCATAGAGCTAAATATCAAAGATGCTCATTATTAGCATGTCAGTAGACAATATTCTCACTTATTTGCTTTTATTCAATAAAACAATAAACTGCACTGTTTATAAGAACAGTCTTTTTTATTTTTATTTTTATTTTTTTTATTTTTTTTAAGAACAGTCTTTTTTAAAAATGAGGCTCAAAGCTATTTTTCTTTCAAGTAGGGAAAACACTTTTTTTCTGAAAACACTGTTTATCTAAAGGTTATTCATCATCAACAAACACTACTTCATTGTAACATCATAACAAACCTATAATTTTGTAGAAGTCTGGGTTTTAGAGATATTAAGTGATATCAAGTAAATAGTAATACTAGTAATCATTTACTGACATTCTACATTTAAGCATGACTTCTGGTGCTTTAGGTTATATCTAATCTCCATGATAAGACAAGGCAGGGTCCCCCTCACTTTCATAAATGCAGAAAGTCAGGAAATATTTGCCAAGGGCTCAAATCTTTCAATGATGAAGGTAGGTTCAAGTGCAGGTCTTTCTCACTCTTCAAGCTGTGCTTTTTCTAGTTCAGCAAGCACTGTCATAAATAGATACCTCCTTACTCTTTCTTATGCTCTTCCTTTCCCTGACTCAAGTATCTCCCAAATTCAAGCCTTTATCATGCTTCACTGAAGCATTAAAAATGCCTTGATTTGTTTCTTTCAAAAGCACCCTCCACACTGCCACCAGAATTATAATTATATAAGTAACAGCAGTGTTAATCTGACTGTGACGGCTATTCTCAACATACTTTGACAAGTCCCTCCAAGTGCATTCCGAGGCCCAACACTGAGTAACCACCTTATGACCTTTCAGTCAACAACTTTTCCCCATCCCCCAAAACTGCCACAAATGTTTACCTCTTAAGAATCACCCCAGATGAATGTAAGCTGGTACAGCCACTCTAGAAAACAGTATGGAGGTTCCTCAGAAGTTGAAAATAGAGCTACCCTATGATCCAGCAATTGCACTACTAGGGATTTACCCCAAAGATACAAATGTCATGATTCAAATGGGTACCTGCACCCTAATGTTTATAGTAACAACGTCCACAATAACTAAACTATGGAAAGAGCCCAGATGTCCATCAACAGATGAATGTATAAAGAAGATGTGGTATATTGGTGTATATATATATGTGTGTGTGTGTGTGTGTGTGTGTGTGTGTGTGTATATATATATATATCCATCCATACACACAATGGACTACTACTCAGCCCTCAAAAAAAATCAAATCTTGCCATTTGTAATGACATGGATAAAACTAGAGGATATTATGCTAAGTGAAATAAGTCAATCAGAGAAAGGCAGTTATTATATGATCTCACCCATATGTGGAATTTAGTAAGAAACAAAACAGAGGATCATAGGAGAAAAGAGGGGAAAAAAAGATGAAATCAGAGAGGGAGACAAATCATAAGAAACTCTTAATCATAGGAAACAAACTGAGGGTCCCTGGAGGGGAGGGAAGTGGGCAGATGGGGTAACTGTGTGATTAAGGACGGCATGTGACGTAATGAGCACTGGGTATAATAGAAGGTTGATAAAACACTGACCTCTACTTCTGCAACTAATAATACATTATGTGTTAATTGATTTTTTAAAATTTTAAAGTAAAAAAATAAAATAAAAAGAACCATCCCAGACATCTCTAGAAATACCTGCCCACCCTTTATTCCTCAAGCTGAAAAAAAAAAGATCTCTGTCAAACTCCTAGGCTCTGCACATACCTCTCACACATTATTTTGAAATGTTCTATGTATGTCTGTCTTTCTCTAAGACTACATTTAGCTTTGTTTTTCTTACTTGGTAAGACTAGAAATTTAGCAAAGAATTTGTTGAAATACACTTAACTGGCTTGCCCAAGTATAACATCTGAGAAGCAGAAGAAGGAGGATTTTAACTTCAGGTCTTTTAAGGCTAGGCCCAGTGCTCTGTTATATCCAGAAAATAAACACATCTATCCTGTAGCAAATTATGTTGCATAGACACAATTTTGAAACAGAGGTTGGAGCAGAACTAGATCAAGTGCCTAACACATACCTGAAATTATTGTCATCTTGGAAGCAAATGACAAAATAATATTTTTAGGCTACTTCTAAACTATTGGTATCAATATGTGACAAATCTGTACCAATTTATAACATGGATCAGTGTGTTTATGAAGTATCTATAATACAGCAGGAAAAGTTTGCCTCTTAATGAAATATATTCATACCAACAATGACCCTTAGTAATTGCGTAATTACTGCATTGCCTGGTACTATTTGCAGACATTCAGTTATTAAATACAGATTCAGGAGCAAGGGAAGAAATCACAATTTTCCTAGGTAGGCTCTCAATCTAGAAGTAATTAAAGACTTACTTAAGAGACAGAACATGAAAGACCCTTCACAAACCAAACAGTTAAACCTACATTAAATTAAAATTGCGGGGATCCCTGGGTGGCGCAGCGGTTTGGCGCCTGCCTTTGGCCCAGGGCGCGATCCTGGAGACCCGGGATCGAATCCCACATCGGGCTCCCGGTGCATGGAGCCTGCTTCTCCCTCTGCCTGTGTCTCTGCCTCTCTCTCTCTGTGTGACTATCATAAATAAATAAATAAATAAATAAATAAATAAATAAAAATTTAAATTAAAATTGCATTTTACCTTAGAATTAGGAAAATGAGAAATACTTTACTGCCTGCAAGGTATGAACATATATATTAAATATTGGAAGAAATCATTTTAAATAAGCTCCTTCAGTCTGATACTGTCTCCCTGCTGGATTTCAAATTAAAATAGTTTACCCTATTAGGGGAAATGCCTCACTTTCCTTCACTGGATTTCCCCCTTTAGTCTTTCTTTTAAATGTGAGTGCCTCTTGGATACTGCCCTTGGCTCTTCTTTCTTTTGTACTCCCTGGGTATTTCATTAAGGAACTCCATTTTAACTACCATTCAGAACTAGATTACTCCATTCCTACAACTCAATAGCAAAAATACAAACTGAATTTTAAAATAAACAAAGGACTTAAAGAGATATTTCAGAAAAGAAAAGTGCTCAACATCACTAATCATTAGGGAAATGCGAATCAAAATCACATTTGCCTCATACCTGTTAGAATGGCTATTATCAAAAATACAAAAAAATAAATAAATATTAGAGAGCTTATGGAGAAATAGGTACCTTAGCACACTGTGGATAGGAATGGAAAATAGTGCAGTTACTATGGAAAATAGTATGAAGGTTTCTCAAAAAATTAAAAATTACCATATGATCCAGCAATCGTGCTTCTGTGTATATATCCAAACAATTGAAATCAGGAGATACAGCTGATATATAAATATCTGAAGAAATATTTATACTCCCATGTCCATGGCAGCATTATTCACAATAGCCAAGCTATAGAAACAACTTAAATATCCATCAACAAATGAATGGGTTAAAAAATGTGGTATATAGAGACAATGGAATATTATTTGGCCTTAAGACAAAAAGGAAATCCTGCCATATGCAACAACCTCGATGAATCTGAACAATATTAGGCTAAGTGAAATAAACCAGTCACAGAAAGACAAATACTGCATGAGTTCATTTATATGAGATATCTAAAATAGTCAAACCTACAGAAGCATAAAGGTGAATGGTGGTTGCCAGGAGCTAGGTAGAGAGGGACTAGAGAATTGTTTAAAGTGTATAAAGTGTTGCTTATTCAAACTGAGTAAGTTCTAGAGATCTTTTGTTCCACAGTGCCTACAATTAACAATACTATATTATACACTTAAATTTGTTCAGAGGTAGAGCTCATGTTTAGTGTTCATAACACAATTTTACAAAGAGAATGAGATTCAGATTACTCCCAAGTTTATAATTTGAATCCATTTGCCATTCCTGGCTCTCTATACTCATACAAATCCTTTCCAGGTCAGATCAGAGAGAGGGATAAGGCACAAGAGGAAGATTCTGAGCTCACCTCATCCCATGGACATACTGAGGCAACAGTACATCTTTACAACTAACTCTGAAAATAACCTGAAATTGTAAATGAATTTGGTACAAGTTCCAGGATACAAAATTAATATACAGAAATCAGTTGCACTTCTATACACCAGTAACGAAGTAGAAGAAAGAGAAATTGAGAAAACTATCCCATTAACAACTGCACCAAAAAGAATAAAGTATCTAAGAATGCATTTAACCAAGGAGGTAAAAGACCGATACTCTGCAAACAATAAAACACTGTTG
The DNA here is from genome assembly GCF_053574225.1 of Canis aureus. Classification (NCBI taxonomy): domain Eukaryota; kingdom Metazoa; phylum Chordata; class Mammalia; order Carnivora; family Canidae; genus Canis; species Canis aureus. The sequence continues at coordinate 77,058 of NW_027554438.1, read as the reverse complement.
AAAGAAACTGAAAACGAAACAAACAAATGGAAAGATATGCCCTGCTTATAGATCAGAGGAATTAATATTGTTAAAATGTCCATACTACCCAAAGCAATCTACAGATTTAACACAATCCAAATCAAAATACATATAGTACTCTTCACAGAAGGCAAACAAATAATCCTAAAACTTGTATGGACCACAGAAGATCCCAAATAGCCAATGTAATTTTTTTCCTGGTTTGGAAGATGCATTGTTTTTATTTTTATTTAAATTAAATTAATTGGAAGAGGCAAGATGGCAAAAGAGTGGGGATCCTCCTTTCATCTCATCCCCTTATTTAGCTAGATAACTCTCAAATCATCCTGAACACCTATGAATTCAACCCAAGATGTAAGGAAAGAATGGCTGGAACAATACAAATAGAAAAGTGACCATTTTTTGCAAGGTAGGAGTGTGGAGAAGAGAAACGGAGGGGCCATATTGGAAGATAAATGGTGTGGGGGTGTGGAGGAGCCTCTGTAAGCTGGTACTAGAAAGTGATATGGCCCTGGAGCTCAAAATTGGGATCTTTAGAAATCTGCTCCTGTTAGAGTGTTCCCCGCCTGAAAGATACTCAGTGGTGAAGCGGGGGCAGAATTAAAGGTGGGACAGTGGGATATCAATATCCCTGGAAGTGCAAAAAGAACAGAGGTGTCTCAGCTGGCAGAAATTCCAAGGATTGCTGCAGGGAAAGGGCTTTAAATGACTGAGCCAGGGAGGGGACTCTCAGCTTGTTTTGCCCTAAACAACGAATGAAGGCTGGATTGGGTGACTGCTCTGGGTGTTGGGCCCCTGAAAAGGATGGGAACACAGCAACCCTCCGTCTTCCTCCAGGAAAGGCAGAGCGGGTGCACACTCAACCACATGAACACTCTCTGTGAACACTCCTACAATGGACAGAAACAGGGTGACCCTCTCCTTCCTCTAGGAGGGGGCGTGCAGTTGCATGCACTAGTGGGGGAAGCTCTCCCTGCCAGAGCCCTGCAAATCACACAAAATAGTGTCCTTCCATCTTCCCCCTGGAGGTTTGAGTGAGTGGGTGGGCATCATAGGAGTCTGTAGAGTTTGGTACACACCATGATCTTTCAGCTCTGGGATTGGAGATGGGGGCCAGTCATTTTTATTTCCTCCCTCTAAAGTGGTGTGGAAAGTCTTCAGGGAACAAAAAGCCACACACAGCAAATAGCTTATACTGAGCCCAGTCCCCTGGCATGGGGCGGACAACTCTGCCCAGGCACAGACACCTGAGAATCAGCACAGCAGACCTCCTCCAGAATACTGGCTGGAAGAACCTGGGAACAGAAAGTTTACTGACCAACCAGGACTGGAAAACTCCAGTGGGGGGAGTAAAATAATATATAGAAAGAACTCAAGGTTTTCTCTTATGATTTGTTGGTCTTTCAGTTCAAAATTTTCCTTTTTTTCCCTTTTTTTCCATTTAAACTAGTTTTTTTAATCCACTTTTTCCTTTTAAATCTTTTTTTAACTTTCATATTTTATAATTACATGTTATAGATATGTTTTTCATTTTTGGCTTTCTTTCACTCTATTCAATTTTATTTTTTTTGTGAGTGTATATATATATATTTGGTTTCTTTATAACTTTAGAATTTAGTATCTTTTAACATATAGACCAAAATACACTCAGGACAAGTGGATCACCCTGTTTTGTCCACTCTGAGGTTATATTCTCTCCTCCCCTTTTTTCTTTTCTTTCTTTTTTTTTTTGTCTCTCTGTGTGTGTGTGCGTGTGTGTTTGTCTTTTTTCTTTTCTTTCCTGGTTCCTAAATTCTTCAGATTTGTCTAGTGCGTATTTTGCTTGGGTTGTTGTTGAAAATTTTAGTTCTGTTGATTCATACAGCCATTCTTCACTGGACAAAATGACTAGAAGGAGGAATTCACAACAAAAGTAAGAACAAGAGGAAATATTCTCTGCCACAGATCTAATGGATAAGAATTTAAGTAAGACGTCAGATGGAATTCAGGATGATAATTACAAAGTGACTAGCTGGACTTCAAATTTTTTTTTTATTTATTTATGATAGTCACAGAGAGAGAGAGAGAGAGAGAGAGAGAGGCAGAGACATAGGCAGAGGGAGAAGCAGGCTCCATGCACCGGGAGCCTGACGTGGGATTCGATCCCGGGTCTCCAGGATCACGCCCTGGGCCAGAGGCAGGCGCTAAACCGCTGCGCCACCCAGGGATCCCACTAGCTGGACTTCAAAAAAGCATAAAAGACTCTAGAGATTCTCTTACTGCAGAAATGAGATCTAATCAGGCCAAAATTTAAAATATTCTGAGATGCAGTCTAAACTGGATGCTCTAACAGCTAGGGTAAATAAGGCAGAAGAGAGAAAAAGTGACATAGAAGACAAGTTGATGGAAGAAAGGAAGCTGAGGAAAAGAGAAAAACAACTAATAGCCCATGAAGAGAGGCTCCTCAGGGAGATAAATAATGCTATTAAAAAAAAAAAAAAAAACAACAAAGATCTGAATTATTGGAATTCCTGAAGGCACAGAGAGTGGAAATGCGGGGGAGGCAGGGGATATATTTGAGACCATCATAACTGAGAACTTTCCTAATCTGGGGAAGGAAACAGGCATTCATATCCAAAAGGTAGAGAGGACCCCTCCTAAAATCAATAAAAATAGATCAATACCCTGACATAGAATAATGAAGCTTGAGAATTTCAGAAATAAAGGGAAAATCCTAAAAGCAGGTCCAGAAAGAGATTCCTAACATACAGAGGGAGAAATATCAGATTGACAACAGACTTCTCCACAGAGACCTGGCAGGCCAGAACGGGCTGGCATGATATATTCAGTATACTAAATGAGAAAAACATGCAGCCAAGAATACTGAATCCAGCAAGGCTGTCACTCAGAATGGAAGGAGAGATGGAGAGCTTCTAAGACAGACAGAAACTGAAAGAATATGTGACCACAAAGCCAGCCCTGAAAGTAATATTAAGGGGGATTCTGTAAGCGAAGAGAGACCAAGAGTAACACAGACCAGAAAGAAACAGAGATAATCCACAGAAACAGGGATTGTACAGGTAATACAATGGCACTAAATTCATATCTTTCAATAGTTACTCTAAACATGAATGGGCTACATGCTCCAGTTAAAAGATACAGGGTATCCAGATTAGATTTAAAAAGCAAGACCACTCATAAATTCTCTAAGAGAGACTCATTTTAGACCTAAATGTATCTGTAGACTGAAAATGAGGGGGTGAAGAACCATTTACCATGCAAATGGACCTCAAAGGAAAGCTGGGATATCAATCGTCGTATCAGATAAATTAGATTTTATTTACTTATTTTTAAGATTTATTTATTTATTCAGAGAGAGAGAGAGAGAGAGAGAGGCAGAGACACAGGCAGAGGGAGAAGCAGGCTCCATGCAGGAAGCCTGACATGGGACTCGATCCCGCGTCTCCAGGATCACACCCTAGGCTGCAGGCAGCACTAAATCGCTGTACCACTGGGGCTGCCCGATAAATTAGATTTTAAACCAAAGACTGTACAAAGAGATGAAAAGCGGTGCTATATCATACTTAAAGGGTCTATACAACAAAAAGATATAACAATTGTAAATATTTATGCTCCTAATTTGGGAGCAGCCAATTAATAACCAAAGTAAAGAAATACATATAATAATAACACATTAGTAGTAGGGAACTTCAAACCCTCACTCACAGCAATAGACAGATCATCTAAGGAGAAAATCAACAAAGAAATAAAGGCTTTGAATGACTGGACCAAAAGGACTTCACAGATATACACAAAACATTCTATCCTAATGCAACAGAATATACATTCTCCTCAAATGCATATGGAACTTTCTCCAGAATAGACCACTTACTCGTTCACAAATCAGGTCTCAATCAATATCAAAAGACTGGGATTATTCCCTGGATATTTTCAGATCACAATGCTTTGAGACTTGAACTCAATCACAAAAGGAAATTTGGAAGGAATTCAAACACTTGGAAGTTAAAGAGCATCCTACTACAGAATGAAGGAGTCAAACCAGGAAATTAGAGAAGAATTAAAAAGATTCATGCAAACTAACAAGAATGAAAGCACAACAGTTCAAAACCTTTGGGATACAGCAAAGGTGGTCCTAAGAGAAAAGTACATTTCAATACAAGTCTCTCTCAAAAAAAAAAAAATCAGAAAAATCTCAAATACACAAGCTAACGATACACCTAAAGGAGATGGAGAAAGTACAGCAAATAAAGCCCAAACCAAGCAAAAGAGAAATAATAAAAATTACAGCAGAAATCAATGAAGTAGAAACCAGAACTATAAAACAATGAAACTAGGAGCTGGTTTTTGAAAGAATTAATAAGATAGATAAAACCCTAGCCAGACTTATCAAAAAGAAAAGAGAAAGGACCAAATTAATAAAATCATGAATGAAAGAGGAGAGATCATGACCAACACCAAGGAAATACAAATTATTTTAAGAATGTATTATAGGGATCCCTGGGTGGCGCAGCGGTTTAGCGCCTGCCTTTGGCCCAGGGCGCGATCCTGGAGACCCAGGATCAAATCCCACGTCGGGCTCTCGGTGCATGGAACCTGCTTCTCCCTCTGCCTGTGTCTCTGCCTCTCTCTCTCTCTCTCTCTCTGTGTGACCATCATAAATAAATAAAAATTTTTAAAAAAAGAATGTATTATAACTAATTATACGCCAAAAAATTAGGCCATCTGGAAGAAAGGGATATATTCTTGGAAACTTATAAACTACCAAAACTGAAACATGAAGAAATAGAAAACCTGAACAGACCAATAACCAGTAAGGAAATTGAAGCAGTCACCAACAACCTCCCAAGAAACAAGAGTCAAGGACTAGATGGCTTCCCAGGGGAATTCTATAAAACTCATAAAGAATAAATAATACCTATTCTACTGAAGCCATCAAAAAACATAGAAATAGAAAGAAAGCTTCCAAACTTGTTCCAAGAGGCCAGCATTACCTTCATCCCAAAACCAAAGATCCCATCAAAAAGGAGAATTACAGACCAATATCCCTGATGAACATGGATATCAAAATACTCACCATGATACTAGCCAATAGGATCCAACAGTACATTAAAAGCATTATTCACCACAACAAAGTGGGATTTATTCATGGGATGCAAGGGTGGTTCAACATTCACAAATCAATAAATGTGAGAGATCACATTAATTAAAAAAAAAAAGACAAGAACCATATGATCCTCTCAATTGATGCAGAAAAAGCAATTGACAAAATATAGCATCCTTTCTTGATCAAAACTCTTCAAAGTGTAGGAATACAAGGAACAAGGGATGCCTGGGTGGCTCAACAGTTATAAAGTGCCTGCCTTCGGCTCCAGGCATGACCCTGGAGTCCGGGGATTGAGTCCCACATTGGGCTCCCTGCATGGAGCTTGCTTCTCCCTCTGACTGTGTCTCTGCCTCTTTATATCTCTGTGTCTCTCATGAATAAACAGATAAAATCTAAAAAAAAAAGTAACTTAAAAAAAAGGAATAGAAGGAACATACCTCAGTATCATAAAAGCCATATACCAAAAGTTCATAGGAAACATCATTTTCAAAGGGGAAAAACTGAGAGCTTTTCTTCTAAGGTCAGGAACATGACAGAGATGCCCACTCTTACCACTGTTATTCAACATAGTTACTAGAAGTCCTAGCCTCAACAATCAGACAACAAAAGGGAATAAACGGCATTCAAATTGGCAAAAAGGAAGTCAAACTCTCACTCTTCTCAGATGACATGATACTGTATGTGGCAAACCTGAAAGACTCCCTGCCAAAATTGCTAGAACTCATATAGCAATTCAGCAACATGGCAGGATACAAAATCAATGCACAGAAATCAGCTGTATTTCTATACACTAACAATGAGACTGAAGAAAGAAAAATTAAGGAATCAATCCTATTTCCAATTGCACCAAAAAACAGAAGATACCTAGGAATAAACCTAACAAAGATGCAAATGATCTGTGCTCTAAAAACTACAGAACACATGAAAGAAATCGAGGAAGACACAAAGAGAAAAACATCCCATGCTCATGGATTGGAAGAATAAATATTGTGAAAATGTCTATGCTACTCATAGTCACCTACACATCCAATGCAATCCCTACCCAAATACCATGGACATTTCTCACAGAGTTGGAATAATCTTAAGATTTGTATGGAACCAGAAAAGACCCCAAATATCCAGAAGAATGTTGGAAAAAAAAAAAACTGGGACCACCACAATGCCTGACTTCAAGCTATATTACAAAGCAGTGATCATTAAGACAGTATGGTACTAGCATAAAGACAGACACATGAATCAATGGAAAAGAATAGAGAACCCAGAAATGGACCCTCAGTTCTATGGTCAACTAATCTTCAACAAAGCAGGAAAGAATAGCCACTGGAAAAAAGACAAATTTCTTCAATAAATGATGTTGAGAAAATTAGACAGCAACATGCAGGAGAAAATAGATCATGGTCTTATACCATACACAAAGATAAACTCAAAATGGATTAAAGACTTCAATGGGAGACAGGAATCCATCAAAATCCTAAAGGAGAACACAGGCAGCAAACTTTTTACCTTGGCCTCAGCAACTTCCTGCAAGTCATGTCTCTAAAGACATCAGAAGAAAAAAACACAAAAATGAAATATTGGGCCATCACCAAGACAAAAAGCTTCTGCACAGCAAAGGAAACAGTAAACAAAACTAAAAGGAAACCTACAGAATGGGGGAAGATATTTGCAAATGATATATCAGATAAAGGGCTAGTATCTAAAATCTATAAAGTACTTACCAAACTCAAAATCCAAAAAAACAAACAATCCAGTCAAGAAACGGGCAGAAGACATAAATAGACATTTCTCCAAAGAAGACATATTCAATACCAGCACACATAAAAAAAAGCTTCACATCACTTGCCATCAGGGAAACACAAATCAAAACCACATTGAGATACTACTTTACACCAGTTAGAATGGCTAAAACTAACATGACAGGAAACAATAAATGTTGGAAAGGATGTGGAAAAAGGATAACCCTCTTATACTATTGTTGGGAATGCAAGTTGCTACAGTCACTCTAGAAAAGGAGGTTCCTCAAGAAGTTAAAAATAGAGCTAACCTATGACCCAGCAATTGCACTACTGGGAAGATACAGATGTAGTGAAATGAACTGGCATGTGCACCCCAATGCTAATAGTAGCACTGTCCACAATAGCCAAACTGTGAAAGGAGCTGAGATATCCTTTGATAAATGAATGGATAAAGAAGAGTGTGTGTGTGTGTATATATATATATATATATATACACACACACACACACTCGTGATGAGCACTAGGTGTTATACACACTAATGAATTATTGAAAACTATATCTGAAATTAATAATATATATACTATATGTTGGCAAATTGATTAAATTTTAAAAATAATAAAAGAAAAATTCAATTAACATATAATGTATTATTGGTTTCAGAGGTAGAAGTCAGTGTTTCACGAGCCTTATACAATACCCAGTGCTCATTACATCACATGCCCATCTTAATGTCCATCACCCAGTTATCCCATCTGCCCACTTCCCTCCCCCTCCAGGGACCCTCAGTTTGTTTCCTATGATTAAGAGTTTCTTACGATTTGTCTCCTTCTCTGATTTCATCTTGTTTTATTTTTTCCTCTCCTCCCCTATGATCCTCTGTTTTGTTTCTTAAATTTCACATACGGGTGAGATCATATAATTGTCTCTCTCTGATTGACTTATTTCACTTAGCATAATATCCTCTAGTTTTATCCATGTCATTGCATATGGCAAGATTTGATTTTTTTTGAGGGCTGAGTAGTAGTCCATTGTGTGTGTGTGTGTGTGTGTGTGTGTGTGTGTGTGTGTATCACATCTTTTTTTATCCATTCATCTGTTGATGGACATCTGGGCTCCTTCCATAGTTTGACTATTGTGGATATTGTTGCTCTAAATGTTGAGGTGCAAGCACCCCTTTGGATCATGACTTGTGTATCTTTGGGGTAAATCCCTAGTAGTGCAATTGCTGGGTTGTAGGGTAGCTCTATTTTCAACTTTCTAGGATCCTTCATACTGTTTTTCAGAGTGGCTGCACCAGTTTGCATTCCCACCAACAGTGTACGAGGCTTCCCCCATCTCTGCATCCTTGCCAACATCTGTCATTTCCTGACTGGTTAAGTTTAGCCATTCTGACTGGTGTGATGTGGTATCTCTTTGTGGTTTTGATTTCTATTTCCCTGATGCCAAGTGATGTTAGCCAAAGCAACCTTAAGAAAGAAGAACAAAACTGGATGTATCACAATTTCAAGGTATACCATAAAGCTATAATCAAAACAATATGCTACTGGCACAAAAACAGACACATGAATCAATTTAACAAGACAGAGGGCCCAGAAATAAACTCACATTTATATGGTCAATTAATCTATGACAAAGGAAGCAAAAATATACAATGGGGAAAGCCCATCTCTTCCATAAACAGTGCTGGGAAAACTGGACCTCAACATGCCAAAAAAAGAAAAAAAGAAAGAAAGAAAGAAAAAAGAAAAGAAAAGAAAAACAAAAAACAAAAACTCAACTAAACAACCACTTTCTTACACCAATACAAAAATAAATTCAAAATGTATAAAGACCTAAATGTGAGACCTGAAATCATAAATCTCCTGAAAGAAACTATAAGCAGCAATCTCTCAGAAATCAGCCTTGGCAACATATTTAGCAACCCTCCTCAGGTAAGGGAAACAAAAGTAAAAATAAACTATTGAGAGCACACCACAATAAAAAGATTTTGGATAGCAAAAGAAACAATCAACAAAACAAAAAAGCAAGCTATTAGATAGGTAAAGATACTTACAAATAATATACCCGATAAGAGGTTAATATCCAAAATATATAAAGAACTGCACAGGGGAGGACACAACAGGATGAGCCCTGGGTGCATACTTTATGTTGGCAAATCGAACTTAAACAAGAAATTATATATATATATATATATATATATATATATATATATATATATATATATATATTATATATATGTTGTTTATGATATCAAAATATATATAAAGAACTTATACAACTCAGTACCAAAAAAAAAAAAGAAAAAAGAAAAATTGGGCAGAGGACCTGAAAAGACATTTTTCCAAAGAAGACATACAGATGAAATGGGGGTCAATAACACTAATAATCAAACCAAAACCACAATGAGGTATCACCTTACATCTGTTAGAATGGCTAAAATAAAAAAGACAACAAGTTTTGGCAAAGATATAAAGAAAAAAGAACCTTCATACACTGCTGCTGGCAATGTAAATCAGTATAGCCACTGTGGAAAATAGTATGGACATTCCTCAAAAAATTAAAAATATAAATACCATATGACCCAATAATTTCACTATTGGGTATTTACCCAAAGGAAAAAAAAAAACACAAATTCAAAACGATACATATAACTCTTGTGTTTATGGAAGCAACCTATCAATAGACAAATAAATAAAGAAGATGTGGTGTATACACACTCATAGAAATACTATGAAATCATAAAAAAGGATGAGATAAGCCATTTGAGACAACATGGATGGACCTAGAGGGTATTATGGTAAGTAAAATAAGTCAGACGAAGAAAGATAAATACTATATGATTTTATTCATAAGTGGAATATAAAAAAAAAGACAAAAAACAAATGAATAAATAAACTGAAAGCATCAGACCAGAAACGTTACAGGTGGGAGAGTATGAATTGTGTGAATAGAGGTCTTGGTTCTTGGATTCCCCACCAGATTTACATGGTGATCTGTACTGGCATAAGGACAGCCAGAAGGAAAATAGCAAGCACGAAGCAAAAACATACTCTGAAGGTAGGGGAGGGGGGCAGGTTACAAGAGGTGGACGGGCCCTACATTGTTTGGGGATTGGGTATTTTTTACAGCACTCTGAGCTCATTGGAGTTATGAATGTACAGTAGGGTGGTCTCTAATGGAGGCTGCTTCCAATCATTTGAGAAAACCCTCCTACAGGTTGGAAGGGGGAGTTTTTGACTTTACAAAGTTTGTACTAGAACAGTCAAAGCAGAATTTGCAAAGGTGGGGTGGGAGGAATGGTGAGGATGTAGTATTAAAGAAAATGCATTATAATAATCTAGGGGTTACCCTGAGGCAGAGGTAGAAGAAGAGGACATGCTCTGCACCTGTGGCTCTTAATGTGTCAGTCCCAAGGTCTTGGAAGCCAACAAGATCAGGATATCATGTCCCTGGGGCTTTCAATGCCTAGCTTACTTATCACCGTCCCTGCCTCCAGCTCATGTCTCTATAGTTCCCCTTCAAGGACTTGGGACTCTGCCTCAGGATATTCCTCCTTCTGCTCATGTCTAGCTTCTACCTAACAGAAATATACAGAACAATGTATGGCAACCAATGATGGTTGCCAGAGGGAAGGAGGATGAGAGACTGGGCAAAATGAGTGAAGAGGATCGGGAGATACAGGCTTCCAGTTATGGAATAAATAAGTCATGGGAATAAAAGGCACATCATAAGAATATAGTCAATGATACTGTAATAGGATGTATAGTGATAGATGGTAGTTACACCTGTAGTGAACATAGCATAATGCATAAGCTTGTCAAATCCCTACACTGTACACCTGAAATTAATGTAATATTGTGTGTCAACTATACTCAAATTTTAAAAATAACAGTAATATTGTAATAATGTTGTATGGTGACAGACTTTAATAATATCTACCTTGGTGAGCACTGAATGACATACAGAATTGTCCAATCACTACCTGTGCACCTGAAACAAATATAACATTGTATGCCAACTATACTTCGGTATTTTTTAAATGCCTTCTGGTCACATGCATATCTATTGAACCTCATGATCTTCTGCACAAAACTTAGTCCTTGCACACATTCCTTATACTGGTAAATGTCTCAACCCAGTTGCCATTCTAGCCGCAGCTGCCGCTGCCATCTCCTCCTCCTCCTCCTCCTCCTCCTCCTCCTCCACCGTCCCTACATCCAATTTTTACTAAGACTATGTTAACTCTACATCTCTTAATCTGGCTCCTCCTCTTCCACCCAGTTGTAACTGCTTTAATTCAAGCACCCTTTATCTCTCACTGCACATTGCAATAATCAATTTTCCACTCTCTTCTAAAATCACTTCTTTATCCTGCTGCCAGAGACAGACAGATTTCCACACTGACAACCTAATCACATACTCTCCTGATTGAAATATTTCTATGCACACCCACCCACAGGAAAGAAAATCCAAAGATATCCTATCTAATATGATTCTGGCTTACTTCTCCAGTCTCACCACCTACGCTTAACATCTTTAATTGCTTTGTTCCTTCAACCTTAAATGGCTCATTCCTCTATATATTTGTTTATATTAATTCTTCTGAAAAATTATTCTTCTCTTTTCTCCCTCCTTCACCTTCCATTTTTCTCTACTCCTTATATTTCTGGAAAAACTTACTAATCCTTCAAAATCAGCTGAAGTTTAATCCTTTCTTGGAATCCTTCTGTGATCTTGCTAAGGCCTTCATGCCCTCAAAATGTGATCACAGAAGCATTAGACTCTTCTGGAAGCTGGTTAGAAATGCAGAATCTCAGTTCCACCCCAAATCTACTGAGTCCCACTCCAGGTGGTTTTTACAGATGTTAAAAGCAGAATGCTAGATCAGAGCTACTCCCAACAGCACACCAGCGTTAGCAGCAATTGGGAGCTTCCTAGAAATACAAATCATAATCTGATAAAAATATTTAAATCCAGAATATGCAAAAAGTTCTGAAAACTCAATGATAAACAGATGACCAATTTTTTTAATGGGCAAAAGAACAGACATCACACTGAAGAAAATATATAAATGGATAATAATCATGTGAACAGATGTTCAACCTAACTAGCCACCCTGAACTATCACTATATAAAATGTCAGAATGCAAAGAATAACAACAGCAAATCCTGATAATACTCAGTGCCGCTGGCATGAACATGGAGTAACTGGACCTCCATACATTGCTGGTGGGAGTGCAAATAATGCAGTCAATTTGGAAAGCAGTTTGTCAGTTTCTTATAAAGTTAAATATGCACTCAGAATATGGCCCAGCAATCCCACTGCTCAGCATTTACCCAAATGAAATAAAAACCATGTTTAGGCAAAAAATTATAGATAAATGTTTATAGAAGCTTTATTCATAGTCTCTAAAAACTCAAACCAACCTAAATTTTTTTAAGCCTAAATGTTCTTTAACTGGTGACTGAATAAGCCAGCTATAGTCCATCCATACAATGGAATACTATTCAGCACTAAAAAGAAATGAACTGTGGATATACACAAAAACATGGATACATCTCAAATTTATTATGCTAAGTGAAAGAAACTAGACTCAAAAGGTTACATATTACATTATTGTATTAAATGAAATTTTGGAAAAGGCAAAACTATCTGATGCAGAACAGATCAGTAGTTTCCAGGGCCTGGTGGTATGGGTAGGAACCTGGGGGAATTTGACTAGATGGAACTATTCTACACCTTGCTTTCCATGGTGAAGTGGTTATATGAGTCTTTACTGCCAAAACTCACAAAACTATACACTAACAGGGATAAATTTTAATTCATGTAAATTATGCTTTAATGAAAAATGAAAAAAATAGTATTATATATATCATATACATACTATATGTGATACCCACCTTTAAAATATATGAATAGGGATCCCTGGGTGGCGCAGAGGTTTGGCTCCTGCCTTTGGCCCAGGGCGCGATCCTGGAGACCTGGGATCGAGTCCCACGTCGGGCTCCCGGTGCATGGAGCCTGCTTCTCCCTCTGCCTATGTCTCTGCCTCTCTCTCTCTCTGTGTGTGACTATCATAAATTGATAAAAATTAAAAAAAAAGATTAAAAAAAAACAAAAAAATAAAATATATGAATAAACTGTTGTTAAACTATGAAAATTGACATAATTCTCTTTTTTACTTGACCATACAATTCCTTTCCACAGATGTTTTCCCTAATAATATTGTATTTTATAGTTGGAAGCCTTTTATTGATCATTTACCAAACTTTCCTACACCAAAAATATGTAAAAGCATTTACAATTTGTTTTCTTTCTTATGACCAAAAGACATCAAATAATTTAAAGTTCCTCTGGCTTTTGAGTTACTGTTACAACTATTATTAATTCATAATTAAAAGAATATATATTACAAATTTTACTAAATAGTCATTAAATTTAAACATTTTATTAAAAAGTATAGATATTAATAAGCTGAATGGGGCTATTTTTTCCCAATTAGTTCAGCTATTTGTAAACAAGATTACGAATGGATTCATGTCTATTTTTTCTTTTTATAATTAGAAATACTAAGTATATTAACCAACACAAATATATAAGTAGATAGAAGCAGAAGGGGTTTTGTTAGAACACTGGCACCCATTTCCTTTAACTCCTCGTTTCAAAACAAATAAAAAATTATGTATGTAATGATCTAGTACAAAGGGTTGTTGCTGTTTTTTTTTTTTTTTTAATAATCAACTGAAACTCAGCTAGGTTCCCATTCAACTTTATGGAAAGCAAAAAATCAGGAACTGTTTGACACGCAAATGTGCCTGTACTCATTACACTGAAATATAAAGTTTATGCTCCTTCTGCAATTCTCTTGTCCATCTCCTCCTTGTACTGTCTTTGTTAGCATTTTACTTAAACAAGACCAATCCTCCACTTTCATCTTTGGATGAAACATCATACTTCAAGTTATGGGGCCTAGTTTCCTGAATAGCCACCAAGATGCAACCAAGAAGTATGGAGGAGATCTTTATGGAGGTAAACCTTGATCAAAGGGAAGAGCAGATGGGAGGGAGCCAAGGAGAAAATGTCCCCCTCCTTTCTCTCTTTCTTATGGACTACTCGCAGGTGAAGTTCTCCTTTCAGTACTTCTGGGAAAGTCCCAAATGCAGAGTAAATTATGAATGCTAATGTCTCTCTGCAGTTCACTATGGTAACCAGTATAGCAACACATATATACCTCCCTCCCTTCTTTTCCCTTACCTTCACTGCCTGAGGCTTGTACCTCCCAAATAAAGTGTCCTATCAAGAACTGTGAAAGGCTGGAGATTTCACCCCCAATTGTAAGCTAACAAGTGAGCCTGCCACAGTTTCACAGGTGCTGAGAGAAGACACAAGTCAGATAAAGGACTTTGTTACTCATAGCACAGCAGGCAGTATGTACTTTATGTTTATGCTGGCTCTCCTTGCCCACCAAGATATGTGGGGGTATTGTGTGTACAGTATATCTGTGTTACTGCTGAGATAAGCTTTGGAAACTCCCAATATTTTAAAGGGACTGCTAGGAAACGTGTCTAACTATTTTCCCACGGAGGCATATTATTTTTATTTTCTTGGCCAGAAAAAAAAATCTGCACATTCCTCCCAGAGTTGACACTATCCCTATCTTTAGAGGCTATTTACTACACAAACATCTCTCAAAATATAATCTTGGACAAAAGCTGTCACCGATGTGCAGAAACACCATGGAGACTTGCCACTCAACAAGTCTTTAATCTTTGATTTCAGATCCACTTTCTAAAGGTCCAAAGCTAAGATAAACAATTATCCGAGTCATGCATTTTCTCAATTTTTGGACATTTCCCAGATCTTGGATCCTCATTTCACCCTTTTTCACTCTATTCAATGTTCTTGGAGGACTTACTTGTGTTTAGCCAATGAGAGGCTCAATCGTCAGGTCTAAGGGTGGGGAGAGAGATCAGAGTAGTTTTTCCCCTGTACCCTCCCTTACTAGGTCCTGGTGTCAGCTTCTTCCAGTGGCAATTGGTCTAACAGCGAGTGTCTAATTTTATAGTTTAATAATAAAACATAGAGAATGTTTAACTTGTTTTATAAAATGAGAATTTATGGTAATTAGAATAAATCTTACATGACATGACTTAAAAAAGCAAATTTTAATTACTTTAGTGAACAATATACATTAAATCTGAAAGAAACCACATTGAAGTTTTATCCAGAGTTTTTTCCAATATATTTAAAATTTTTTGACATTTTCAGAGCACATCAAATTATATATTTTTAAAAAGTTTTCCTACTCTATATCCTTTAGCTGTTCTTCGGTGCTTTCAGGTACTAGAGAATAACATTAGGAGTGGAAAAGGATTTCCATTAGAAAAGGCCATTTTTAAGCACTTAAAATTTGTTACTGATGTTCTTTCTACTTTTTCCTCAATGGACTCTTCCTCAGAAGCCATCAATTCTTTAAAAAGTCAGGAGATAAAAGAAACAAAGTTGTTTAAATTAAAATTAATATTATTTTCTTACCTTCTACACCACATATCTGAATTCACCATTCTTAGTTACCAAAAGTACCAGTTTCCACCCCAGGCTCTATCCTTAACAGAAATATATAGAACTCTGGAAAGACTCAAAGTCCTATAGGTTCATGGTAGCATGATTAATCATTGCAGGAGGCTTCCCCTTTCTAAGGCATCCAGAGAGGTTTATCCTTCAGGCAATATTCCTTAGTAAGTTATAAGATAAGCGAGGACCTTGTATACCTTTTACAAATTGGAACTTGAGCTTTTCTGAATACAGGCTTGTTTCCAAGCAGATCAATTTTGGGGGAAAACTACACATGGAAGTAAAGTATAAGGAAATTTACTGTCTAAAAACCATTCACGCTTAAGTATCTTGGAAAGGCACGTATCTTCAGGTTGATGATCACAGCACTATGCTATATCATACTTGCAAGTATTGAGAAGAATGTTAAAAGTTTACAAAAATCATGAGTTACTGATTCACAAAAGTTCAAGACTAACCAGTAAAAGGATAAAAACTATTTTTATGGTCTTGTTGAAAAATACAATACAATTAACAATGTTTTAGACTATAAAGAGGGGGGGAGGAAAGTAGCTTTATGTAAACCTGTATCAACCTATTGTATTTATCAGGCTCAACGTTCTATTGGCCCTCCAACACTCCCATCTCTCTCTCTTGCCAGGTATCCATGTACCAAACAGCTTCACTTTGCTGCAGCAACACACATTCCCAAATGGAGTGTGAATCAGTGAGGCCATTATCTTGATCTTTAGGGCATATTCTCAACTCCCCTAGACTGAGTGCACAAAATATGATGGTGGTCAGGTTACGGATACCTCTTACTGCCTTTTTCTTTTTTTCCCTAGGCACTGAGAATATGCATTAGAGAAAAACGAGAAAGCTCTTCTTTTTGCCACCCTGAAATACTGAGTACCTATTATATTCAACATAGTGGCAAAATTCTGCATAATTATTGGTTCTTTAAAATATGGTTGGTTTTAACGTAGTTGCTTTTATTGCATTAGGGGACTGTTTATTGTAAGTTGGCATGTTTCAGAGGTTCCAAGTATAATTCTGTAGTGTTTGATGAATAGATTCCACATTCAGTTCTGAATCTGCACTGAAGATGCACTGTAATTATGCACCATTTAAAAACTTCTTCAATCCCTATAATTAGGATACATTGCCACCAGGTGGCAGGGGAATACCTTCATTTCATGAACTGAATTACTTGGCAAAAACTAGTACTGTTATTTATTTTAACTATTTGCTTTTTATTGTAATCTAGACTCAGTTGGAGATTAATATCAAGAGCGTGATAATAATTTTTAATGGTAACGGATACAAATTACTCTCCTTCTCTGTATCCCCATGGCATTTTGATTATATATCTACTAGGGATCCAAACATCTTGATTTCTGCTTCATTGACAGACAGACATATGGTCTCTGAGGGTCCTCAAGACCGTATCAGAGACTTCATTAAGAATATTTTCTGGGCAGCCTGGGTGGCTCAGCATTTTGGTGCCACCTTCAGCCCAGGCTGTGATCCTGGAGACCCGGGATGGAGTCCCACATCAGGCTCCCTGCATGGAGCCTGCTTCTCCCTCTGCCTGTGTCTCTGCCTCTCTCTCTCTCTGTCTCTCTGTGTGTGTCTCTCTCATGAATAAATAAATAAATCTTTAAAAAAGAATATTTTCTTAATAATGCTAAGATATTATTTGCTTTTTTCATTCTCATTTTTTCTTAAGTGTACATACAATAGGGTTTTCTAGAGGCTACATGACATGGAATAAAACGGTCATTCTGTCAAAGAAATGTATTATTGTTTTATATTTGTATTTGAAATTTTCTCAGTTTTAATTTCTAATGTGATAAATACTGAGAGATGTAAGAATAGATGTTCTCTGTGATTTTCAATAATTCTGAAGAGTCTAAGGGAGTCCTGATATCTAACTTGAAAAAGTCCTACTCTAAGTAGTTAGTTTTGGTTAAATGTTGATGTATTTTTCTGTTTCTTTTGAAGACATAAGTTGTTCATGGATCTCCAGGATCACACCCCAGGCTGCAGGCGGTGCTAAACCACTGCACCACCGAGGCTGCCCTGTCAGCTGGTTTTACTCAATTCCTATAACTAAAATATTTAAAGGAATTCTTTCTTTACGTTATAAAATCCTGAGTTAAAACATGGATAGTGACTAGATCTAAGCTATGGAATGAAAAAACTATGTAGTGAAGTTGAACTGGGAATGATTATGGATGGCCAAAACCTTACAAATAATATGTGATTTCACTCAATTATTTAAAGCTAATGATCAAGTTATACTCTTAACTTCAGACAGGAGATAAGAAAATGTTCCATAAAAAAAAAAGAAAAGAAAAGAAAAGAAAATGTTCCATAAATTAAATGACATTTTTCATTATTTATCACCCAGGCATTTTACTGTAAACTAACTTCTTCTGTATTCCACACTATTCATATCTCATATGAGACTTGCTATAATTTTTTAGTTTACAGCTGTTATCCCACAAATAACCACCACCCAGGGTGGGATACCTGTGACATTCCTCAGGAGTGTTCATGGTAATGCCTAGCTGGGGGGAAAAAACAATCTTTAACTTGACAAAGCCAAGGCATTCAGTGTCTGGTAGGTCCTCTTTAGCATATGAAAATCCTTTTGGAACTCCCTTTTGCCTACCTTCCCCAAACTCCTAGGTATATAATTAGCCACCCCTCACAGGCCTGAGGCAGCCCCTCTTCCTGCCCAAGGCTCCTGTCCCCTGCTTTAATAAACCCACCATTTTGCACCAAAGATCAAGTCCTGTGACTGGCTCTCTGCATGGAGCCTGCTTCTCCCTCTGCCTGTGTCTCTGCCTCTCTCTCTGTGTGTCTCTCATGAATAAATAAAATCTTAAGAAGAAAGAAAGAAAGAAAGAAAGAAAGAAAGAAAGAAAGAAAGAAAGATCATATAAGACGATCTCCATGAAAGTACACTGATAGTTTTCACATGTTATAAGTATGTAGGATATTAGTATTAATACAAAGAAGATTTGTATGCTTTAACACAATAAATTTTGGTCCTCTTCTGAGGCTCAGTGAGGCCTTGTTTGTAGCCCAAGGCAGACATTGACAGGCAGAAAGTCTCTGGAGTAAAGTTGCCATTAGGAGAGCCCTATCCTGAGTAGACTGAAGCTAATGGTAACAAGAGGGAGAATCACTATAGGCAAGAATGAAATATAGGAGTAAACTTGGAATCCATGCCCAGCTATGGTCTAAAGAGCAAGATCTAATAGAATAGGCCAGAATACTGAGAATAGCTTGGTATGGATTACTACTGATCTAGGATTTGATCATACTCTACTTACAAGCTAGTAAATTTGCCTGAAACTATTTCATAAATATTGACAGAAGATATGAGACTTGTGGGTCAAAAATAAAAGACTATTACTCATGACACAGCTATAGAGAAAACATTATTTCCTTCCTCAAGGATGTTCCCTGAATAAAACCATAAGAAATGGTCTGGGTAAAGAGTAGTCATGGCCTTGCATTCTTGGTATACCCAACAAGAAGTGAGTCATGAGGCTTATCTCCCAACAAGTCCTAGAGCACATGGAGCAAATGTGTCAGATCTAAAACAGTACAAAGTGAAAGGATACTAGAATTCTATTATCTGTAGCACTGGCTAGAAGATTTACTGATGACTTAAAGCAATCATCTCTCAACCCAACCTGGATATTACAGTTGGAATGTTTAAAAAATGCACATCTTAATGACTCTGATTAAATTGGTGTATCATGTAGCTTGCCATGAGTATTTTTTAAAGATTTGAATGTGAACATGAGCACCTACATGAAAACAGGGAGAGGGGCAAAGGAAGAGTATCTTCAAGCGGACTCCCCACCAAATGCAAAGCTGGATGTGGGGCTCCATCCCACAACCTATGAGATCATGACCCAAGCCAAAACCAAGAGTTGGACGCTTAACAAACTGAGCCACCCAGACACCTCGCCATGAGTATTAAGAGATTCTAATATATAAAATCGAGACTCCTGATTTAAACAGCCCATATGGGATTAGATCATATGCCTCCATCTTCCCCAATGATAGAAATCCTATACAACAATAGTTTTCAGTCTTTGGCATGCATGAGAATTACTTAAATGGCTCTAAATTACAGATTGCTAGGCTCCAACCCCATAGTTTTTCATTCAGTAGGTGTACAGTGGGGCCTAAAAATTTGTAATTCCAGTTAGCTCCCTGGTGACGCTGATGCTGCTAGTCTGGAACCATTCTTTGAGAACCACTGATTTTTTTTAAGATTTTATTTATTTATTCAGGAGACATACAGAGAGAGAGAGGCGGAGACATAGGCAGAGGCAGAAGCAGGCTCCACGCAGGGAGCCTGATGTGGGACTCGATCCTGGATCTCCAGGATGACGACCTGAGCCAAAGGCAGACGCTTAGCTGCTGAGCCACCCAGGTGGTGTCTCCTGATGATTCTTTTTTCTTTTTTTTTTAATGATTTTTAAAGACAAAGAATAGTTATAATTTTGAAAAATTCAATGTAAATAAAAATAATGTGATCAAATCTGAACTTCTCATTAACAGACTAATTCCAGATTAATTTTGTTTTATAATTCATATTTAACTAGCAGTAACTCTTAATTAGATTTCAACAACAAAAGCCAAATGTAAAAACTATTCAGAAAGATGTTCATTATGGAAGAAGGAGGAGATGTTGCAAGGAATTGAGCTGACAAGCAAATAATCCAAGGTTGGGAGAAGAGGCTAGAAAATAGACTAGAGGAGAGGCACAAGCTGTGGTACAGTTAGTGTGGTTTCAGAAACATGATGCTATACACCGTCAGACCAGAATAGCCTCCACTGAATCTGTATTGTGAGTGTTGTTTTAAGCCTCAGAACCCCATATGTCCCTATAGGACAATTAAGGATCTGGGCAGCCCCGATGGCCCAGTGGTTTGGCGCCGCCTTCAGCCCGGGGTATGATCCTGGAGACCCAGAATTGAATCCCACATCAAGCTCCCTGCATGGAGTCTGCTTCTCCCTCTGCCTGTGTCTCTGCCTCTCTCTCTCTCTGTCTCTCATGAATAAATAAATAAAATCTTTAAAAATGAAAAAAATAATAATTAAGGATCTCCCAATAAATGCTTAGATGCTAAATAAATATATAAAGCAAATATTTTTCTTTAAATACAGGGGTCCCTGGGTGGCGCAGTGGTTTGGCGCCTGCCTTTGGCCCAGGGCGCGATCCTGGAGACCCGGGATCGAATCCCACGTCGGGCTCCCGGTGCATGGAGCCTGCTTCTCCCTCTGCCTATGTCTCTGCCTCTTTCTCTCTCTGTGTGACTATCATAAAATTAAAAAAAATTTAAAAAAAGAAATAAATACAAATTAACACTTCTAAATTATGTTTAACATATTTCTATCAAGTTGTATTTCTTAACGTCACCGAGTCCTAATATTTAAAATAGCACATTTAAAAGAAAAAAATGGACATAAAAGAGAAAGTTATCTAAACTATATTTTTATTATTATGATATTTTACCATGGTTCTCTAAAGTTTCCTTTTATATCATTTCTACCACATACTTTGCTCATTGCTGTAAGTATATATATATATATATATATATATATATATATATATATATATATATATATATACACACACACATACATATATATTTAAGCTTTTAATCTAACAAGAAGTTGAAACAAGTTGAAGGTGCTTTGAAGTCGGTACATAGGAAGTCAAAACATGTAAAATAATCTCTGATGAACTTCAGTCATTATATATATATATATATATATATATATATATATATATATATATATATATATTAAACATGCTTTACTCTCAGGAGGATTCATATTTATGCTTGATATCACAAATCTTTATTAAAGCAGGCAGTAAAGATGAGGCTCAGAAGATGACTGAATAATGAAGCAGAGTTATCAGTTGAGATATGTACTCTAGAGTGTGTACTTTTAGCAAATAGCTAACATCCATAAGCATGGAAGAAGTTTTGCCTTTGCAGAGTCTACATGAGGATTAATAATTCAGATACAGTGTTTCTATTATGTTTGAGAGAGTTTAATAACCAACAGCCTCCTAACCATCTTTATTTTCCAGGTTCATCTCATGTATGGATCTTTCCTCAAGATCCTATTCACTTCCCAACCTCAATCATCACTTCCACTCTGATGACCCTAAATATACACTCCCATCCCAGGCTTCTTTCTGGAGCTTCAGACTCATTCTCAGCGCTTTATTGGCTGTTATTACTTTATCTGAACCATAAATTCACCTTATCCTAAACCAATTTAACAACTTTCTTCCCCAAAGGAGATCCTACTCTGATTTGCAGGTATTAGGAATTCCATCTTTTTCATACTTTCCTGTTGATAATTGCTGAGTCGTTTTCAACTCTTCTTTCTTCATCCCTTAAATTCTGCAGTCATCAAGTCAAAATTTTTCTGTGTTCTCTCTCTCTGATCCTCCCTTCCTCCACCTTGTTTATACCCTTATTATTTTTAACTGAAGTTCCATAACAGAAGAGGGAGAGGGTCTTCCCTTTTCCTGTCCATCCTGGGCAAACCTAACAGATTATTCTTCCTTATTTGCATCTCTTGACTCTGTGGCTCTAAAACCTTTAAGGAGTCCTCACTGGCCTCCTGCCACCATTTCCTGCAGCCTGGGCCTCCCGCCACCAGCAAGCCCATGCCTTAAAACCCGGGAACTTGTTGTTTGCCAAGGTGAAGGGCTACCTGTGCAGGCTGGCCTGGATCGATGGCATCACCGAGGGTGCTGTGAAGCCCCCCCCCCAACGAGTACCCCATCTTCTTCTTTGGTACGCACAAAACAGCCATCCTGGGACCCAAGGACCTGTTTCCTTACGACAAATGTAAAGATAAGTACGGGAAACCCAACAAGAGGAAAGGCTTCAATGAGGGGCTGTGGGAGAACCAGAACAATCTCTGCGCCAGCTACAGTGCTCCTCTGCCGGTGAGTTCCTCTGATCGTGAGGCCCCTGAAGCTGACCCGGCAGGTGGGAACAAGGACGACGAGGTCCGGGGAGTCATGGCCGTCACAGCTGTGACTGCCACAGCGGCCAGTGACAGGATGGAGGGTGACTCAGACTCAGACAAAAGCAGGATAACAGTGGCCTGAAGCGGAAGGCAGCAGCCCTGAAGATGTCAGTCTCAAAATGAACTCGAAAGGCTTCCAGTGACCTGGATCAAGCCAGTGTGACTCAGAAAGCTCATCTGAGTCAGAGAAGACCAGTGACCAGGACTTCACCCCCGAGAAGAAAGCTGTGGTCCAGGCACCTCGGCGGGGCCCCCTTGCAGGACGGAAGAAAAAGAAGGCACCTTCAGCCTCCGACTCTGACTCCAAAGCAGAATCCGACAAAGGGTGAGCCAGTGGCTGTGGCCAGGTCAGCATCCTCCTCCTTCTCCTCCTCCTCCTCCTCCTCCTCCTCCGACTCAGATGTGTCTGTAAAAAAACCTCCTCGGGGCATGAAGCCAGCTGAGAAGCCACCTCCAAAACCGCGTGGATTGGAAGCCAAAGCCTGAGCGGTCCGACTAGCTCAAGTAGTGACAGCGACAGCAATGAGGTCGACCGCATCAGCCAGTGGAAGCGCCGGGATGAGGAGAGGTGGCGCCAGCTAGAAGCCAGGCGGTACAGGGAGCAGGCGGAGGAGCTGCGAAGGCTCCGTGAACAGGAAAAGGAAGAGAAGGAGCAGAGGCGCGAGCGTGATGGCGGAGGCCCCGGCCAGCGGGAGCAGCAGCGGGGATGAGCTGGGGGACGAGGATGAGCCCGTCAGAAAGAGTGGCCTCAAGGTTCCGGGGCCGCGGACCACAGGCCTCTTCCGACTCGGGGCCTGAGGCTGAGCTGCAGAGGGAGGCAAAGAAGGCAGCAAGACAAAGCACAGAGCCTACGAGGAGACCCAGCCAGAAGGAGAAGAGAGGGTGCCTCAAGGAGAGGCCCTGAGCCAGGCCCGCGAAGGTGGAGCGAACTTGGAAGCTGTCAGAAGGATTCCCACCTGACCAGAAGGTCGAGAAAAAGAAAGAACCTTCCATGGATGAGAAGCTACAGAAGCTGCACAGTGAGATCAGGCTCGCCCTGAAAGTTGACATTCTGGATATGAAGAGGTGTCTGAACGCACTAGACGTGCTAGGAACCCTACAGGTGACCTCACAGATCCTGCAGAAGAACACGGATATGGTGGCCACATTGAAGAAGATCCGCCATTACAGGGCCAACAAGGAGGTGATGGAGAAGGCTGCGGAGGTCTACCCCAGCTCAAATCTCGGGTCCTGGGACCAAAGATTGAAGCCACCCAGAAGATGACCAGAGCTGGGGTGGAGAAGGAAAGGGCCGAGATGGAGAAGGCTAAGGAGGTGCTGGCTGGAGAGGAGGCTCCCATGGAGAGGGAAGAAGACAAGGCGAATGCTGATCTCTCGGCCCCGGTGAATGGTGAGGCCACATCCCAGAAAGGAGAGAGCATGGAAGACAAGGAGCAGGAGGGAAGACACAACTCCGAGGAGGGGCTGGGCTGTGGCTCCTCTGAAGAGCCGTTACACAATGACAAGGCGCGGGAGGGCTCCGAGATGGATGCACCTGGGAAGGAGCGGCAGGAGCATGCAAGGTTGTGGATGGACTCAGAGTCCCTGGACAAGGAGGCCAGATGAGCCCTGGCAGCCAGGCTCACCTGTAGATACCCCAGCCCCCACCTGCCACCTGCAGAGCAGAGACCTGTTGGGGAAACACCATGCTGTCCCATTTATATGTCCCCTGGGTTGTTTTTCTGCCTAACTTCTGTGATTTCCAACCAACATGGAATGACTATAAAGGGTTTTTTTAATGAAAAAAAATAAAAATAAATAAATAGAGTCCTCACTACTAACCATATTAACATTTTCACCCTGGTATTCAAGATCCTTCTAATATACAAAAGATCTGGCACACATTCCCAATCTTATTTCCTACTGCTTTCTCTCATGTTCCACATGTTCCAAACTTGGTCGCCTCTCTAAATAGAACCTGTGCTTTCTTCCTTCTAAGGCTTTCTTTCCTTTCTGTCACTTAAAGACAGCTCAACATGGTGGAAAGAAGAGCTTCAAGCTTTGGACTCACTGCATTCAAATCCCTACTCTTCAGGTATGTAATTGTGAGCAAATTACTTAATTTTTCAAATCCTCTGTTTCATAGTCTCTAAAATGTATATAATTCTTACATCTCTAAATTTGAGCTTTAAATGAGATAATCCACCAAAGGAGGTCAGTACCTATCACTGATCTTACCACTTCCTTCATGTAGACAAATTTCAAACATTGTGTTCTCACTGCATTAAGCTTTCTTCATCTTCTCACCCAGATGTGATCTCTGCCTTATTTTTAGCAATTTGCATGAATCTTAGGGCACTAACTTTACTCTATATTAAGTCCTTTACTTAAAAAACAATCATTTGCAGAATTATAGAATCTTTCATGTCAACAATCTTGTTTTACCCATCTCAGGATTTCTGTGGCACTCCACATAGTGTCTTCAATCTAGCTTAGTAAACATTTGTGCAAGGAATTGATTTGACTATTTCCAATAAAAAACAGGATGCAAGAAAAAAGCCCCTAACTATTCTAGGGTCTCTTGGGAATAAGGTACTAATAAGAGAAATAAGAGGAGAGGGTGAAGAATGGAGAGACCACATATTAAACTATAGAGAGCAAGACTACAGGCCTTCTTTTTTTTAAATACTTATTTATTTATTTATTTATTTATTTATTTATTTATTTATGTAGTTACAGAACCCACTCCCCAGGCCCAGCACGAGAAAAGGAAGCAGAGCCAAGGCAGCAGCAGCAGCAGGAGGAGAGCAGGTGGCTGGCGTCCCGCTCCCCCCCCACACTGCTCCCAACACTGTGGAGATGCAGGGCCAGGCACTACGGGTTCACCCTTTTTTTTTAAATTTATTTATGATAGTCACACACACACACACACACACACAGAGACAGAGACACAGGCAGAGGAAGAAGCAGGCTCCATGCACTGGGAGCCTGATGTGGGATTCGATCCCGGGTCTCCAGGATCGTGCCCTGGGCCAAAGGCAGGCGCCAAACCGCTGCGCCACCTAGGGATCCCGACTACAGGCCTTCTTACAGAATTCATTTCCACTTATGGGAACATCAAACCAAACCTTAGAGCCATGTCTCCAGGAGAGCTCAGGAGAGTAATTGCTCTGTCCCATTTGAAGGATCCAATGCCACTCTAGGGAAGTAGACACCAAGAATTACAAACCCAGAAGGTCATAGGGAAGGCAGAGAAGGGATTTCACCAGATGATGCCAAAAAAGACCTATGACACAAATATTGTAAACAAAATAGGCATAGAGAGGGATGAGTCTATCGGGTTCGATACCCTTTCAAGCTATTTGTTTTCTATATAATATCTCTCTTCATTTTTCTTATATTTTGCTATTAATTCAGATTTCATATAGATGAACATGCAGTATGGTAAAAAGGCCATTTATTGCCAGTATATCAGTCCCTAAACTTTTACAAAGATGGCTTTGGCAAAGCCATTTTCATCTTATCGACTATAATTTCTTCAAATACACTTTCAACACCTTAAAGAAGCTTGGAGGGGCAACTGGGTAACTCACTCGGGTAAGTGTCTGACTCTTGATTTCAGCTCAGGTCCTGATCTCAGAGTTGCCTGATTGAGCCCCATCTCAGTTCCATGCTCAGTGGGGAGTCTGCCTCTCTCCCTCTGCCCCTCCCCCCTGCAGCGCTCGCTCGCTCTCTCTCTCTCTCTCTTGAATAAATAAATCTTTTTTTTAAAGGAAGTATGGAATTAACTTCTTCTTTGGTATCAATTCAAAGAAAAATATTCTGAGCTATTTGCCCTTTGATCTGGGGATAACTGTGTTTTAATCTACATTGTCAATGATGCTATTTCAAGAGATTTTAATTAATAGCCACACACACAAAAAAAAACAATGAAAAGAAGAACAATAAATGCATAGAGAATTTCTTAGGGCTTCTTTTGTAGTTCTTTCATGCTGGGAGATGAGAAAAGGAGAATAGATAGAGGTGTGTTCATAAACTCAGAATAAAGAAGTACAAACTTTGTTCTGGAGTCTGCTGACCTGACTGCCAGGATGTTTCAGTTCCAACAGTTTCTAAGCTTTGTTTCCCAAGTGAACATATAGTACTAGCAACGTAGATTGTAGAGAGTAGGACCTGATAAAAATGAAATTCCCTCTTTTAATGAAGCAGCAATGGAGAAGACAGATCAGTCAGGAGCAAGCCTCCACTCTGGATTATAGAAGCATAGGAGCAATCACTGAAGGAGGATGAAGACCTGGTCAATGACCCTGCAGTGCAGGGCTTCCTCATGCAGAGAAAACAACAAAGCCACTTCACCCTTTGGCTTTTGCTGGAATAGGGATCCTTGGAAGGATGCAGTTGGAATCACTAACACTGCATCTGTTACCAGCTACATCCATCCCAGTAGATTATAGTTAACTCATGAAAATATCTCGCCCTCTGATCAAGGGTGCAAAATCAGGGGAACTAGTGCTCTTTTATCTCCCCTTCTTTCATTGCACTGAATAAATAGACCCAGATCGATCGATTGATCTATCTATATCTATCTACCTACCTAATGGTATTCACTTTTTTTAAGATTTATTTTTATTTTTTTAAATTTATTTTATAGAAAGAGAGAGTGGTGGGAAGGGGCAGAGAGAATCTCAAGCTGACTCTCAGTGGGGACCTCCAACGCAGGGCTCAATCCCAAGACCCTGATATTATGACCTGAGATCAAACCCAAGAGTCACTTAAATGACTGGGCCAGAGGGCAGGGGCAGACAGACCCTACAGGTGGCACTTGGTGTGACCTTGCGGCAACTTCGCGCTTGTCTGCTTTGATACAAGTTTCTGTTTGCTCCTTTTCTAAAGAAATAGCCCATATCGCTTGTGCTTGTTGGGTGCCAGGCCTCGTACCGGCTGTCCCTGGGATCTGCCCGGTGCCTGTTGACTTTGCGACATTGTTTATTCTCCGTGTACGTGAGGGAACGTTCTCCAAGGCGCGCCTCCTGTTCCTGCAGCGGGCTTTGTTCTGTGGTTGTGACCTGTCAGCTGCCTTTCATGCCACATTTAGGGATATTTGCCCACAACCCAACGTCCTCAAATACTGTTCCAGACGCGCCCTGACACTATCTCAGCTGACCTTGCTTCCCTTGCAAGCTCGGGCGCCGGCTACCTGCCTTTGTGATCTCTTTACGCTCCGTGGCCTTCCATCACATGGGGTCTGAGCCACTGTTGTGTTGTCCTTGCATCTTAAGGACCAATGATGGGACTGGGCAGGAAGCCTACACCTCCCTGGACACAGGAGAGAGGAGAGGAGGTGGGAACCCCGAAAACTCAGGGCAAACCCCGCTGTGCCTGAAATAAATAAAATCCAGGCATTTAAAAAAAAAAAAAAAGAATGCACAAACTTGCTGCTGTTTAGATCACTGCAGCTTCTAGGACCCAGTTTCTTTTACTGATTTAAAAACAAAACAAAACAAAACAAAAATAAAAAAGTTGTGCCTGAAATGAATCTTGTTTTTTTTTTATAAGTAGCCGCCTGGTTCCTGTGTCCTGTGAAATACAGGCACTTGACCCTTGGTGTAGCCTCTGTTCGACTTTATATCACGGGAACAGACTGGTCTGATTTTTTGGCCCTCATCTTGAATTGGCCACATCCAGGGCCCCTGGCCAGTGGACTGAAGGCTTTGTCTAAGATGACAAGGGCAGCTCAGGGGATGTGGGGGAGGGCGCTTTTATCTTCTCCGTTGTCATTTGAGGTTTTGATCTTCTCTGGGTAAAGAGGCCGTTTATCTTTGTAAACACAAAACGTTTTTGCTTTCTCCAGTTTTCTGTTAATGGTGAAAGAATGGAAGCGAATAGTTTTACTGATTTTTGAGACTCTAAAAAAAAATTTTTTTTTTAAGGTTAAGGACAACTTTATTGCTACCAGAGGCTTTTATCATCAGTACACGGTTCTGACTGTAATACCTTCCTCAGACTACACAAGGAGCCCAGGATCCAGAAATTAGGAGAAATACAGGTAGGGTAATTTTCATCAAGAAAATACTAATAGCTTAACATAAATCTAGGGTACTGAATTCAGTTATTACATGTTACAGACCCAAATCATAGAGCTGTCCCAATATCTAGAGAGTCTCTCCTACTGATTATAAATGAGTGAAAACTGACCAGTTACCAAAAACAAAAGAAACCAAAACCTTAATTGTTTGATATTTCTTTGGTGAGTACCTGGATATATTAACTTTATCACAAATTCTTTTATACAAATGTGAAATATGCTTTCAACAAATCTAACAGTGCCCTAATTATAATTACATGCCACTTTTAAGTTCTAAATTAAGATAAAAATGAAAACAATAATTTTGTTTCTGAACTCCAGGAACTGAAATGAGACAAACACAAAATCAATGTGGTAATGCTGCTAGCCCTTTTTCTATTACCACCTCTCATTCACATGGGGCAATTTTGAAGAACCCTTTTTGGATCAATCTGAATCGTGGATTAAACATGGCTGCCAGACTGAAATAATTTATTCATTAAATTGCTAAAAAGTAATTTTGAGGGTTTCCTAATCAGTGGAGGTCAGGCTATACAGATCAACATGCATAAAGTTCATTAAGTAGTCAATAAAGCAGCAAACAAAAACGAGGAAAATTAAATCAGGATGCTAGAGACAGGGTGTGTGCCAGCTATGAATTTTGGAACTTAAAAAAAAAAAACACTGAATATGAATTTTTGATATGGGTACAACCATGGTAAATATGTATTTAAATGAGTTCATACAGGTGAATCAGGAAACAGTGGCATAAACTAAATCTCTCTATTTTAATTTCATTAGCTAATTCAGTGGCCATCTTAAAAAATTCTTCACAATACGCACATCATGAATGAGTTAATTTTGACTATAAAACTATTAATTTTGGGGTTTGCTCTAAACAGTTTTATTTTCATTTTAAATAAGGGTCATGAAATTTTAAAGAATCCTTATAGAAATTATCAATTTTGTCTAGACAGCAGGTTAGTGTTCCTGTGATATGAGGATTAAAAGTTACTGCAGTGCCTAGGATGGTGCTTCACAGATAATGTTGTGCATCCAGTCTCAGTAATTGAGAGATAATCCATATTAAGATTGACCTGAAGTTTAGTAAAATATGTTGCATATTCAGTTTTCCTCTAGATCAATGTTTCAAAAGAGACTAGAAGATTTCTGTACCCTAAAAGAAAAGGGAAATTTGTTTTGCAGCCCACACAGCAGATAAAAGAGTGAGCCTCTGTTCTGTGGCTGCTATTTTTGCCATATGTTTAAAGTATGTGATATTGTGAAATGATGATTGGAATGTTTTCTATTAAAAAAATTATCCTAAGGAGAGCTAAGGAAAACTCCCAAGAAATTAAAAAAAAAAAAGATGAAACCTTTAAATAAGAATGTACTGAGTAATAGCTGGTTTCAGGATTTGTCATCTCCCTGTTCAAGTCAATTGTGAGAATACACAAATATGATGATTTTCCTTACCTGCCCTAACCAGGGGCTCCCACTTACCCCAGGTAAAAATCCAGATCATGCATATGACTTGCAGACCCTCCTAAGGCTGGCCTCCACTTTGTCTTCCATCCTCTTCCTTGCCTGCTGTTGTCTGTGCACCTGCTCCTACTCCTTCCCTCTCCACTAACAGCCACACTGAACTCCTTTCCCTGGCCTTTGTGTTTTGTGCACACCCTTCCTTATTTCCCTCCTTTCCACCTTCTTCAACCTGGCTAAATTGTCCTTATCTCCCATGTCTCAGTTTGAATGTCATCTTCTTGCAGAAGACTCTCTTGACACTCCCCTCACCCACTCAGCTTGGAAGACCCTCATTGATAGCCTCATAATGCCCATACTTCCCTCATCACACACTATTGTAAAATGGTGGGTTAGTTTTTCTTTGTCTGTTTTACCTGTCTCCCTTTGCCATAACATTATATATAATTCAGTGGGGTCAAGAATCATGTCTGTATTGTGTAATAGCATTCTCCAATCTAGGGTAGATGTATTCTGGGTGTACATACAAAGCTTCCAAGAAACAAATGGGCAAAATTAGTTTTAAGAGACTCACATACCAGATCTTCCCCTTCCAGGCCTCCTTTCCCAAAACTATCTGTCTGAAAACCTACCTAAAATCAAGGCATGAATGCCAGTTCTCCTTTCTCACTCCTTTTTCAAAATCACCCTTTTCTCACTTCGTGAAAGAAAAGCCTACCTATCACACATGCCAAATCTTAATATGGAGCATTTCATAGGATATAAAAACCATCAGAAAGGCAAACTCTTCAAAGCAAAAACTGAATAGTGCTACTGCAGCCTTCTTTAATTGAGTCACTATCAACCCACAGCAGGAGTTGAGAGTTGTCCCTATATTTTAGAAATTTCTGTTAATATAAAATACTGGTGGGAACCTGTGCTATTTGGCCAATATATCTGGGAGTGACATGGTCACAATGATGATCATTATTATTCTGCCCACCAACTCTTTTATTCCCCCTAAATTTACTGAGATGTAATTGTAAATGAACATTTCATATATTTAGGGTATACAACGTGATGATTTCACATACATATATATTGTAAAAAAAATTACCACAATCAAGTTAATACACCCATCAGCTCACATAGTTACCTTGTGTATGGGGGGATGGGGGGAGAATACAAAACCCTGTTTTAGCAAATTTCAAGTAGACAATACAATGATATTATCTATAATCACCATGCTATAAATTTGATTCCTAAAACAATTCATCTTATAACCAGAAATGGTACCTGTTGACCAACATTTCCTCATTCTCCCACCCCTGCCCAAGTGCTTGGCAATCAATGTTCTATCCTCAAGTTCTATTAGCTCAACTTTTTTAGATTTCACATATAAGTGAAATCATACAGTATTTGTCTTTCTGTGTATGGCTTATTTTATTTAGCATAATGTCCTCAAAGTTCATCCCTATTGTTGCAAATGGCAGGATTTCCTCCTTTTGTGGATGAATAATATTCCTTTGTGTATATGTATTTTTCTTTATCCATTATCTATCCATCAGTGGACATTTAGGTTGTTTCCATATAATGGCTATTGTGAATGATGCTGCAATCAACATGAGAGTGCAGCTATTTCTTAGAGATACTGACTTCATTTCCTTTGTATATATACCCAAAAGTGGAATTGCTGAATCAAATGATAGTTTTATCTTTAATTTTTTGAGGAACCACTATACTGTTTTCTTTATTTTTTTAAAGATTTATTTATTTATGATAGACAGAGAGAGAGAGAGAGGTAGAGACACAGGCAGAGGGAGAAGCAGACTCCATACTGGGAGTCCGATGCGGGACTCGATCCTGGGACTCCAGGACCGCGCCCCCAGCCAAAGACAGGTGCCAAACCACTGAGCCACCCAGGGATCCCTTGCTGTACTGTTTTCATAGTAGCTATCCCCATCTGCCAACATTTTTCTAAGAATTCATACTTTTGAAAGACGGCCCTGCGAAAGTAGAGCAAAAGGACTTTTGAAGAGAAATATTGAAGAAGGGAAACTTATTTCCGGGTTATAAACTCATTCATACATGACCCCACACAATGACTCATCTGGGACTCTCAAACTATTCATTTCTTTAAATAAGAATTAGAATTCCCACGTGAGATGCTTGTCGTAAGAACATTAACACATTTATTTGAGCTTACTCTTTTTTTTAAGTGAATAAATCTGATTTAGATGACTGATTTGATATTTTCAATGAATTGAATAAACTAACTAGAACTCCAACAACTAAGCGGTAGGGGTGGAACAAGGAGAGGAATACACACACATACACGGTATTGTCACTGCATACAACATTTTTAAAAGATTTTATTTAAATAATGAAAGAGAGAGAGAGAAGGAGCAAGGGCAGAGGAGAGAAAAGAAACAGACTCCCTGCTGAGCAGAGAGCTCAATGCAGGGTTCTACTCCAGGTCCCTGGGATCATGAACTGAGCCAAGGACACTTAACCAACTGAGCCACTCAGGCACCCTTCAAACATTTAAATTGACATACTTTACTATCAAAGTTGTATTGAAATTGACAAAAAAAAAAAGAAAGAAGAAAAAAAGAAAGAAAAAAAAAGAAATTGACAACACTTGGGATGCCTGGGTGGCTTAGTGGTTGAATGTCTGCCTTTGGCTCCTGGCTTGATCCCAGGACAGGGGGATCAAGTCCCGCATGGGGCTCTCTATGGGGAGCCTGCTTCTTCCTCTATGTCTCTAGCTCTCTTTCTGTGTCTCTTATGAATAAGTAAAATCTTAAAAAAAATTGACAATACTTCAATTTTTCCAACCCTTGCCATCTTAAAAAGCAAAATAGGGGGCAGCCCAGGTGGCTCAGTGGTTTAGCGCTGCCTTCAGCCCAGGCCCTGATCCTGGAAACCTGGGATCAAGTCCCAACTCGGGCTCCTTGTATAGAGCCTGCTTCTCCCTCTGCCTGTGTCTCTGCCTCTAGCTCTCTCTCTCTGTCTCTCATGAATGAATGAATGAATAAATATATAAATAAATAAAGGCAAAATAGGGCGTGTCTAAGAGAAAGAGTAATACTATGATTAATTGTCATTTGTTAACTCTTCAAAGGACCCTTTTGGTGTATTTCCCAAATATTGCAAGAATAAATGACTAAGATTAGGTAACAAATTCTTTTGCAAATTCAAATCATTGCTTTTCAACGAAACTGAAAAAGGACTTGATTTGTTAGCTGATAGAAAAGGGGAGGTGGGCGGGGGAGTGACTGGGTGATGGGCACTGAGGGGGGCACTTGATGGGATCAGCACTGGGTGTTATTCTATATGTTGGCAAATTGAACACCAATAAAAAATAAATTTATAAAAAAAAGAAAATTGAAAATAACATTTGACAACAGGAACATATATAATGAATATTTTTTAAGTATGTAGATGTTATCACTATTCTTTCCATTCTCATCTACCTTTTATGGGAATAAAGCTTTTTAAGCACTTACATCTACATCAGTCATTCTCAAAATGCAGTCTGAAAACAACTAGTGGTCCCTGAAACTCTTTCAGGTGACCATCAAATCCTCCCTTTTCCAGATACACATTTGTATGCAGCCAGATTTTCTTCACGTATTTCAAACAAAACATACTGCAAAAGATTTAAATGCATAAGTAGAATGAGAATCCAGTTGCCATTTTAAAAGAAGGCACTAGATGTTCTAATATGGAAAACAATGCCAATATTTTCACTATTTTTTATTTATTTTTATTTATTTTTTTTTAAGATTGTATTTATTTATTCATGAGAGACACACAGAGTGGCAGAGACACAGGCAGAGAGAGAAGCAGGCTCCATGCAGGGAGCCTGACATGGGACTTGATCCCTGGTCTCCAGGATCACACCCTGGGCTGAAGGTGGTGCTAAACCGCTGAGCCACCAGGGCTGCCCTTCACTATTTTTTAAACATACATCTTTTAAAATGTTACTTATGGTTATATGTAATGGGTTTATTACTTTTATTTTAAAATTAATAAACAAATATTTTTAATTTCTCAATTTTAATTTTTAATGCAGAAATATTGATAAATAAAACACATATAAACAAAAGCTCTCTGGCATTCTCAACAATTTTTTTTTTCAGCAAAGCAATATGCTTCT
The DNA here is from genome assembly GCF_053574225.1 of Canis aureus. Lineage (NCBI taxonomy): Eukaryota > Metazoa > Chordata > Mammalia > Carnivora > Canidae > Canis > Canis aureus. The sequence continues at coordinate 42,887 of NW_027554438.1, read as the reverse complement.
TTATTTCCCTATCCCATCCCCTTATTAACCTTCCTCCAGGATGGTGATGGGTTGGGAGGGCTCCCTCTGACTTAGGCCCTGGACACTCTTAGGAAATCCCAGGGCAGGATAGTTAGGTAGGTTAGATGACTGCCACCCCAGCTTTATTCCTACCTTGCCTTCTGGGAAATCACAAGCCCTTTCTGCCCCCCCAATACCAGGTATTGCTGCTGCTTTTTAAAAATTCCAAGTGGCCTTAAAGAGAGAGAGGGGGAAAGATCTGAGGGGGGAATCAGCGGGCTACCTTGTTTGAGGAAGGGACCGTTGGGAAAATGTGTCAAGCCAAACTCAGTATTGAGCATTACGGGAGGGAGATGTCCACCCTGGTTCCCTGGGGCAAGTAGGGGGCTGAAGAAGAGATTCAGGGAGGGAAGATGACAAGTAGGTCCTCCTGCTGCCTCTGCTGCCCCTGCCCATGAGGCTTCAATAATTTTTAAGAGTGTAAAGGGGTCTTGAGTTCAACCATTTTGAAAAATGCTGATCAATATAAATAAGAAAAAACTGATGCTTAAACCAGCTTCAATACAGCAATATATATTTATCATTCATAATTTAATAATTGAAAAATACCCAGATCTATATATTTATTAAGGTATGCATCCCCAATAAAGTTTTTTCTATGCTAATAACTTATCAAAGTTTATAATGTAAAATTTGGTACTAATCAATTGTGTAACAACAAAAATTACAATACAACATAATCCAAAACAGAAACATCAACATTTCAAGTTTATTTTTAATAGATATACTCTTTTGGAGTAAAGTATAACAGGCTGATCAATAAAAGATTTTCAAGCAAAAACATATTAGGATACAATTATGTGGGGTAAATGGAATAGAATTATGTCTCTTAGGAGAAAAAATGTAAACATTCTGACAGTTAAGAAGGAACTCAAGTTTGAAAATATCACAGTCCATCACTGAATTTCCAGAACCTAAAGCATTATGTGTTTATTATTCAATGAATGAGAGATATCCTCTAAATCCTGACTGAGAAAGAGAAAACAGTGTAAGAACAACACTAACCATTGTGTGCTTCAGTCTAGTCAAACAGAACAAATGGTGTTAGAACCAACAATATAACTGAACCATAGAGGACTTTGTACCTAGAGTGTTCCTGGTGATACTGGAGAATTAGGTCTAAAATGAACTCAAGTTCAAATGAAGAGTCTTAGAGATAAATCACACAAAACATTTGGAACTATGCCTGGTATATGACTAGTCCTCATAAATATTAACCACCCTTATTTTTTTTATCACATCATTATCAATGGCCTTAGGCTATTTGGACTTCACCTAAGAACTCTTAGCAACTGGGGAATCTCCAAAGGATATTTTTGGGCTTCAGTCTTCAAGTGAACTTCCCTATGTCATTTGACTGCCCTGCTTCTTGACTCCTACACCATACTCCTGTTTCTACCTTGAAAATTCTGGGCATTATATAATTCTTACAGAATTATATTTTCTTTTCATAAGCTAACTACTGTATCCTTCATATCCTATATATTCTCTCTCTGAGTCACTGTTTCAATAGATCCTTTGAATCATTTCCAAAACTTGCTTTCCAGCTCTAGCCTACCCTCACACTGTGAACCACATGTCCATTAAGAGAAGATTTGGATGCTCCTTACAGACAAAATACAGGCAACATTTTACACCCCCTCCCCTAAATTTTCTTATCTTCTCTTGGATCTTTTAAGTAGTAGCACAGACATTTCACCAAATGGCACTGCCACTTTTGGCAGTCCACCAAAAGTAAAATTCTAGGGCATATCTATTGTTTCTCTTCTTCTGTCAGCATTATTTCCTTACACCATTAAGTTCTTCTCATTTTACTTCTAGAATGTTTATTAGTTCAGCCCCTTTCCTCACAATCCCTTCTGCATCTATTGCTTTTATTCTCGGTTCTATAATCTCTCAAATCTGTACCACTGTAATGGCTTGTTAACTGGTCTCCCCACCCATAATCTGCCCTCCTCAAATCTACACTCCCTGAGCATGTCTATCTCCCTCAAAAGTCATTCAGCGGCTTTTCACAAAGCAAAGAATCAAATATACTCCCTTTAACACCATACACTAGGACCCCCACTTCCTCACCTCTCTCTTCTAACCCATTGTGCCATATTATACTCTAAAGAGACAAAATTTGCATGCATTTTTCTTTTTTAATATTTTATTTATTTATTCATTAGAGGCAGAGAGAGAGAGAGAGAGAGAGAGAGAGAGAGAGGGGCAGAGACACAGGCAGAGGGAGAAGCAGGCTCCAGGCAGGGAGCCTGATGTGGGACTCCATCCCAGGTCTTCAGGATCAGGCCCTGGGCTGAAGGGGGCACTAAACCGCTGAGCCACCCGGGCTGCCATGCATGCAGTTTTCTAAGCCTAACAATCTTTACATTGTTTGATGCTTTACCTGAAATATTCTGCCCACATGTTTTATCTTAGATAATTTGTATTCATTTATGTCAAGAATACTTTGTGACCTCATCAGTCTGGAGCTAAGAGTTGTGACATATAGTTCTAAATTATCTGTACAATACCTATCTATCTATCATCTTCCACTAGACTATTATCCCATTAGGATATGAATGTTGTCTTACACATCTGTTTGTCCCTGGCACCTTACCACAGTGTTTTAGTTATATAGTCACTGTGCAATCAGTGTTGAACTAAAGTTTCAGATAACTGCACACATCTCAGGGCAATACTTAGGTAAACAAACAAGATGAAACGATTGCTCCTGGGGAAAGCTAAATCTGTTTTAAATGAAGCTTCACTAAGAATCTAAAAAAGAAACACAAGAAGTAAAGAAGGAAAGTGCAAAGGCCTTATGAAGTAAATTTGATAATCCTAGAGTAATTCAAATCTAGTTATAGATTGTCTAGACGTATTCATCTTTTCTTTTTTTATGATAGTCACAGAGAGAGAGAGAGAGAGAGAGAGAGAGAGAGAGTAAGACAGAGACACAGGCAGAGGGAGAAGCAGGCTCCATGCACCGGGAGCCCAATGGGGGACTCGATCCCGGGTCTCCAGAATCATGCCCTGGGCTAAAGGCAGGCGCCAAACTGCTGTGCTACCCAGGTCTTCCCGTATTAATCTTTTCTATTTCAACTCTATCAAGTTTTTTTTTAATATATTTTATTTATTTATTCATGAGAGATGCAGAGAGAGAGGCAGAAACACAGGCAGAGGGAGAAGCAGGCTCCATGCAGGGAACCCAACATGGGACTCGATCCCAGGTGTCCCGGATCACACCTTGGGCCGAAGGCAGCACTAAACCACTGAGCCACCCAGGCTGCCCCCCTCTATATTTTAAATCGTTTGCTATTTAACAGGTCTGTGAATTTCTGTTCTGTTTTCACAATTTGATATTTTTTTCATACTTGATTTGCTTTAAAAGGGAGAAAATTTTGCATGTAATATAAATCTTCTTCATTAATGGAAAACTACATTTCCATGACCATATTCTGTTTTGTTCAAGTTTTAAAGGTTCAACAGAAATGACAAAACAGAAGAACAGAAATACTGGGAGACAAGGTCTGTATCAATTAACTTTTGGTATGCCCTAACTATACAAGAGATTAGATGAATTTGCAAGGTTCATTTTATACAACTCTTAAATTTGTTTTTATTTATTTTTTAAAAGATTTTATTTATTTATTCATAGAGACACAGAGAGAGGGAGAGAGAGAAAGAGAGAGAAGCAGGCTCCATGCAGGGAGCCCGATGTGGGACTCGATCCCAGGTCTCCAGGACCATACCCCGGGCTGCAGGCAGCGCCAAACTGCTGTGCCACCGGGGCTGCCCTTAAATTTGTTTTTAAAAGCTAAACTTAGGGATGCCTGAGTGCCGCTCAGCGGTTGAGGGTCTGCCTTTGGCTAAGGGCATGATCCCGGATTCCCGAGTTCAACTCCCACATTGGGTTCCTTGCATAGAGCCTGCTTCTCCCTCTTCCTGTGTCTCTGTTTCTCTTTCTCTGTGTCTTCCATGAATAAATAAATTAAAATCTTAAAAAAATAATAAAATAAATAAATAAATGCAAGCTAAATTTAGCTGAGCTAATAATTCTTTTGACATTATAAAATAATCTATCTCGGAGGGGCAAGATGGCGGAAGAGTAGGGTCCACAAGTCGCCTGTCCCCACCAAATTACCTAGATAACCTTCAAATCATACTGAAAATCTACGAATTCGGCCTGATATTTAAAGAGAGAACAGCTGGAATGCTACAGTGAGAGAGTTCATGCTTCTATCAAGGTAGGAAGAAGGAGGGAAAAAAGAAATAAAGAAACAAAAGGCATCCAAGGGGGAGGGACCCCGCGAGAGCCAGGCTAAGGCCTGGGCGAGTGTCCCCAGGTCAGGAAAGCCCCGCCTGGAGAAGCAGGAGCTTCACCAATCTTCCCAGGCAGAAAGGGGCCCGCAGGGAGTTAGAGCAGAACCCCAGGAGGGCGGGGATGCCCTCAGGCTCCCTGGGACACTAACAGAGCACCTGCCCCTCCAGGAGAGTGCACCGAGCTAACTGAAGAGCTGGACTGCTCACATGGCTAGACCCCAAAGCAGCTCAGCAGCTCGGAGGGCTACGGCGGCGGCTCCATGGAGAGGGGGCTATCAGGGGCTACCCCGCCGGAGTGCGAATCCAACAGAGCAGGCCTGGGAGCACAGGGTGCCAGGGACACAGCCTACGATCCGACCTCCCCCCGGGACAGGCAGAGGACAGGAGGGCCCAGGACAGCAAGGACGCTCTTGCCCCCAGCTGAGCAGATCAGCAGCCCGGCCCCTGGAGCATCCAGGCCCTGCAGACAGAGAGCTCTGTAGTTACTATGGGAGCTGAATCCAGGGCTCGAGAGCTGGCCCCGCCACTGGGGTTGTTCCTCCTGGGGCCTCATGGGGTAAAATACCCCCACTGAGCCCTGCACCAGGCAGGGGGCAGAGCAGCTCCCCCAAGTGCTAACACCTGAAAATCAGCACAACAGGCCCAACCCCAGAAGACCAGCTAGACGGACAAGTTCCAGGGGAAGTCAAGGGACTTAAAGGATACAGAATCAGAAGATATTCCCCCGAGTTTTGTTTTGTTTTGTTTTTTGCTTTTTGATTTCTCTTTGCTTTCCCCACCCTTTTTTTCCTTTCTTTCTTTTTTTCTCTTTTTCTTCTCTTTTTTTTCTTCTTTTTTTTTTCTTTCTCTCTTTTCTTTCCTTCATTCTCTCCTCTCTTTCTCTCCTTTTCCCAATACAACTTGTTTTTGGCCACTCTGCACTGAGCAAAATGACTAGAAGCAAAACCTCACCTCAAAAGAAAGAATCAGAATCAGTCCACTCTCCCACAGAGTTACAAGATTTGGATTACAAATCAATGTCAGAAACCCAATTCAGAAGCACTATTATAAAGCTACTGGTGGCTCTAGAAAAAAGCATAAAGGACTCAAGAGGCTTCAAGACTACAGAATTTAGATCTAATCAGGCAGAAATTAAAAATCAATTGAATGAGATGCAATCCAAACCAGAAGTCCTAATGACAAGGGTTAACAGGGTAGAAGAACGAGTGAGTGACATAGAAGACAAGTTGATGGCAAAGAGGGAAACTGAGGAAAAAAGAGACAAACAATGAAAAGACCATGAGGATAAATTAAGAAAAATAAATGACAGCCTGAGGAAGAAAAATCTACATGTAATTGGGGTTCCTGAGGGCGTCGAAAGGGACGGAGGGCCAGAATATGTATTTGAACAAATCCTAGCTGAAAACTTTCTTAATCTGGGAAGGGAAACAGGCATTCAGGTCCAGGAAATAGAGAGATCCCCCCATCAAATCAATAAAAACCACTCAACACCTCGACATTTAATAGTTAAGCTTGCAAATTCCAAAGATAAAGAGAAGATCCTTGAAGCAACAAGAGACAAGAAATCCCTGAATTTTATGGGGAGGAGTATTAGGGTAACAGCAGACCTCTCCAGAGACCTGGCAGGCCAGAAAGGGCTGGCAGGATATATTCAGCGTCCTAAATCAGAAGAACATGCAATCAGAAGAACATGCAATACTTTATCCAGCAAGGATCTCATTCAGAATGGAAGGAGAGATAAACAGCTTCCAAAACAATCAGGAACTGACAGAATATGTGACCTCCAAACCAGCTCTGCAAGGAATTTAAAGGGGATCTCTTAAAATTCGCCTTTAAGAAGAAGACCAGTGGAACAATTCACAAAAACAAGGAATGAATAGATATCATGATGACACTGAACTCATATCTTTCAATAGTAACTTGAACGTAAACGGGCTTCATGATCCCATCAAAAGGTGCAGGGTTTCAGACTGGATAAAAGAGCAGGACCCATCTATTTGCTGTCTACAGGAGACTCATTTTAGACAGAAGGACACCTACAGCCTGAAAATAAAATGTTGGAGATCCATTTCCCATTCAAATGGTCCTCAAAAGAAAGGAGGGGTAGCCATCCTTATATCAGATAAACTAAAATTTACCCCAAAGACTGTAGTGAGAGATGAAGAGGGACACTTTATCATACTGAAAGGATCTATCCAACAAGAGGACTTAACAATCCTCAATATATATGCCCCAAATGTGGGAGCTGCCAAATATATCAATCAATTAATAACCAAAGTGAAGACATACTCAGATAATAATACACTTCTACTTGGTGTCTTCAATCTAGCGCTTTCTACACTCCATAGGTCTTCTAAACACAACATCTCCAAAAAACGAGAGCTTTAAATGATACACAGGACCAGATGGATTTCACAGATATCTACAGAACTTTACAACCAAACTCAACTGAATACACATTCTTCTCAAGTGCACACGGAACTTTCTCCAGAATAGACCACATACTGGGTCACAAATCACGTCTGAACTGATACCAAAAGACTGGGATCATCCCCTGCATATTCTCAGACCATAATGCCTTGAAATTAGAACTAAATCACAACAAGAAGTTTGGAAGGATTTCAAACACGTGGAGGTTAAGGACCATCCTGCTAAAAGATGAATGGGTCAACCAGGAAATGAAGGAAGAATTAAAAAGATTCATGGAAACTAATGAGAATGAAGATACAACCCTTGAAAATCTTTGGGATGCACCAAAAGCAGTTTTGAGGGGGAAATACATCGCAATACAAGCATCCATCCAAAAATTGGAAAGAACTCAAATAGAAAACTAACCTTGCACTTAAAGGAGCTAGAGAAAAAACAGCAAATAGATCCTACACCCAGCAGAAGAGAGTTAATAAAGATTCGAGCAGAACTCAACGAAATCGAGACCAAAAGAACTGTGGAACAGATCAACAAAACCAGGAGTTTGTTCTTTGAAAGAATTAATAAGATAGATAACCATTAGCCAGCCTTATTAAAAAGAAGAGAGAGAAGACTCAAATTAATAAAATCATGAATGAGAAAGGAGAGATCACTACCAACACCAAGGAAATGCAAACGATTTTAAAAACATATTATGAACAACTATACGCCAATAAATTAGGTAATCTAGAAGAACTGGACGTATTTCTGGAAAGGCACAAACTACCAAAACTGGAAGAGGAAGAAACAGAAAACCTGAACAGGCCAATAACCAGGGAAGAAATTGAAGCAGTCATCAAAAACCTCCCAAGACACCAAAGTCCAGGGCCAGATGGCTTCCCAGGGGAATTCTATCAAACATTTAAAGAAGAAACCATACCTATTCTACTAAAGCTATTTGGAAAAATAGAAAGATATGGAGTACTTCCAAACTCATTCTATAAGGCCAGCAGGACCTTAATTCCAAAATCAGACAAAGACCACACCAAAAAGGAGAATTATAGACCAATATCCCTGATGAACATGGATGCAAAAATTCTCAACAAGATACTAGCCAATAGGATCCAATAGTACGTTAAGAAAGTTATTCACCATGACCAAGTAGGATTTATTCTCGGAACACAATGCTGGTTCAACACTCAGAAAACAATCAATGTGATTCATCATATCAGCAAGAGAAAAACCAAGAACCATATGATCCTCTCATTAGGTACAGATAAAGCATTTGACAAAACACAGCATCCATTCCTGATCAAAATTCTTCAGAGTGTAGGGAACAGGGATGTCCACTCTCACCGCTGCTATTCAACATAGTACTGGAAGTCGTAGCCTCAGCAATCAGACAACAAGAAGACATTAAAGGCATTCAAATTGGCAAAGAAGTCAAACTCTCTCTTCACCGATGACATGATACTCTACATAGAAAACCCAAAGCCTCCACCCCAAGATTGCTAGAACTCATACAGCAATTCGGCAGTGTGACAGGATACAAAATCAATGCCCAGAAGTCAGTGGCATTTCTATACACTAACAATGAGACTGAAGAAATAGAAATTAAGGAGTCCATCACATTTACAATTGCACCCAAATGCATCAGATACCTAGAAATAAACCTAATCAAAGAGGTAAAGGATATATACCCTAAAAACTACAGAACACTTCTGAAAGAAATTAAGGAAGACACAAAGAGACGGAAAAATATTCCATGCTCATGGATTGGCAGAATTAATATTGTGAAAATGTCAATGTTACTCAGGGCAATTTACATGTGCAATGCAATCCCTATCAAAATACCATCGACTTTCGGGATCCCCGGGTGGCGCAGCGGTTTGGCGCCTGTCTTTGGCCCGGGGCGTGATCCTGGAGACCCGGGATCGAATCCCACGTCGGGCTCCCGGTGCATGGAGCCTGCTTCTCCCTCTGCCTGTGTCTCTGCGCCTCTCTCTCTCTCTGTGACTATCATAAATAAATAAAAATTAAAAAAAAAAATTAAAAAAAAAAAATACCATCGACTTTCTTCAGAGAGTTAGAACAAATTATTTTAAGATTTGTGTGGAATCAGAAAAGACCCCGAATAGCCAGGGGAATTTTAAAAAAGAAAACCATAGCTGGGGACATCACAATGCCAGATTTCAGGTTGTACTACAAAGCTGTGGTCATCAAGACAGTGTGGTACTGGCACAAAAACAGACACATAGATCAATGGAACAGAATAGAGAACCCAGAGGTGGACCCTCAACTTTATGGTCAACTAATATTCGATAAAGGAGGAAAGACTATCCACTGGAAGAATGACAGTGTCTTCAATAATTGGTGCTGGGAAAATTGGACATCCACATGCAGAGGAATGAAACTAGATCACGCTCTTTCACCACACACAAAGATAAACTCAAAATGGATGAAAGATCTAAATGTGAGACAAGATTCCATCAAAATCCTAGAGAAGAACACAGGCAACACCCTTTTTGAACTTGGCCACAGTAACTTCTTGCAAGATACATCCAGGAAGGCAAAAGAAACCAAAGCAAAAATGAACTATTGGGACTTCATCAAGATAAGAAGCTTTTGCACAGCAAAGGATACAGTCAACAAAACTAAAAGACACTACAAAATGGGAGAAGATATTTGCAAAAGACAAATCAGATAAAGGGCTAGTTTCCAAGATGTATAAAGAACTTAAACTCAACACCAAAGAAACAATCCAATCATGAAATGGGCAAAAGACATGAACAGATATCTCACAGAGGAAGACATAGACATGGCCAACAGGCACATGAGAAAATGCTCTGCATCACTTGTCATCAGGGAAATACAAATCAAAACCACAATGAGATACCACCTCACACCAGTGAGAATGGGGAAAATTAACAAGGCAGGAAACCACAAATGTTGGAGAGGATATGGAGAAAAGGGAACCCTCTTACACTGTTGGTGGGAATGTGAACTGGTACAGCCACCCTGGAAAACTGTGTGGAGGTTCCTCAAAGAGTTAAAAATAGACCTGCCATATGACCCAGCAATTGCACTGTTGGGGATTTACCCCAAAGATACAGATGTAATGAAACGCCGGGACACCTGCATCCCAATGTTTCTAGGAGCAATGTCCACAATAGCCAAACTGTGGAAGGAGCCTCGGTGTCCATCGAAAGGTGAATGGATAAAGAAGATGTGCTTTATGTATAAAATGGAATATTACTCAGCCATTAGAAATTACAAATACCCACTATTTGTGTCAACATGGATGGAACTGGAGTGTATTATGCTGAGTGAAATGAGTCAATCGGAGAAGGACAAACATTATATGGTTTCATTCATTTGGGGAATATAAATAATAGTGAAAGGGAATATAAGGTATGGGAGAAGAAATGTGTTGGAAATATCAGAAAGGGGGACAGAACATAAAGACTCCTATCTCTGGGAAATTAACTAGGGGTGATGGAAGCGGAGGAGGGCAGGGGATGGGGGTGAATGGGCGATGGGCACTGAGGGGGGCACTTGATGGGATGAGCACTGGGAATTTTTCTGTATGTTGGCAAATTGAATACAAATAAAAAACAAATTTATTAAAAAATTACATAATCTATCTCAATATGTTTCATAAATTTGAAACTGTAAAAATAGATGACTCAAGAATATTAGACAAACTCTTTGAGAATGATGTAATCAAATTTATTTGGATTCAGCTATTAATGTTATCTCAGATGGTACTGCCTTTGCTTTCATTTCTATCAGAAAACAGAAATGATTTTTCCATTTGGAAAATTTTACAGATTTTAAGCATTAAATAACATATGTATTTTGTTAAAAATAATAAGTGGTTATCTTACTGACATGGAATAATAGATGTGATTCCTTATATGCTTAATTTATGGTGAAAATTGCTTAGGCTTAATAGAAAGTTGCACAGAAATTCATAGTACACAGTAAGGTGTTATTAAAATGTATAATATCATTTCTAATAGAATTATTAATATCCCAAGAGAAATTGTCTAACTTATGATTTCAGTTAAGCCAGCTCAACAAATGCTGCCACTCTATTATATGCTGAACGTTCTAACAGGAGATAAAAAGATAATAAAAGCAGAATTACTACCTTTAAGAAACTTTCATCTGATGGAGCCACAGAATTAAAACAGTTGTAACTAGGTAGCTTTATGTATACTGAAGTACAAGCAAATTACAAAAGTAGTACAAAGAAGGCAATAATGAATTCAGTTTGGAGAAACTAGAAGGAATAATATGGAAACTGGGCTTTGTAGGATAAGTAGGAGTTCAATGGGTGGTGAAAGTGTTTCAAATGGCCTAGACCTATAAAACAATCTTGTCATCCTCAGATAACTACAAACAATTTAATGCTAAAAGGAAGAAAAGGAGAGTATGGAGAGAAAAAGAAGAAAAAGAAGGGGAGGGGAAGAGGATCAAAAAAGGAGAAAGAGAAGGAAGAAGGCAAGAAGTAAGAAGTAGGGGATCCCTGGGTGGCTCAGCGGTTTAGCACCCGCCTTCAGCCCAGGGCTTGATCCTGGAGTCCCGGGATTGAGTCCCACATCAGGCTCCCTGGTTGGAGCCTGCTTCTCCCTCTGCCTGTGTCTCTGCCTCTCTCTCTGTGTCTCTCATGAATAAATAAATAAAATCTTAAAAAAATAAAAAAAGAAGTAGAAGGAAATGAGGCTGGAGAAGTAGGCTGGGAACAGATTAGAAAGGATTTTGTTGAGCTGGAACCTCCTCTTTTAGGCATCAGGAAGTCACTGAAGGAATTCATCTGGAGAACAATATAGTCAGATTTGAAATTTGGAAAGGTCACTCCAGTAACAACATACCAAAAGAAAAAACTGCATGGGTAAGAAGGAAATCAGGAAGATCAAAAAGCAGCCTATTATTATAGTTCAGGCTGGAGGTGACATGCTTGAACTAACACAAGGCTACTAGTGATGCTGCAGAGAAGACAGGCCTGACAGATCACTTGAGTGAGCACATGGGTATTGAAGGTGAGAGAAGAAAGGAAGCACTGGATAGCTTAGAATGTTATGGACTTCGGATAGCAGTGGTGGCATATCACTAATGCAGACAGTGAAAAGAAAAGTGGAATCGTTTCAGAGTAAAGAAAGAGGAACCACATTACTAAGCTCTGGGGATGTTGACTAAGGGACTTATAAGACCTCCAGCTGAAGGTACATATTTAGGGTTATCCGTTTTTAAATTATACCCAGAGACAAATGATGTTATCCAGGGAGAGAATATAATGAGAAGAGGAATAATAACCTTGGAGAAAAACAAAGTTAATCATACATTCAAGTAAGGGGTGCTCTAAAGAAGAGGTCACAGAAATACAAAGAAATCCAGACTATGTTGTCATGGAACTCAAGTGAGAAAATAGTTGAAAGAAATAATCAACGCTGTTAAGTACCACAGAAAACCTGAGTGAAGTAGTGACTGAAAAATGTTCATTGGATTTGGCAATTGAGGTAAAAATAATATAGTGGTAATTTCAGTGGAATTGGGAAGTTAGAATTCAGATTTCAAATGGAGGGCAATAAAACAAAGGTATATTCTTTTATTTTGTGATGTATTTACTATTTTATTTATTTTATTCAATTTTTTATGTTTTATTTTATAAAGCTATTATTCCAGAAAGATTGTGGAGAAGACAAAAATAAAAAAGGCATTAGCCAGGGGGAAAAAAGTTTCAAAGAATATGTTAGACTTCTTTTTTTTTAAGATTTATTTATTTATTCACGAGAGACAACGGGGGTGGGGGGCAGAGACATAGGCAGAGGGATAAACAGACTCCAAGCAGGAAGCCCAATCTGGGACTCAATCCTGGACTCCCAGGATCACACCGTGAGCCAAAGGCAAATGCGCAGCCTCTGAGCCACCCAGGCGTCCCTGTTAGACTTCTTTTTAATGTCAGTTCATAGTCTTCCTTTTAAGAAAATAGGATCACTAGCAGTTTGGCCTCTAAAATTTTCCTGGTAGCAAGAAAATTCACTACTAAAAATTTTGAAGTCATTTGAAACAACAGAAACTTTAACATTTTGGAAATCCTTGGCAACAGAGGAACAACCTTCTAAAAGCAGGGCACCATAATGTCAGATACTGGCATAAAGACCACAGGAATGTCTTTCAGAGATCCTACACATCAAAAAGCTATTGACACCGTAGAGGCGGTAATGCCTGGTGGTTAAGAATGGTTCTGGGGGTGCCTTGGTGGCTCAGTCAAACATCCAGCTCATGATTTCAGTTCAAGTCATGATCTCATGGATGGTGAGATGTAGCCCCAAGCTGGGCTCCGTGTTTAGCAGGAAGTCTGCTTGAGATTCTCTCTCTCTCTCTCTCTCCTTCTCTCTCTCTCTCTGTCCCTGTGCCCAATCACATCCTCTTTCCCTCTCTTCCTCTCTCTCTAAAATAAAGAAATAAATCTTAAAAAAAAATAGTTCTGGAATCACCTATCCAGATTCAAGGCCTGGCTCTATACCACTTTGTGATTGTGCCAGAGTGAGGTGGTCTTCAGTCTCAGTTTTCTCACCTGTGAAATGGAGATAATAACTCAATGTACATCATGAAGTTCTGTCAGGAGTAAATGAGATAACATTTCTCTGACACTTAGTGATAAGAATGATAATGCTAATTTGGGATATTTTGCTAATGAAGATGATGATATTGATTATACACAGTTGTATAGCTCATATTAAGAACTATGGAACTGGATGAGACCATGAAGGCAGGGAGTAGAGACAGAAAAGAGAAGAGGTCTAAAGCGTCTTCTGGCATATAAGATATTAGGATTTTGAGAAAGAACCAACAAAGGAGACTAAATTGGAACAGTGAGTTAGGAGTAAAAGTAGGAGAACAAAGTCATGGGAGCAATGGAAAGTGTTTCAGGAATGATTGAGTCAAATGATACTAATAAGTCAAGTAAAATGAAGACTGGATTTAGCAGGAATGGGAGCAATGGAAAGTGTTTCAGGAATGATTGATTGAGTCAAATGATACTAATAAGTCAAGTAAAATGATCACTGGATTTAGCAGGAAAAAAAAAAAAAAACAAACAGAAATCTTTGGTGACCTTGACAGGAGAAGGCTGGTGGACACTGTTTGTGTCTCTATGTTAGCACATGTATGTTACTTTGATGATTTATGTCCAAGCCACTGAGGAGGCAGATTTTTGTCCATCACTGCATATGATCCAAATAAGGAACATGATATTTTCTGGGGGCTTCTCAGATAGCTAATGGAAAGACATACGTTCTGCCATTGGATGTGACCAAGATCGCTATCCTTGGGAATTGTTAGCAGACATCTTACAGTCTTGAAAAAGAACAGTTTTGGCACAGAAGGAATAGAAGCTAAGCAGAAACCAGTTGATGATGACACAAGTAATTATCCAGCTACCCAAAGATCAACATATCTCTATTTAATTTCCCCAAAGTCTGTTTACCTCAAGATAGTTATACTAGCAAGAAAAATACCATTTTTACATAAGCCTTATTATATGTTTCTGTTATTTGCAAAACAAATATCCTTAACTAATAGTTCAATTTACCAAGGCTGAAATTGCATGAACTGGCTGAGGGAAAGGGTAGTGTTTCCTGGAGGAATTTTGCACAGTCAATAAAAACTCCTATCACAATCTATACATGACCAAATCCTGATCATTTTCATTTCTACATCCCCATTCTGAAGGCGTTCTAATGATGTATAAAATAATTGTTAAAAGCTAGAATCTGTTTTAAGAGAATTCTGTGACAATAGTGATCAAATTTGAGTGTCTTATTTCCTATCCATTTCTGGCTTAAATATATTTGTCTATCTTGAGCCAAGCAGCAGTTGGTGGTGGTGAGCCACTGAGTATAAGTAAGATGTTGAGTTTTGAAAAGATCTTGGCAGAGGAGAAAATGTGGGGCCTTTTCCAACATGGGTGAGGCATGAGTTTGAAAGCCAAATTCAGAGACTCAAGATTAAGTTTGCATTTGATGAACACCAGGGAGAGCCTCAAAGTTCTATACACTCCAAGCATCTAAGGATGACTTGGTCTCTTGTGAAGGGTTCTTAGTCTGACCCCTACAAAGCTGAAAGAGCATATCTAGAAGGCTAAATATCCCTTTTTCTGAGGGCAGGAAGGTATGAGTAGGAAAAGGGACAGGAAGACTCTCTGCTGTCTAGATAGTCTAGCTGTCTACCTTCTATACAATTCCCCAGGGAGTTAGGCAGGTGATGCTTTGCTTCCCATCACTTAGGGAACCTTCAATATTTGTACCCAGGTCTACATCAAGAAAAATAACAACCTTTTAGAATAACAATCTGAAAGAGAAAGAGCAAGATTAAAGGATATAAGTATCCAGTGAAATAGTGCTGCTGGACAGATTTATGACAAGTTGTACAAAAAACTTGAAGAGCATTTTAGTAGAGTACACACACACAATCTAAATATATATTTAAGTCTAAGTAGATATTGGTAGACTGGGAATGTGTTTTTAAAAGTACTAAATAAGAATTCTTGAAATGAAAGTGGAATCGGTTTAGAATAAAAGTATTTAATTATCTCAGCAAAACCCAGAAGTTGAAGATGGTGGCAGGGTTGAATTAGAGTGGAGAGATTAGGTGATAAAAACATTCCTTGGGGCACCTGGGTGGCTCAGTGGTTGAGGATCTGCCTTTGGCTCAGGACATGATCCTAGAGTTCTGGGATTCAGTCCCACTTGGGGCTCCCCACAGGGAACCTGCTTCTCGCTTCTCCCCCTGCCTGAGTCTCTGCCTCTCTCTCTGTGTCTCTCATGAATGAATGAATGAATGAATGAATGAATGAATATATAAAAAATAATTTTTAAAAACCCCACATTCCAAACCTCTCATCTGATGGGATGAAACACAGAAAAGAAGCAAGTGAAAGTTTGCTAAAGGACTCATCTTATTGGTGTGAGTGCTATGATAATTAGGAGGGAAGCCTCCAGGGTGTTGGGGGGGGTGGCGGGAGGCAACTGTTCTCTCTTTTCACAATGAATATGTACATCAAATCATCACATTGTGCATTTTAAATATATCACAATTTTATTGTCAGTTATACCTCAATAAAACTGAAAAAATGGAAGAGAGCAGGGAGGAACAAGATAGAGAAAATAAGTCTAGTGAAGTTTTGAATTTCTTCATCCTGCTGTACCTCTTGGACTTCATCTTCTGTGAATCAGTACAGTTCCTTTAAGTATGGATTTAAAAATATATATATCTTGCTTTTAAACAGTAGGAGAGAAATGTGTGTCTGACTTAGAGCAGAAGAGGAGTACATAAAGGTAAAGGGGAATAGAATGAATAGCAACTTGAGTAAACCAGAGAAATAAGAATAAATTGCAAACAATAATGTAAAATAAGAAAAAAATTAAGGAAAACAGATCAATCAGTCAATATGCTCAGTGTTAATGGACTACATGCTTCCATTAAGTCAGTCATATTGGATTAATAAAAGAAGAAGTTAGAGAATATTATTAAATATAAAGTAATTTGAAAACTGAAAATAAAGAAATAGGAAAAAAATACCAGGTAAATCCAAGCAAAGTAAAAAAGACGAATAGCAAGGTTAATATCAGACAATATAGAACTTAAGTATTATATTAAATTCAATAGACAGGGAAAAGCACTAAACCAGATAAAAAGGGAAGTCATATCCTCATAAAAGGCATAAAAGAATGCACTGTATGAATGTACGAGTCAACACAGGTGCTAACCATATAAAGCAAACACTATTATAATAGAAGGGGAACTAAAAATGTATTTACAGCTTGAAATTGAAATACATCTCTTTTCAAATTAGAGCCCTAGTCAGAAAAAAAAAAAAACCCCAGAGAATTTGAAAAGTATAACCCACAATTATAAATACATAGCTTATATATCTTAAATAGAGATCTAGTATCTCTCCACACTCTAACTCAGCATAGTCTTATTAGAGGAGAAATGAGTGTGTAGAAATGGCCTACGGCCTCTCTCTGGCAGCCTAAGGGAGAAGGAGAAAGGGAACAGAAAAAGAAAGAGACAGGAGGGGGAAAAGAAGGACTAGGAGGATAAGGAAGAGGGAGGGAGGAAGAAAAAGATAGAAGAGGGTAAAGAACAAGAAGGAGACAGAGAGAGAGGATCAGGGGAAAGGGAGGGGGAGACCATGAGTTGAAATTCTTTCCCTGCGTCTCTATGGCTTCTGTGTAATGAACAGCATGACACATTGAAATGAATGAATGTGTTTTTAGAGATTTAGAAGGTAATAGTATTTAGCATGGAGACAAACTTTTCTGCCTATTTATCACATGAAAAGCAAAGAACACCCTGAAGTGATATGCATAATGATGCTTAATTTAGATTTTTTGGTTCTGCACAGTCCTTAAATTCTTTTCCTGGAAAAGCTATTATTAACTGTGCTAATTGTAGTTCAGTGCAACAGCTCTCAATGCTTGTCATGTTTAGAGGGTGTTTTTCAGTAAGCTTCTGAAAGCTCTAATTAATAGAAAAGACCAGACTCTCACTGCTTCTTCTATACATGCTTAAAGTACAAAAGATGCTTGATGAAACTACATTACCAAATGATCAAAATGGACTTTTCCCAATCAAATAAATGTAGTTAACACGACCATAAATCTCAGTAACACAATACATGAACTAAAATATTTATTATTTCTAAGATTATTATTAAATGCTTTCATCAGAATATCTAAATTTCTTTTCATTCTCTCATCAAAAAGAAATAAGTAACCTTGAATATTATACTAAATTCCATTATATCTACTCATTTAATTTTTCAGAAATTCTGTTATCAGAAAGGGAGACAGAACATAAAGACTCCTAACTCTGGGAAACGAACTACAGGTGGTGGAAGGGGAGGAGGGTGGGGGGTGGGGGTGAATGGGTGACGGGGACTGAGGGGGGCATTTGACGGGATGAGCACTGGGTGTTATTCTGTATGTTGGCAAATTGAACACCAATAAAAAAATAAATTTATTATTAAAAAAAAGAAATTCTATTATGAAAATTTTCAAATATTTATAAGTTGAAAGAATTTCACAGTGAAGACCTATATACTCACCCTTTAGAATCTTTTTCTTTTTTAGATTTTATTTATTTATTCATGAGAGACACAGAGAGACAAAGAGGCAGGGAAACAGGCAGAGGGAAAAGCAGGCTCCAGGCAGAGAGCCCAATGTGGGACTCGATCCCGGCACTGGAGGATCATGCCCTGGCCTGAATGCAGGCACCAAACCACTGAGCCACCCAGGCATCCCTCACCCCTTAGATTCTAACATTAATATCTTACTATCTTGTTTCATTCTATATCTATCCAACTCTATTCATCCATTAATACATCTTGGTCTTTCTTTTTTTTTTTAAAGATTTTATTTATTTAGTCATGACAGACGCACAGAGAGAGAGAGAGAGAGACAGAGAGAGAGGCAGAGACACAGGCAGAGGGAGAAGCAGGCCCCATGCAGGGAGCTTGATGTGGGACTCGATCCTGGGACTCCAGGATCACACCCTGGGCTTAAGGCAGGCGCTAAACCACTGAGTCACCCAGGGATCCCCTATCTTGGTCTTTCTTTATGAACCTCAAAGTAAATGGAAACACCAATCTCCTTTTTCTTAAGTACTACAGCAAACACTAGTGATTTGGCTTTTGACACAGGCAAGATACATTTATCTCCACTACAATAAGCAGGAAGATGCAAGGCACATATACTAGCATAGGAACTAAGACCCTGAATATATGACTTCCTACTCATGTCTAGAAAATAAGGCAATAGCTAAGTAACATCTTGAGGTTCTGTGGGAAAATGAAAGCTACAGAGGTTATTATTGATAATAATAAGTAATAAGTTCATTTTTCCTTAAGATTTCTTCATCTAAAACTATCAGAGACTCCTATAAACAAGCCAAATCCTCTGATTTGTCACTGAGGAAAAATAATGTTTAAGAATTTTGCTACTCAAGCAATAGAGAAGATTAAAAAGAAGAAACAAAAAGCACCTGAAACCTATAAGTGTTAATATTTCGTGACTATCCTTGTCCAAATATCTCCATTTATTCATTCATTCAGCAAATAATTTTTGGGTGCCTACTGTGAGCCATGGGACACAAAGTTTATGTCCTCAAGATGTTTATATTCTAGTCATATGTCAGGTTGTAATAGATGCTCTAAAGAAAAGTAAAGAAGGGTATTAGTGCCAGAGATGTTATTTTGGGTAGGGTTGTCAGGAAAATCCTTTTTAAAGAAGTGACATTTAAGCAGAAGTATGGAGGAGAGGGCAGGAAGATGGAGATGGCAAAGGGGATTGCAAAAGTACGAAAGTTGTGAGGTGACATGGCATTTGGCACATCAGAGGAATAGTGAAGACAGTGTAGCTGGAGTGTCCTGAGGGAAGGGAGAGAATGACCTGAGATTAGAGAAGCTACAGGGGCCAGATTCTACTCTGAGTGAGATGGAAAGTACTATCATGTACTATCATGTACTCAGAGAGTACTATCCTGACAGTACTCATCAGAGAAGGATCTGATTTAGCTTTTCAAAGAATCACTCTGGCTGTGTGCAGAGTGCTGCATGAAGGCAAGCATGGAAGAGGGAAATGAGAAAGAAGATTCTAAGGGGAATCCGGGTGAAGAGCTGATGTTTGGACTTGGGTGGGAGCGGTGGAAGTAGTATATACACAGACCTATACATAGACATATATTTCAATAATTTTACATGAATGGGACCATGTATATGCTGAATGTGTTCTTTAAACTTTTCTTGTTGGGCAGCCCCGGTGGCGCAGTGGTTTAGCGCCGCCTGCAGCCGGGGTGTGATCCTGGAGACCTGGGATCGAGTCCCACATCGGGCTCCCTGCATGGAGCCTGCTTCTCCCTCTGCCTGTGTCTCGGCCTCTCTCTCGCTCTCTCTGAATGAATAAATAAATCTTAAGAAAAAATTTAAACTTTTCTTGTATACTTATTTTTCTTTTACTTTCCCATTCCCTAGTCCTCCATCCCACACTCCACACTCCTCCCTTCCAGTAACCAATGTAAGAAGCCAGCCATTTATGCAACGTTTCACATTTCTCTCCATTTCAGAAATCATCCATGGAGGACTGTTGTTTAATGTCTTGCTTTATGAAAACTGAATTATATTATCTTACTTGCTGCGTGAATTGCTACTACTTTTGCTTACTTGTCTATTTGGTTAGTTGTCTTTTTCTTACTTGGTAGGCACATTGTAAGTATTGACTCTTTTTTGTGTTCTGTTTTCCTTTATCATATGAATTCCATAACCCTGACCTCCAAGCTCCTATGTGATCACTTCCTCTCTAGAATGACCTAGAACCCTAGATGGTAGAGGCTTCCTGGGGCTACTCATCTCTGGTTAGTCTCACGGTCCCTTCTTTGTCTTCTCAGCATTCCCATCACTGAGTAAACCAATTCCCTGCTTTAAATTTCCTATATTTTCTTGGTTCAGCCCTGATAACTCTTCAATAGTATTTATCCTTGTGCCTCAATCAGAGGAAAAGCTAAAATATTTTTTTAAGCAATGATTATCATGGAGGCCTCCCACACTTCAGCAAATTAGTGGGAACTATTTGTTCTTACTTATTCAACACCACATGCAACATAATCAGCCAAACAGTGTTGACTGAGTATCACTTAATCACCACCTCCCAAAATACAGTGTCAAGTTTCCCCATCACCACAATGCTGCTACCATCCTCTTAGGGGCCAAAAGGCAGACCACCCCAGGATGGACAGCTACTTTGAGTTAAAAAGTAATCAAAACTTAGAAGATTCAGGAAAAGTTCATCTCCCCCACAACTGACTAAAAATACTTTAGATAGACACCCTGCTCCAGGAAGAGAGCTATCATCAGAGCTAACTACAGTACACTACAAACTAGATACCATAGACAGGAAAGAACATAGCAGGGCCTGTTTGATCAAAGTCCTTTCTGTCCCACTGTTTCTGAGTGGTAAACAACAGTTTACCAAACATCAATCCTCTTATGTCTTCCTGAGAATTGCATTCCTTCCCTTTGAAGTACCAGATCCCTATCTCTTTTTTCTTAGTTCAGAATGACTTATATATACCTCCCTTGGTTTGACTATCTTTGGTATATTTCTGAGTGTGTGGATTCTCCATAGGTAGGAAATTAAGTTTTATTTTCTTGTATTAATCTCTCTCACGTCAATTTGATTTTAGCCCACCTAGAATTACCTACTAGGGAACAGAAAATTCTTGCTCCCTAACACCTCATTAATAGATTCTGTAGTTTCCAGATTTAGTTCAAAATTTCTCTGTCCTTCATTCAATTCAGAAACAATTCAATTCAGAAACATTTTTTCATCTAGGACTCTACTGAACGTATTGGTTATTAAGATTTTTTTCTCTTTTGGCCTCCATGCTTTCTACCACCCAAACACAACTGTCAACATTTATTAAGTGACTGAGCAAGTATCTATTGAGAGTCCAATATCTGCCAAGCACTATGCAAAGCACAAGCCAGGTCCACCAAGAGATAGTCCTTCTGGGATCTCAGCAATTTGGCAATTATAATGTAATGTGATAAAGGATATTTTGAGATGACTGATGTCTCATTCATAAAGCAAAAATGGCAGAATTTTGAGATGACTCCCTAGATCCCCTACCCTCGGTCTACACACACAGTATGATCCCCTCCCACTTAAGTATGGGCAGAATTTGTGAATATGATGGGAAAGTCACTTCCATGATTATGTAATGTTATATAAGCTCCTATTTTAGCAGATTTCCTGCTGGCCCTGAAGTGCCAAACTACCATGTTGTAGAGAGGGCCATGTAGTAAGGACCTGAGTTGAGAGTAGGTCCCAGCCTACAGCTATGAAAGAAATAGGAACCTCAGTTCTACAGCTGCAAGGAAACAAATTCTTCCAACAAGCTAAGGAAGCCTGGAAGCCTAATTTTCCCTGGTCAAGTCTCCAGATGAAGACACAGCTGGCCAACATCCTGATCTTAGCCTTAGTTCCTGAGCAGAGTGTCCAGGATACCTAAGGCACAAAAACTGTGAGAAAAGAAATTTTGTTGTTTTAAGCTGCTACATTTGTGGTGATTTGTTACAAAGCACTACATAAAGAAAACAAACTTCACAGGGGTAAGAGGAGGATATTAGTAGTACACACAGGAAAAGACCTAACCAGTCTATGGTGAGGGATGGCTTTTTAAGAAAGACCTAAAACTGAGATCTGAAGACTGCAGGAGTTAGTTTAAGCAAACAGGAGGGGAATGGGGAGAGGAAGGATAGAGAGGTATTCCAGATAGAGAATCCAGGAAATGTGGTGGGGTAGAGGGAGAGACAGAGGGAAAGAGGGAGAAAGAGGAACACAGTCCATAAACTCTTCTTTAAATCTCTGGTAGTTTGCTAATTACCGTGACTCTAAACCATACTTAGAACATTCTTTAGGATCTTCACACTAGGTTTCTACTCTGCCCAACCACTCCCATCCCATTCTATTGTTTAGCCAAAAACCTTCACTGGTGCTAGGAAAGATCTGTGCATTTATTTTGCAACTCCTATCCCAGAAATTCTGCCATATTAAATATCCTAGGTCCAGAGAACAGTTTCTTTGACTCAACAACAGGTCTGCCTCATGTGTTTCACATAACAAGTGCTTTATCATCTCCAGGATGCTATCATATACTACTTCCTTAGTCTCTACCCAAGACCCCATGCCTCACTCCCAACAACAGTGCACTTTGTAATACCCGTGTGCACCTCTGTTCATAGTATCCCTGGCTACGTAGTCTCTTCTTCGACTTTTCCAAGGTTAGGGCCATGTCTGGTTGATGTTTTGTCTTGTTTTCACTTGTTATCATATCATAACTGCTGCCTGGCTGCTTTACTTTCTTATGAGCAAGGCTTAATGACATCTGAGCTATTCAAAGAAGAATGAAAGCTCTCACCCAGAGCCCCCAGACCACTCTTCAGATCTTCCTTTTTATGGGGTATTTTTATGGTTTTGAGATATGGACAATGGGCTAGGAATTCATTTTTTTTTTGTTATTAGTCAAGTGTAAGTATAGCTAAGCTTTTCTGAGTGTATATTACATACCCACCATTGTGTAAAATATTTTCCATGGATTACCTTGTCCCGTGCTCACAGCAGACCTACAGATATGCGTAGTAATATTTTCCTCATTATACAGACAGGGTAACTAAAGCCTGGTAGGTAGCAAAGCAGGGATGCCAGCTTCAGCACACTGTTTGTCTAGAGCCCAGGTTTTCAACCACTATTCCATGATGTTTCTTCAGTCTGAACCCAATCATTTCCCACTCCCTGAGGTTCTCCATGATCACAGAGGCAACCAAATAATGCTGGGCCTAGGAAGCTGTCCCTTCTCCAGAGGGTTTTATATTCTGGCACAGAGCTGGGAACTGAATTGAGACTGCTTGGATTTTTCCACAGTTCTGCCATTGATCAACTTTGTGATCTTAATCCCTTAGCCTCAGTTACTTCATCTCTAAAATGGGGTCCATAATAGCCATTTCACAGGGTAGCCATAAGAATTCAATAAGATGATGCAAATAAAGTGTTTATTCCCAGAACTGGCAGCTTGTAAGCACTCAGGAAAAATGTGATTACTATTATTCTGGTCCTCAAGGGAAGTAAAGCAGATACAAATACTTCAATTAATGCACTTCCTATAGTTAAAAAAACAAAATTCCTCAAATCAAGCCTTCTTTCTTTCTTTCTTTCTTTCTTTCTTTCTTTCTTTCTTTCTTTCTTTCTTTCTTTCTTTCTTTCTCCCTTCCTTCCTTCCTTCCTTCCTTCTTTCTTTTTTAATTTATGTATTCATGAGAGACAGAGAGGAAGACAGAGGCAGAGACACAGGCAGAGGCAGAAGCAGACTCCACGCAGGAAGCCCGACGCAGGACTCGATCCCAGGTCTCCAGGATCACACCCTGGGCTGAAGGCAGATGCTCAACCGCTGAGCCACCCAGGGATCCCCCTAAGCATTTATTTCTATGCATTAAGATGTTAAATATCACATATGGTGAAAATGGAAATATTCCTTTGAAACACTATCTTAACATTATTTAAATTATTAATAATAGACAGAGGGAAGGCAGAGTATAAATGAGTATCATTATGTTTGTGATTTTGAATGGTGAACATTAAATTACATTGTTGTAAACTATGAAATATTTCAGTTGATTCCCAAATATCCAATTACTTTTCAATAAGGTAAAGAGGATGGTGTTCAAGAGAGAGGCTCAAAAAGCAGCTGCAAACCCAATATATCAGAGAGGAACAGTATATTCAGGACAGGAGGTGGGACTGGCTCTTTCACTATTTTCACTGTAGCTAATGAAAGGCAAACCCCAAAATGTTCAGAGCTCTAGGACTTTTCCGATAAACACTGGAAATGGTGAGTATGATTCATGTCCAAGATTGATTTACTGAAAAATACAGATGTGGAGAGAAAATTTCAGCATTTTAATCTTTGCTAAATATGGTCTCCTTGAAATATAGTGGGGAAGGTCTCAACTGCAAGCCAAGAGATGTGGGCTCCAGTGCTGGCTCCTCCTTAACTAGCTGTGTGGCCTTGGCAAGCTGCACCATCTCACTAGGCTTAGCATCCTTATCTTTAAAAAAGAGAAGATAAGGAGCCCTGACTGCTGGACCCGACACACTCCCTCTAGCTTGAATATTCAGTGGAATAAAGGACTTAGTATCTTTATTTATTTTTGCTGTTTCTTATTTTTAAAGTGGATGATCACCTTTGAAAGCATACATCTTAAATAAAATATGGATTTGAGGCACCTTAGAAAGGCATCTTGATGGCCACTGGCTGGAAGAAAATAGATTGTAACCAGCAGCTGGAGTCAATACAAAATTAAATGAAACAGCGAGAGTATTCAAATATTTTCCTAGGCATGGAAATAGACCTTTCAGAATTATCATTTTCAAAATCATAACTATTTCAAAAGGTACATGGTTAGTAACCATGTAAAAAATAAGGTACAGCATGTTATAAATAAAACATGTTTTACATGGAAACCTCAATTATAGAAAGTAAAGGCTACTTATGAATTATTTTCAGACATTCAAGTTAAATTATGAATGATAACAGCCCAAATTTCCAATTAACTTATGTTTCAAAATAGTATACCATTTTTAAAATAAGGTTCAATATAATCATACTTCTGTAATTCCTCTAGATATTCTTGCTTCAGAGAGCTGTGCAAGCCCAGACAAACAGACTAACCCTTCATACCCCAGTTTCACACATGAAATGGGAATATTAACAGCAATGCTGTACACAGTCCCTCAAACCTTCACAGAAGAGTAATATGTTCCACTAAGCGAGACTGGTAGCTGGCATTGGAAGTACTTGTCAATGGTCTAGTGGAAAGTCTTTTCAAAACTGATAAAATAGCATTTCCCTTGGCAACTCATGGGAATTTTACTGGTATCCTACAAAATCTCTGACTCCTGGTTTATGAATCAAATTTTTATTTTCTGTTGCTGTTGACAGTGTTATTTCGTTTGTTTTACTTTTGTTTTTGGTCTTCCTTCTCCCAGAAACTATGATTTATGAGCAGATGTGTTAGTTTGCAAGCATATCTTGAAGCTATAACTTTCTTACCACTTTCTTTCTGTCAGAAGATGATCTAATCCTTGAGTCAAACTGTATTACAAACACCTAATCTTATTCTGGTCCTGATGAAATCAAACACTTCGGAAATATGTCTCAAGTCCTTAGATCTGTCCTCTCTGCATTCCTCAAGATACATAATCTAAATTGCCAACAAACTTCTACCAAGAGAGTTGGTAAACAAGAGTAGAAAGGTAGTCAACAAGTGAGAGGGTAAGCTAATCAAAGAGATTCTACACAAGGAGAACACACAGACACAAGCACATGCATATATACACATGGATACTTACCAAATGTTTTCACCAAATGCCACATTTAGGAAATATCAGGAAATTATATATACATTATATCCATGGTACATATGGGATTACTATTCTGCAGTTACCCTCAGTAAATGGTAATTGTGTGTCTTCTAGGTGGTCTTGACAAAACTGATCTCTCAATTGAAGGAGCTGTCTTCCAACATGGGTGATCTGCTCCTTTGGAGCTTTTACTTTGGTTGCTCTGGGAAGTTTAACAGTCATTTAGTCAACCCTCAAGTACTCACTGAGGAAGCTCTAACTAAACATTGTGATTTGAGTGCTGAGATTAGTGAGATATTGCTCCAGGGAAATTGAGGTTTTGAGTGTTTCTAGGGCAACAGTTCATCTCTCCCAGCAGCAAGTCTGTTGATAATAAAGGGATGGGAATATTGAAACCCTTTTAAATTAAAGAAACACCATATTTGAAGATTAAAGTCAATGGAGAGATGCAAGCAAACATACACTAATGATACAAAGAAATACGCTGTTTAAGTAATGACATAGTTACTGAGAACAGAAATTGAGAAAAATTCACTTGATTAAATGTTTAGGTAATTTTGGTTTGGCTTTGCCCGTTACTTTCTGAGGTTTTTCGATAGAGTTTCATTATTGATCTGCCTATAGCTACCTAGGCTAGCTCTGTTGCTAGTCCTGATAGCATCAGAGAGGAGTCTAGGGGCAGAGCTGTAAAATACTTAAGCAAATCCATAGAACAAAGGCAACTATTTCTTTGCCTTTCTTTTTTGTTTCCTATCATTCCACCATTCTTCTTAGAATTACCTTTGCTCTCTATTATTTAATCTCCATTATTGATAAGCCTAGAAAACAGACGTTCTCCTTTAAAAGAATATTCTCAATTATAGTATTTTCTCTTTTGAAGTCTGCAAAGACTCAGATCAGGAACTAGCAATCTCTTAGAAATGAGTGTCCTTTTTCTACTTTTTCCTCATATTCCTGGTGAGCAGAGGGTTGAGAAGTGGAAGACACAAGTAGTTTTGATGTTTTATATCTACCTTAACGGGAGAATGAAGGAAGTCTTTCCATCTTCAGGATCCTGTTGCTTAATGCTAATATGAGTAGAGAGGATCAAATTGTTACCAACATATAATATTTCATTAATTGATGATACTTCAGAGAGAAGCATAACTTCAAAAAGCTTGACAGAATAAAGAGGGATGCTACAGAAGGAAATCTGGGAAGAAAATTAAAGGCAACAAAATCACACAATCTATCAGCCACCGGATTAGTAATCTCCCTGGATGGGTAGTTTGTTTGTTTACTGCTTGTTTTGGTGGGAAGGGTTTAGAATACAGAGATTATAGTTTTAAATGCCCAAGATACTCAATTCAAGTAAAAAGGATAAGCTCATTTTACACTTGTCCTTGAGCCTTCAAAGATAAGAAAGTTCCAGGAAGTTTGTATCCAGGAGAAAATATAGGTTCAAAGGTTTCATGGTAGGGAGAGTACTTGGTAGTTTAGTATGCCAGCTTACCCTACCTTCTTTTTAACAAATTTACATTGTAGGTACATCATGATCTCCTTCTAACATCCACCAAGAGGCAAAAGCTTTTTTTTTTTCCACCAAAGTAGCTACAGATACAGAGGTGCTTTATTTTAATAGGGTAATTTGAAAAACAGTTCCCTAAAGAATCAGAGTTTAATCTTATATACATAGAAAAAGTGAATGGAAATTTCCAAACAGTACATTGTGTGACTAGTGACCTCTGTAAGATGTATATGTTTGTTTTTCCTTTTTAAAACAAATGTGTTATTTTAATATCTACTCACTAATGAGACCTGTCAATGATTCCAATTGACAAATAGCCAATGCAGAAGGATTAGAAAGAGCATGGATTAATAATTTCCTAGGAGGCAGAAAGGAAAATTATCATGCATGGTGTGGTTAAAAGCAACCCTTCTAGAGCCTTAAGTTCTTGGGAAAGGAAGAGTCCCCAGGGCTTTACAAAATAAATTTTAAAAAATCAAAACCCTCTACTTGCTTTACCTATCTGAGTACCTAGATCTCTTAAAGCCAAGGAAAGAGAAATATCATTTTCTAAGTTTTCTCTGATCCAATCACTCTCTTTAGAACCTCATTTCTTCTTCATTGTACTAGAGCATTGCCATTATGCTTCTCCTGTATTTGAGCAAATGAGAACAGATGAGAGAGGACTAGGCAAATTAAAAATATCAGTCTATCTATCTATCTATTTATGTATTTTTACTTAACTTCAATTTGCCAATATATACTACATCATTAGTTTCAGATGTAGTTTTTAATAATTCACAGTTGCATATAACTCCCAGTGCTCATATAAGCCCTTTTTTAAAAAAGATAACAACTCAGTAAAGATTATTGGATTATGTTATTTGGTAAATCTATTTCTGGGCTATTCCTAAAAAGAAAAGATCACACCCAAGGACCACGTTAGAATAAATTTATTTGAAAGCACTCCTTATCAGCTGCCAATTAAAAAAATTCTCAAGCAGCAATGAATTTAATCAACATAGATCTTCTTAGTCCCAGGCCTGAGATGCTGAAAGGAACGAATAAAGTTAAGAAGCTTTTACTTGTAACTTTTCATTCTGGCAGATTAAACAACTAAGTCTCTTTTTCCTAAATTATTAATATTTCCAGGTAAGGTGGGATTATTCAGAGGTTATTTTCAATATAATTCCCAAACTCTGGCACAGGATTAGCAACATCCTTCTAATTCTTTTAATTTAAAGAATGGTGGGAAGGAGGGGGGAATAAAATCATTTAGCACTGTAAATAGTCTAGCTGATAAAGAGCTTTTGTTCTTTTTAGTTTGTCTTATTATTTAATTATGTATAATTAACATAAAATGTTTACACGTAAAACCATCAATGTGATTCATCATATCAGCAAGAGAAAAACCAAGAACCATATGATCCTCTCGTTAGATGCAGAGAAAGCATTTGACAAAATACAGCATCCATTCCTGATCAAAACTCTTCAGAGTGTAGGGATAGAGGGAACTTTCCTCGACATCTTAAAAGCCATCTACGAAAAGCCCACAGCAAATATCATTCTCAATGGGGAAGCACTGGGAGCCTTTCCCCTAAGATCAGGAACAAGACAGGGATGTCCACTCTCACCACTGCTATTCAACATAGTATTGGAAGTCCTAGCCTCAGCAATCAGACAACAAAAAGACATTAAAGGCATTCAAATTGGCAAAGAAGAAGTCAAACTCTCCCTCTTCGCTGATGACATGATACTCTACACAGAAAACCCAAAAGCCTCCACCACAAGATTGCTAGAACTCATACAGCAATTTGGTAGCGTGGCAGGATACAAAATCAATGCCCAGAAATCAATGGCATTTCTATACACTAACAATGAGACTGAAGAAAGAGAAATTAAGGAGTCAATCCCATTTACAATTGCACCCAAAAGCATAAGATACCTAGGAATAAACCTAACCAAAGAGGTAAAGGATCTATACCCTAAAAACTATAGAACACTTCTGAAAGAAATTGAGGAAGACACAAAGAGATGGAGAAATATTCCATGCTCATGGATTGGCAGAATTAATATTGTGAAAATGTCAATGTTACCCAGGGCAATTACATGTTTAATGCAATCCCTATCAAAATACCATGGACTTTCTTCAGAGAGTTAGAACAAACTATTTTAAGATTTGTGTGGAATCAGAAAAGACCCCGAATAGCCAGGGGAATTTTAAAAAAGAAAACCATATCTGGGGGCATCACAATGCCAGATTTCAGGTTGTACTACAAAGCTGTGGTCATCAAGACAGTGTGGTACTGGCACAAAAACAGACACATAGATCAATGGAACAGAATAGAGAACCCAGAAGTGGACCCTGAACTTTATGGTCAACTAATATTCGATAAAGGAGGAAAGAGGGCAGCCCCGGTGGCCCAGCGGTTTAGCACCACCTGTGGCCTACGGCGTGATCCTGGAGACCCGGGATCGAGTCCCGTGTTGGGCTCCCTGTATGGTGCCTGCTCCTCCCTCTGCCTGTGTCTCTGCCCCTCTCTCTCTCTGTCTCTATGAATAAATAAATAAAATCTTTTTAAAAAAAAGGAGGAAAGACTATCCATTGGAAGAAAGACAGTCTCTTCAATAAATGGTGCTGGGAAAATTGGACATCCACATGCAGAAGAATGAAACTAGACCACTCTCTTTCACCATACACAAAGATAAACTCAAAATGGATGAAAGATCTAAATGTGAGACAAGATTCCATCAAAATCCTAGAGGAGAACACAGGCAACACCCTTTTTGAACTCGGCCACAGTAACTTCTTGCAAGATACATCCATGAAGACAAAAGAAACAAAAGCAAAAATGAACTATTGGGACTTCATCAAGATAAGAAGCTTTTGCACAGCAAAGGATACAGTCAACAAAACTCAAAGACAACCTACAGAATGGGAGAAGATATTTGCAAATGACGTATCAGATAAAGGGCTAGTTTCCAAAATCTATAAAGAACTTATTAAACTCAACAACAAATAAACAAATAATCCAATCATGAAATGGGCAAAAATACATGAACAGAAATCTCACAGAGGAAGACATAGACATGGCCAACATGCACATGAGAAAATGCTCTGCATCACTTGCCATCAGGGAAATACAAATCAAAACCACAATGAGATCCCACCTCACACCAGTGAGAATGGGGAAAATTAACAAGGCAGGAAACCACAAATGTTGGAGAGGATGTGGAGGAAAGGGAACCCTCTTACACTGTTGGTGGGAATGTGAACTGGTGCAGACACTCTGGAAAACTGTGTGGAGGTTCTTCAAAGAGTTAAAAATAGACCTGCCCTATGACTCAGTAATTGCACTGTTGGGGATTTACCCCAAAGATTCAGATGCAATGAAACGCCGGGACACCTGCACCCCGATGTTTCTAGCAGCAACGTCCACAATAGCCAAACTGTGGAAGGAGCCTCAGTGTCCATCGAAAGATGAATGGATAAATATGTGGTTTATGTATACAATGGAATATTACTCAGCCATTAGAAACGACAAATACCCACCATTTGCTTCAAGGTGGATAGAACTGGATGGTATTATGCTGAGTGAAGTAAGTCAATCGGAAAAGGACAAACATTATATGGTCTCATTCATTTGGGGAATATAAATAATAGTGAAAGGGAATATAAGGGAAGGGAGAAGAAATGTGTGGGAAATATCAGAAAGGAGGACAGAACATAAAGACTCCTAACTCTGGGAAATGAACTAGGGGTGGTGGGAGGGGAGGAGGGCGGGGGGTGGGGGTGAATGGGTGACGGGCACTGAGGGGGACACTTGACGGGATGAGAACTGGGTGTTATTCTGTATATTGGTAAATTGAACACCAATAATAAATTAATGTATTGAAAAAATAAAAAATAAAAAAATAAAATGTTTACATAGCAAAATTGCATACAAATGTATAATATTATCTAAGACCTGGAACAAATTTTCATAACTGATACTCTATACAGAAATGTATGTTCGAAAAATTCATTCGAACTTTAAGGGAAAATAAATAATTATTTTAAGTACAATTTTTTCGCCCTCACATCTTAAAACTACCCCCAAATTGCTTCCAGTATCATGTAAAATAAAGACAGAATTCAATAAAAGTACTTTTTTTGGGGGGGGAAACCAACTAGGGGTGGTGGAAGGTGAGGTGGGCGGAGGGTAGGGGTGACTGGGTGACGGGCACTAAGGGGCGCACTTGATGGGATGAGCACTGGGTGGTATTCTATATGTTAGCAAATTGAACACCAATAAAAATAAATTTATAAGAAAACGATAAAAAGCTTTTGTAGGGATATTTGTTTTGGTGAAATAAATTGGCACTGATGCATAGAAACTGATTTGAGGGAAAAGGGATACCAAAGAAGACACAATGCAAGAATATAAATTAAAAAGTAATATAAGGAAAAGGTTTCATGACTGGCAGTAAATCATTAATTCATGGCCATTTATTGATACTATACTTCCAACAACATGCTACAAGTAATACTAAAATCTTTATTTTTAGAGACACATTTATTTATCTCAAAGGCTTAAGGAACTATTCATTCCATTTAATACACTTTTCCAATATATTTGGTGTAAGATTCTAAATAGAGCAAATATAGTAGAATTTTCCCATTCTTATCCCTATTATGTTTTTATTTTTTTCTAGAGGTATTTGGAGGATCATAAGACAGAATATTTGAGGTTCCATGTCCACATTAGATAACTGATTTGACAAACCCTTAAGTTGTGAAGATCATTTTAAGGTTTGTATATATTCATCCTTGGCCAATATGCTGGAGTGGACTTATTATGCATTGTAAGAATTAATTATTAAACTTCAAGAGGTTTTCAAGCCAATTGACATCCCAGGGGTAGTCTGAAACTGGCCCCATGTAGGAGTATTTACATCATGTTAATTGTCAAATGCTATGAATCAGGACTTCTCTAACCCCATCTCCAGAGCTAGTTAATAAATATTTACCAGTAAGTATAAGTACACCGTTGGTCAGAGCTATTCTTTGACTTTTTCATAATATGCCAAGGAAAATAAAGCCTATTATATAATACAACTTTGACCAAAATGCCTTCTAAAATATGTTATGTTTATTTTTTGTATTAATAAATTCAAAATTTAAGGAA
Source organism: Canis aureus (assembly GCF_053574225.1). NCBI lineage: Eukaryota > Metazoa > Chordata > Mammalia > Carnivora > Canidae > Canis > Canis aureus. The sequence goes on along the minus strand of NW_027554438.1, from coordinate 10,473 downwards.
TTGGTACTACTAAACTTAAAAAATATGGGCCAGTCAAATCACATTAGATTTGGCTTCTCTGTTTTTATTTTAAAGTTGGAAATGATGTCCTTCAAAGATATATATTCATTTTACTCAGACACAGTAAGTTAGTGAATTTCTCCATTCACTCTAGTCTCTTCCTGCTGTCCCACCTGTTCTGAGGAGTTAACTCTGCTGATACAGCAATTTGACATCTGAAGAACACATTATTTTATAAGTAACTATATAAATGAAATATGTATATTTACATAGTCATTTGACATTACTCTGCTGAAGTAAGACAAAAAATCAGAAGGCAATGCTCAAATCAATAGAAATTAGAATAAACACCAATTAAAATGCAAAAAGACCTTAGGGGGAGACAGCTTCCCAGGCCCAACATTATTGGGTAACTGTGCCGGCCAGGGAGGACTTCCAAGACAGAGGAAGGACCAGGTTGAGACCTAAAGCAACACCATGCTTTACTAAATAAGACCTGAACTCTTGGCAGTTTCTAATAGGCAACCAACACATATTAATACTGTTTGTACATCAACTTATTACAGTGTTCTCCATCTAAATTGTCATAGGAAAAATAAAGTTGTTTCATTCATTTTGGCTTCAGTTTCACATCTGGGCAAAGCACAATGCTGGTAAATACAGCTCTTTATTTTCCTGGTGAAAAATGGACCCTGGGTCTCTGCATAGGAAGTATTTAGCGCCTTTGTGGCAGTGTTCAGTTTAGCCAGACTGCAAATAAGAGAGTCATCTGTGTTTAAACATGGAAAGGGTTCACAGTAAGGGAAGAGATCTTAAACTTTTCTCTTTTCCTGGGTGTGGCTCTTGCTTAGTATCCCTGAGGAAATGAGCTGTTAAGGGATGTGCTGCTCTGTGCATCACAGCTCTGAAAGGAGATACCTTCAAACCACCAAAGTAAACCCTCCTTTGTGGATAATTTAGTAGGTTGATTAGAGCACATTTGATCACTGACCAACAGAACAGAAACAACTACGAAAGCTGAAGGCTCATTCCAGAAACATCTCTGACCAAAGTTTTCTTGAGCTTTAACTTCATGGTTTTATATTTAATCATTTCAGCATTTTGCTAGTTAAACAATTCTGATATGAAATGTGAATCCCAGAAAGTGCAGTTTCATTCCACATAGCTGGAAAATTGGTAACACATTTTTCTCTGCCACTTGTTATCGATTCGAAAAGATCATCCCAAATCCCCACTATTTATTCTGTTCATTAAATTGTCTTATCCCATGGTTTTTCCAGAAACTTTAACCACAGTTCTAATATCTCTTTGTAAATGTTGTCTCATTTGAAATAACTGCTTTAAACAAATATTCTAAACTCACTACCAAATTTATGGCAGCAGATTCAGACTCGAGCCCTCCAGATCACTTGTCTACAATCCATACGACACATAAGAACAAAGTCTTCCAGGGGCAGCTTGGTGGCTCAATGGCTCAGGTCATGATCCAGGGTCCTGGGATTGAGTCCCACATTGGGCTCCCCATAGGGAGCCTGCTTCTCCCTCTGCCTATGTCTCTCCCTCTCTATCTCTCATGAATAAATAAATAGAATCTTAAAAAGGAAAAAGAACAGACTTCTAGTTCAGGCAGGGCAAGCCCTCCAGATCGCTGAACTGTTACCTCTTTGATTCACATCATCACCATTACTTACAGATTTTCTCTAAATTTGTATTAAAGAAATCAAATATCTTTGTAAAACTGTATAATGTAGACATTATAACAGTATTAATTTTCTTTATTAAAATCCTACTTCAGTGACTTTAACTCTGAAAAGTAAAATGACAATGTTTTTTCTTAGAACATACCAGATATCAGAGATATTGATGTTTCCGTGCAACAGTGATATTCATGAACTTGATCAATGTGTCATCATTTAAGAATCCATAAGAATAGGGATCCCTGGGTGGCGCAGTGGTTTGGTGGCTGCCTTTGGCCCAGGGCGCGATCCTGGAGACCCGGGATCGAATCCCACATCGAGCTCCTGGTGCATGGAGCATGCTTCTCCCTCTGCCTGTGTCTCTGCCTCTCTCTCTCTCTCTGTAACTATCATAAATAAATAAAAATTTAAAAAATTAAAAAAAAAAGAATCCATAAAAATAGGATATAAGCTGGTTGGTGTGGATCTGGCTGTGTCCACCACTTTTTCTTGTCTGGGAGGGCAACTGGGCAAATGCTGAATTCTCTCTACAGTGAACAGCAGGTGACCAGGAAGGACAGAAATGCAAGGGTTCCCTGACCATGTCCCATTGATTCTGAATAATTTGAGGCCACGTATTATAACACTAGAACTTCAGAGTTTCAAAGTATGAGGTGGTCTAGTCCAGACTGAATCCTAATCAAGTAAATCTCTGAATGCGCCAAGCAGAACCACCCCTTTCTGTCCTTTTTCCCAGGGATGGAAGAACTGGTGGTGGTCTTGGAAAGCACTCCAGCTCCAGCTTTAGCTCTAGTCCTAGACTCTAGGTCTATCCCTCTTATCTACGGAACCATTTTTAAACTGCTAGGAAACTCTAGGTAGACCATATATCTATATGAACTGCATATTTATATAATCACTCTCTGGATGTGTTTGGATTCTTCACTATGAAAAAGGCATTGCAAATCTCACATAGTTATCTGATTCCAGGTTTGTTCCCTGTTAGATTCCAGGAGTTTTATTAAGCAAAGGAAGAAGCCCTTCACAGTTGATCTTACCTTCACATGCTGGCATATAGTTCTAGGTATCGATATATCCCCACAGACCTAAACAACAGTTAAGTCCAGCAGAATATTATATGACACACAGTCTTTCTTCATGTTGGCAGCAATAGTTTGGATACTGAGAATACGGTTGTGGGTTTTTTCCTCCTGTTGTGTTACATATTTTATCAGTAATCTGAAAATCACTATATTAACACATTTGAACTGCTTAATCAATGCTAGTAAGTTGGCACTGTCAATTTTTCCCTCACTATTTATACTTAATATTCCTCTTGGGTGTGTTTTTGAACGGAACAAAGAAGGATAATTCTTCCTGTTTTTCTATTTTCCTTTTCCATCTCCCTGTCCTTTGGCTGCTATTTTACAAAACACCCTAATTTATAAAAGAATGGTCTCTTACAAGAGATGAAGTACAAGAATTTTAAACCCCTTAATTGCACTGTGTGTTTCAAATCTTAAAACTGAATTCTAATTTAGTGCCTCAATATTCTAAATCAACATTCCAGGAAATTTTTTAATCTTGCAATGATGCAAAGTATCAAGTTGAAAATCAACCACAAGAAGACATAATATTTCCACACAATCTAGGGTTTGTTTTTTTGGGGTGTTCAGGTGCCTACAAGAACACTAGGGAAAGAATGTAGGCCATTTTCAGGTCACTTCAGCTTTCACTGTGCAAGATACAATCAATTCAAAAGAATTCTTTTTTTAAAAAAAATTTCTAGCCTAGATTTTCATTTAGTGAGATATAGCATGTATATAAACACATCAGTTTATGTCTAATTTTCCCCAAATTTATGACTTTATACTTTTAACTTATGGGCTAAAAGTGGAAAAAGATTCACATTGTTTATATTTGCTTTTTGCCTGATTAATGGCAGTTATATCAGAAGGCCTTGGCCAACACTTGGGGAAAGCAGCCAAGTACACACAGATAAGCCAAAAGTCACTAAAGATGAGCAAGTCACAATGCACCATCTGTGGTGGCACCAGATACCTGCATAAAATAATTCCTCAAAATAAGAGAAAATTCACTTAAGAGAAATGCAGCTTGTTTTAATTAACTTTCCTCCAGTAATCGATATCTTTTTAGGAAATACCATAAATATCCTGCTGGATATTTATGATTGTTTGGGCAGCTTTTCTCATGAGGGCCATAAGTAACAGGGAGACACAGTTTTGGTTTCCTCTGTCCCACACAAAGACAACTTGGGACTCTTAAATAATGCCTTGCTTTCAAATTAATACAAAATGTTATTATTTTAACCCAGTAATCAATTAAGCTATTTTTAAGAAATAATATATTTTTTACAATAACCAGGCATTAGTTGAATAAGCTGAGCTGTAGAAGTGTGGCTATACCTCCAATAACACTTGAATGAATTTAACCTAATGGAGTTACAACTTAATACAAATAGATGAGGGATATCTGGGTGGCTCAGTAGTTGAGTGTCTGACTTTGGATCAGGTAATGATCCTGGGGTCCTAGGATGGAGTTCTGCATCAGGTTCCCCATAGGGAGCCTGCTTCTCCCTCTGCCTATGTCTCTGCCTCTTTCTATGAATCTCTCATGAATAAATAGATAAAATATTTTTAAAAAATACAGATAGATGAGTTTGCATCAGAGCACATGGAAAAATATTTTCTGCCACTTTTATGTAGTTTGTTTTAAAATATGTTAACTCAGTCTTTGGAATTTTAAAGACATTTTTATATCTTCTATAATATAATCATTTATATGTGTACTAATACAACCATCACATTTGCACATACTAGACTCTTCCTAAGCTAGGGTTATGAATTAAAATTATTGTGTTTAACCACATTAGTTGAGACAGCTCTACTTTCAGCACTTGAGCCAATGGATCAGGAATGGCCACACAACAGAGGCAATGGTTTAGGTTCAACACCTCACTGACCTTGACTTACAAGTATCTCTGACTTTATTGCCCCTCCGGTTCCATTGTCTTGTTTAGTTCCAACCTTCATTAATTCTAAAATGGTCCATGACAGTAACTTCCTCTCTAGCCTCTGGGCCTCCAAACTACCCTACACTCCATAGGAATGTGGCCATTTGACACCTGTCCTTACAGCTTTGGAAACTGTTCAAATGTCAATAGCCCTTAAAGTTCAAACTTTAATAAGTCAACAATTTTCTGTTAAGCAAATCAATGGATAAACCAACCTCTTCACAATTTGTCTCTAACCTATCTCTTTGGCCTTATGTCTAACTATCCATATGCGCTCCCAAATATCCTAAACTGTAGTTTTCATCACAATGGCAAATTATAGACTATGTAATCAGGCTCCCTGGGTTCTAATCTCAATAGTACTACCTTCAAGATGTGTTAGCGTGAGACCAAATACTTAATTTTTTGAAATTTCAGTTTTCCCATCTGTACAATTGGGATCAAAAGGTTGTTGTTAATTAAATGACACACACTAATATTAAATAAAGAGTAGCACAGAACATGAATACTCCTAACTCTGGGAAATGAACTAGGGGTGGTGGAGGGGGATGAGGACGGGGGGTGGGGGTGAGTGGGTGGCGGGCACTGAGGGGGGCACTTGATGGGATGAGCACTGGGTGTTACTCTGTATGTTGGCAAATTGAACACCAATAAAAAATAAATTTATTATTAAATAAATAAATAAATAAACAAATAAATAGCAGCTAGTAATAATCACAGCAAACAAACACTTAATCCATGCCTTTACCCAAAGCTTTCTGGCTGATGTGTCCTCCCATCTGGTATCCTTTTCTCAATGAACTCCTATATGTCCCTCAAAGATTAGTTCAAATGGCACCTGCCTTTGAAAGCCTTCCCTTACCATTTCACTTGGGAAAAGGTAGCTTTCCCCACTACAATACACTTACAGCATTTTGTGAATATTGTATATTACAACCTGCATCTTCATAAATCTACATATATGTGTTCTTCCTATACTGTAAGATCTGCATGGAAAACAATATCTTTACATCCCCGTATTCTGTTATGGGTAAACTGTACCATCCCTCACCCAAGAAAGATATAGTAAAGTCCTAATACCCAGTACCTCAAAATGTGACCTATTTGAAAACAGAGTTTTTGCAGATATCATTAGTTAAGATCATACTGGAGTAGAGTGGAGCCCTAATCCAAAACAAATGATACCCTTTTAAGAAGACAGCAACGTGAAGACAGAGTCACAAACACCATATGAAGCCAGAGGCAGAGATCGGAGTGATATATATCTCAAGCCAAAGAGTGCTAAGAATTGCTGGCCTTCATCAGAACCTATGAAGAGGCAAAGAAATCTGCCCCAGATCCTTCAGAAGGACTGTGGCCCTACCAATACATTGATTTCAGACTTCTAAACTACAGAATTGCAAGATAATAAATTTCTGTTGTTTTAAGCCACCAGCTTATGGTACTTCATTATAACAGCCCTAGGAAACCAATACATATTCCCAGATTCAGGGGGAAAAACTAACATATTTGTGTTAAAGAAGCAAATGACTTTAACAATTTTACTTAATCAATTGGGACTTACATAGAAAAATAGGAGTGTACAGAGATGGCTAGATTAGAACATCCTAAATTCTGGCTTTAAGAATCTGTAAGTATGTGATTTCCTATTTAAGTGTCATATTTAACTTCCTTCCCCACCTAAAAAATTAAGGTTATTGATTCTTTTTCTTTTAAGATTTTTTTTATTCATGGGATCCCCAGGTGGCTCAGTGGTTGAGTATCTGCCTTTGGCCCAAGACATGATCCTGGTGACCCAGGATTGAGTCCCGCATTGGGCTCCCTGCATGGACCCTGCTTCTCCCTCTGCCTGTGTCTCTGCCTCAGAGAGACACTGAGAGAGAGAGAAAGAGGCAGAGACACAGGCAGAAGGAGAAGAAGGCTCCATGCAGGGAGCCCGATGTGGGACTCAATCCTGGGTCTCCAGGATCTTGCCCTGGGCCGAAGGCAGGCGCCAAACCACTGAGCCACCTAGGCATATCAAGACTGATACTTAAGACTTAGAAAATGTTGACATATTCCTCCTTGCCCTGTACCTACACTGCTTATAAAATGGAACCTATTATTATTCATCAAAGCAATGACATAAAAGTTTTTCAACAGGTGATTTATAAAAAATGGCATACTTATTCATCTTTATATGATATCTATAGTCCAAGGACATTGTGTCTGAGACTCCAGAAAGTTTTTTCCAAAGCATTTTTATTAACAACATGTTTTCTCTCAGGGACCTATTAATTTATTATAATGTAGTTACACTGATAGGCATCTTACCTAAAAACATTCATTTACATGGAAATAACAGTGTAAAGACAGATAAAAGTAATCTTATATTTAGGCCAGAATCAAGGTCTACTCTCTATGTTAGTAATTGCAGCTAAGAAGGAAGGAAAAAAATATAGAATTTGGAAGGAGAAATTTAATTTCAGTCACTGTGGTTAGAAGGGACATTTATTGTATGATTGAAATAAGTCAATAGGAGGACAAACATTATATGGTCTCATTCATATGGGGAATATAAAAAATAGTGAAAGGGAATAAAGGGGAAAGGAGAAAAAATGAGTGGGAAATATCAGAAAGGGAGACAGAATATGAGAGACTCTGGGAAACAAACTGGGGGGGGTGGAAGGTGAGGTGGGCAGGGGGTGGGGGTGACTCAGTGACAGGCACTGAGGGGGGCACTTGATGGGATGAGCACTGGGTGTTATTCTATATGTTTGCAAATTGAACACCAATAAAAAATAAATTTATATAAAAAAATCCAAAGTACACAAGGAAGGCAAAATGCCATACTTATTTGGTGCCTAAAATAACATGTTATTATAAAGTAAAGCGATTTCAATTTTGGAGCATGGAAAATCCCAAAACTATGAAAAATGTGCTTTCTGAGATCTCTATGAGCCTTAACTTCAAAAACATGCAGTGAAGGTACTAAATAAGTCTTTCATGAAAAAGAATGCTCTGGCATGACTCAAATCCAGTTTCTGACACCTACCTTCAATGTTGCCTCTAAATAGATGTCTTATCTTTCACTGTTCAGGTCCTTTAGATCCAGGCCTCACAATGAAGGAAGCCAGTAGAGTCACAGTCTGGTTTTCCAGCTTCTGGAACTCCTATGAATGCACAGATTTGATCCAGTCATCTAATAATTCAACAGTCATTCAATAATCATGAGTTATGCCTTACCCTAGGCCCATCACTGATTTGCTGTTGGCAGCTTTTAGTTTTTTTTTTTTTTCTCTGAAGCTCAGTATTCTCATCTGTAAGCAAGGATAATGATGGTATCTGCTTCCTAGGATTTGTTGTGGTAATTAAATAAGAGATGGCTCATAGTGCTTCACATAGAGCCTGGCATATGATAATTACCCAATACAAGTTAACTGCTGTCTTTATCATCATTACTGGAATATGTTATAAATCTAGTAAGCAAGTTGAGGGTAGGACTGTGTCTATTACTTAACGGACACCCACACTAAACAGCTGAGGCCAGTGAATGCTAAAGTAAATCTTCGTGCCAATTCCAGCTCAAAGCCTACTTCTGCAAATGTTTATTGGAACACAGCCACTCCTGCTCTTTTATATGTTGTCTATGTCTATGTTACCCAGCAGATGTACATAGTTGTAACAAAAGGACTGAATAGGCTGCAGACTGTGAACCATTTATTACTTGGCTCTTTAAACAATAAGTGTGTTAGTCCTGCACTAGAGCTTCGCCACTTACTATGCGGTCCTTACCTCATTAGAAATACAGACACTGGGATCCCTGGGTGGCTCAGTGGTTTAGCATCTGCCTTCCACCTAGGGCGTGATCCTGGAAGCTGGGGATCAATTCCCACATCAGGCTCCCTGCATGGAGCCTGCTTCTCCCGCTGCCTGTGTCTCTGCCTCTCTTTGTGTGTCTCTCATGTACAAATAAACAAAATCTAAAAAAAAAGAAATACAGACACGTAGGCTCCCTTGACCTACCGAATCAGAAACTATATATTTTCACAAAATCTCCAAATGATTTACTAACATTAAGGGTTGAGAAGCGGTGGTCTAGGTCAGAGGTTAACAAACTTTCTGTAAAGGGCTAGACAGTAAATATTTAACCTTTGTTGCAGGACTATAATATCTGTTCAAATCTGCCTTCCTATCTCAAAAGCAGCCAGAAAAAAATATGTAAATAAATGCGCACGGTTCCACGCCAACAAAACCATGTATGGAACCTAAAGTTTCAATTTTATACAATTTTCATGTATCACAAAATATTCTTTTAATTTTTTTTCAACCATTTAAAAATTTTGAACCCTTCCCTTCGCTTGTGTACCATACAAAAGCAGGCAGCAGGGCAGCCCGGGTGGCTCAGCGGTTTAGTGCCACCTTCAGCCTGGGGTATGGTCCTGGAGACCCTGGATCGAGTCCCACATCAGGCTCCCTGCATGGGGCCTGTTTCTTTCTCTGCCTGTGTCTCTGCCTCTCTCTCTCTATGTCTCTCAAGAATAAATAAACAAACAAACAAACAAACAAACAAATAAATAAATAAAATCATTAAAAAAACACAAACCAGGCAGCAGGTAGGATCTGGCCTGTAGATCAGAGTCAGCAGTCTTGGTCTAGGCTAATGCCACATCACTGTTTAGCCAACAGGTTACCTCTCCTCCCATACTCTCCCCAGGACTCTAAACACCTATGTATATTTTCTGGCACATGTGACTTTAGAGAAGTTATCTTCTACTTATCTAACTTATCCTAAAAAATATTTCTGTTCCTCCTTTATGACTTCTAACTTGTAATATAAAGTTCCTATCAAATGATGTGATGGTGTAACTGTTTCCTTTTCATTGGCAGATTAGAACATACCAGAGAGGCTGAACTAGGAAGCTATAGGTGGATAGACAGACAGGTGGACAGATAAGATACCTGCCTCCAACGGAATAGGAACCTGATCACAATGAAAAACTCTTTGTCTCTAAATTCAAACCAACTATGCTGAGCATTTCTAAATATATAGTCAGGATTTGTGTCTATTTGATCCACAATACCCTTCTCCTTGGCCCTTCAAGTAGTACAAGTATGGAAAGTAACATAGGAAGTCTGCACATCTTGCCCTTGCCCTTCCCCTTCCAGAGGCTAGTAGATCACAAGCAACTGAGAAGGAACTGCCAGAGAGGGTTCTCCCTCCAGAAAAAAAGAGCTTTGTCCCACTCTCAGTGCTCTGGGACACATTGGTGGGAGATGGCTAGAGGAGGGGATCCCTACCTGCCTTTTATTTAAGCCAGTATTCTTTGTTCCTGCTTATACTGAGATCAAAAATCAGTTTCAGAAGAGCAGCTTAGTTCACAGAAACCTTTAATTTATGTTCAAAGTTTATTGAAGCTAAGCTCAATAAATGGTAGATAAGAGGACTTTGTTGAGTAAACACAAGATTAATAATTTAGGTTTAGCAATTTAAGAAACATGAAAGTACTCGAGATTCATCAGAAGCACAAACTATATGAACTATCTGCACAATCTTAGAGGAAACATTTACATATACCTATAGACTTAGGATATATATAACATTTTAATCTAAATGAATGTGTTAGAATACATTCTGACTCCTGGTCTCGGCTACCATCACATCTTTTTTGTTGTTTAACCTTACTCTGTTTTATCTTTCTACCATCATCCAATTTTCCCTCTCCTTTCTAGGATAATTTATTCTGCAAGACAGGCTGAGATAAAAACCTTTCTACATAATCT